>NC_138548.1:123421367-123743867 GCF_964273705.1 Natrix helvetica
GAGAGTACCAGAATGCAATAGAAAATACATTTTAGCATCCTCCATTCTTTCACAGAGATAAATCCTTGCTGGAATTTGCAAGATGATGGTAGGTATGAATCCATTTTTGCCAATTAACATTGCAGGTCTATGTAATGGTGTGCATGCTCTCCAATAGAGCATTGTATTTTCAAAAAATCTTATTTATAAGGACCCCATAATACACAAAGAGCACTCATGTATCCCAAGCAAACTGTTCCTTTTTAGTTTGGGGTTTTCTTAGAGAATGCCCTTGGGCATTGTCAGACAATCCAACAATAATCATACTGCTCTAAAGTTTTCTCTCTCTTTTTATTCTATCAGAGGGGAATAAAGAATGCAGACAAATCAAACCACTGTGACTGAGTTCATCCTTGTTGGATTCATGGACCACCCAGAGCTTCAGATTCCCCTCTTCATCTTGTTTCTGCTCATCTACCTCATCACTCTGATGGGAAACATTGAGATAATCATTCTAACAAAAATTGATACTAGGCTTCACACCCCCATGTACTTTTTTCTTAGAAATCTCTCCATTGTTGATATCAGCCTTTCTACCACCATTGCCCCTAAATTGTTGACAACCTTGGTGATGGAATGTTCAACCATCTCCTTCACAGGATGCACTGCACAATTCTTCTTTTTTGCCATCTTTGTGACTACTGAAGCTTGCCTTCTGGCTGTGATGGCGTATGATCGCTTCATAGCAATCTGCTACCCATTGCTGTATTTTGTTGTCATGTCAAAGAAGCTTTGCATCCTCTTAGTCATAGCTGCCTATACTTGTGGTTTTGCAAGTTCAACGATGCACACTATAGTTATTTTTAACTTGAATTTCTGCAGCTCAAATAAAATTAATCATTTTTTCTGTGACGTTCTTCCAATGCTTCAGTTGTCCTGTTCAGATACACACATTACTCGCATTGTGCATTTTATTTTATCCACTGCAATTGCACTGACAACCTTTTTGACTGTTTTGATTTCCTACATTGCCATTGTTATTGCCATCCTGAAGATCAGCTCTGCCCAGGGAAGATACAAAGCCTTCTCCACCTGTGCCTCCCATCTGACCACTGTGACCATTTTCTTTGGAACCATCATGTTCATGTACATAGGACCTGGCTCCAATTTTTCATTGGATAAAGACAAAATTGTATCCGTGTTTTATACTCTCATCATCTCCTCACTTAATCCACTCATCTATAGTCTGCGGAACAGGGAAGTGAAACATGCATTTAGCAGAATGCTAGACAAGATAACATTGCTAAAATAAAAATAGACTAGACAGTGCTTCTTTCATATTTAAAAAAGAAAGCCATTGTTGCATTTCTCTGTGGAAAATGCTATTGACTGCTTGATAGTATTTTGAGCAGGTGAGAAAAGAGCAGAAATTGCATCTAAGGTACCCAAAACATTTTTTTAAAAAACAGGACAATGTGTTTTTTCACAGATCCAAAAGAAGAATAATTGTTTTTATTAATCAAAAGAAATAAAATTATGTCTGAAAATGTTTCCCTGATGTAAATGGATGTATAATATACTACAGACAGGGAGGCTCAGCCAATCACATTGTACCCATGTTATACTCTGACAATAAGGGTTTGAATAGACAGAAAAAATGTGTCAAAGTCAACCGATTGTAAGACAATGCTTCAATGTAATCTGCATTTCCATGTAATTCAAATGTAAAATTCCTTGTTTAATTGGCACTGAGGTGGATGAAACTGATATAATATCTATGTCTAATTAATTGATAAAGTGCAACATGTACTTCGGTTTTGTTTAATTACTCTCAGTTAAACTGTTTCAGTCAATTTTACAACATTCCTTCAAAATACCTTATAATGAAAATGGGAAAAGTTTATCAAACAATTACAAATCAAAAACATTTTAAGGTTCTTTGAATTTAAAAGTTGATGGAGGAATAAAAATATGTTGAGAACACAATGGATGGCCACTAGCACTGGATATTAACCTAAAAACATGACTTGGAAACTCTTTTTCAAGAGGTCTGCAGAAAGAGAATGTTTCTCTCTATCATATCTTCCCTCCCTCCCCCATTTTTTCCACCTCAAAATTATCCTTCTGAAACTATTTTTTATCTCCAAGAAGTAGAGATGTGAGCTATAAGGAAAGATAACAGAGATGGAAATAATCTATTTATATAGGATTTGTCATTATTCCTTCTTTGTTTGGAATTATGGGATTTGCAGTTTGGTGATTAGTACAAATCTCAAGTAAAAGAAAATCTGGATATTCCAAATTATTTTTCCTTGATCAAAGCCATCCAGGTTTGTGAAGCCCAATGCTAAAATGTAGCTAAAATATTTTTGATTATATTTTGAAATGTTAGTAAAAGGAAATTGTGGATAGTATAATGTCTCTCTAGCTAGTGCCTGTCAGCCTATTTGGGAATGGTACAGGTAAGTATAGATAAGTGCATGTACCAATGATGGGTTTCAAAATTTTTTAGCACCTATTCTGTAGGTGTGGCCTGTTTTGTGGGAATGGCTTGGTGGTCATGTGACCAGGTGGGCATGGCCAACTTGTAAAATGTGGTGAAACTCACTTAACAATGCTCTTGCTTAACAACCAAAATTTTAGGCTCAATTGTGGTCATAAATTCTCTTTTTCTTTCTTTTTTTCTTTATAATAATAATAATTAATAATAATTTGGATTTATTAGCCGCTCCCTTTCCAAGTAGGACTCGGGGCGGCGTACAATGGAGCATAAAACATAAAAGATATATAACAGCACATAAACATACATAAATACAAAACACACATACACGCATACACGGAGGAGGTAACAAATTTCATCGTTTAGACAGCTAAAAATCAGCATTAAAATACCCCAAATTGTAAAAACCCAATATGCAATTAAGAATTAATATTTAAAAACAATTTAAAAAACAGTTTCTCTCTCTCTCTTTCCTTCCTTCCTTTACTCTCTCCCTTTTTCTTTCTTTCTTTCTTTCTTTCTTTCTTTCTTTCTTTCATCACTCTCTCCCACTTTCTTTTTCTTTCTTTCTTTTTTCTTCTTTCTTTCTTCCTTTCTTCCTTTCTTTCTCTTTATCTCTTTCTCTTTCTGTCTCTCTGTCTCTTTCTCTCTGTGTCTGTTTGTCTGTCTGTCTCTTTGTCTCTCTCTCCCTTCCTCCCTCCCTCCCTCTGTGTCTCTCTCTGTCATTCTCTCTGTGTGTCTGTCTGTCTGTCTGTCTGTCTGTCTGTCTCTCTCTCTCTCTCTCTCTCTCTCTCTGTATCTTCTCCTCCCTCTGTGTGTGTGTTTGTCTGTCTCTCTCTCTCTGTCTCTCTCTCTCTGTCTCTGTCTCTGTCTCTCTCTCTCTCTCTCTCTCTCTGCCTCTCTCTGTCTATCTGTCTCTGTCTGTCTGTCTCTCTCACTCACACACAGACACAGTCACAGACACATACTGTGGTCACCTTCTTGAGTATTCTAATCGCATTTGAAACACTCAACAACTGGCCTGTATTTATGGTTTATTGCAGCATTCTGCAGTCATAGGACCAAAATATATGGTTAAAAGTACCTGGCAGCGGCATTTTTCCCTGGGGGGCTCCACAGAATATCCCAAGACCAATACCACCACATCTGCCCTCTTCAGGGATAGGTCCTCTTCAGAAGGATGAAGCCCCGCTGGTCCCCTCATGTTCCTCGTCTTCCGACCGTGACCCCACACCGTGGAAAAGATAGGTGTGTCCATGCCCCGCACAATTACAGGCCCAGAGAGGGTAGCCTCTGCACAAGCCTGGGCGAGTGAGAACAAGTTCCCCCCATTACGAAGGCTCCAGGATGAGGGATGGAATCTTTGCCACAGGAAAATAAAGCTCTGTCCACCAGAGGCAGCAGGACCAAAGCGCCTCTCACAGCTGGCCTTTCCTCCCTCTGAGGGCGAGGGACCAGGCTGCACCACTGCCTCTGGCTTCCCTCCAAGAATCTCCGCTCTCCGGGGCCATAATTGTGCAGTGTGTACACATGTGCCTATGTTTTCCATGGCATAGAGTGACTCCAGAGCCCATCCGCAACCCCCCACATGTACAAACAGCAAAAGAAGGAACAGGAGGGGAGTTCGGCTGTTTGAAAAGCCCTGTGTGGAACTCCTCTCATGTTCCTTCTTTTGCTGTTTGTACATGCTGTGCAGGGCATGCTGCCTTGTCTTTCACAGCCGCCTCATTTCCAATTGGGGCAAGGGTCCATGGAGAGGGATGGAAAAGATGGATTTCTTCCCCTCCCCCCAATTGGAAATGAGGCAGCTGTCAAAGACAAGGGAGCACGACCCGTGTGGCTTGTTCAAACAGCAGAAGAAGGAACAGGAGGAGAGGAGTTGTTGGACAAGCCCACGGTCACGTGCTGCTCTCTCCTCTGACAGCCACCTCATTTCCAATGAAGGGGGTGGGGAATCCATGTGATTTCCTCTCTGCAATTCTCCACCCTCCCTCCACTCATGCGCCAGCCAAAACCTCCCAGAAGGTTTCTGCTGGCGGGCAAGCAGGAAGGTGGCACGCCAGGAGAGGGACCGTTCTGATACCGACAGTGACGTGCAGTGAGGTTTATGGCTGGTGAGGCTGGTGATGTCATCAGGAAGGCGGGGAATGGAACCACGTGTGCTGGAGGCTGAGGCTGCCTCATCCTCCAGCACACGTGATCCCATTCCCCGCCTTCCTGAGCGCGCTCCGCCAGCTCGCACTCCGCGATCCCCAACAGCAGCTGCTTTTCAGTGCTTTTCTGTGCGTCTGGTGTTTAGGACATCCGGCTATCTACCTAAACACCAGATGCACAGAAAAGCACTGAAAAGCACTTCGCCTCCAAGCCACTTCGTCTTGATGACGTCGCCGACGTCGCTGCTGGGCGCGGCCGAACGGAGGTAACCAGAGTGGCGCCGAGGGGTCCGGGCGGACGAAAGAGCGAGCGAACGAGCGATGGAGGATCAGGCAGCCTGATTCTTGGTCGCTCGTCCGCTGGACTGCCTCGGCACCACTCTGGCTACCTCTGTCCATCCGCGCATGGCAGCTGCAGCGACGTCATCAAGCCCCTGCCACTTCTGGACGTCTATTGCAGTCACAAGGAGTGCGCAAAGTACAGCGGAGGCAGGAAGGTTATTGGCACTTCCGAGAACCCTCCTGCCTCTGCCGGTTGCCCAGCTGGCACCGCCCCACGCATGCTCCTCCTCCTCCCTCCTCTTCCTCTTATATATATGAAACTCCCTCGTGGATATTATTATTATATATTATTATTTCATGATGAAATAATGCCTCCCCTGCCTCCCCTGACCGCACGTCCCTGGATACTGAACACCCGGAAGTCCCAGTATGGGAAGGCATGCTCAATTCTTTCAACCGGTACACGTGTACCAGACAGGACCGGCTGAAACCCACCTCTGGCAGGCACCCCCTGTAAGAAAGAGAAAGTGTATACTGTAACCAGTAAGGTTTTGTTATTGTTTTAAATTTATGGGGTCTTCATGTATTCCAAAAAACCCAGTTGCTCAATTGAAAATGATTTAAGTGACTGTTTTCCACAGGGCTGCGAGTGTGTAATCATAAACCAGACCTGATAGTGCATGTAACTACACATTCTCCAAAATGTGATTGTACAATAGCATGACTATAGCATCTTTCTACAACTTCTTAAAGCAACCCCACATTTCCCCCAAATACTTTAACTTTTACAACCTGACTTCTACACTGAGTTTTTTTTTAATTGATCTGAACTCATCTGATTTGATTTCTATATCCATCCATCTCAACAAATGACTCCGGGAAATTCACATTATAAAACATACTATTCTGTATCTGTATTACATTACGTTACTTGATATTTTGAATCAGCAGCATCAATGGGGTGGTTGATATGGTAGGCTTAATGTTACTCCCAAAGCCCCACTATTTTTGTATGCAATTGGCACCTATAAAACCAGCAGAGCTTGGATCACAATAACACATCTGCCATCTTGCAGATACTGATCCACAACCTCACAGACACAGGTTAACATTTACAGGTGCTATCATAAAGAACAATATTACCTATGTTCATACAGAGCACTACCTTTAAATTAGCCAATCATAGTATCATAATAGAACATGCAAATTTTTGACACAGTTTAAAAATTAGGCGAGGGTTGTGGTGGTAAGGGCTGCAGTTTCAATCATTTCTATTTGCAGATTGCAGGCAGACTTATATTTCATAATTCTGAATGTCTAATATTACAGAACACCAAAACATCTTATATGTTCCTTTCCTTCTTGTGGCACAAAGTGACTACATCTCTGATATAATCCTGATATATTCCTGATATACTTTTATTATATCAGGAATATAAAGTAAAATATATAATTTTAATATCATGGACTTTATGTCACCAATTTCAAGAGTGTAATGTTGACCTTTGTTATGCATCTGATCAAAGTGCCATTATTTTAAGTTGTGTGTTTCAGAAACAGGTTAAGATATCATGAAACTGGGAAGATCCTCCAAAAACATATGAACAATGGTTGCAGGAACTGGGTATGTTTAGCTTAAGAGAAAGAAGGACTAGGGGAGACATGATAGCATTGTTCCAATATCTCAGGGGTTGCCACAAAGAAGGGGGAGTCAAACTATTCTCCAAAGCACCTGAGGGTAGAACAAGAAGCAATGGGTGGAAACTAATCAAGGAGAGAAGCAACTTAGAACTGAGGAGAAATTTCCTGACAGTGAGAACAATTAATCAGTGGAACAGAAGTTGCCTCCAGAAGTTGTGAATGCCCCAACACTGGAAGTCTTTAAGAAGATGTTGGATAGCCATCTGTCTGAAACGGTATAGGGTTTCCTGCCTAGGCAAGGGGTTGGACTAGAAGGCCTCCAAGGTCCCTTCCAACTCTACTATTGTATTGTATTGTATTAAATGACACCTGAGTGGCTGGGAGTTATTTTTTTCCCCCTGCTAAAGAACAGCTGATTTCTCCAGCAAAAGTAGCTCTTTGGTGGCAAAGTTCACATGACTGAACTGGAACAATTAGGAATCATCCTAAATGACTCTCAGATGACAGCTTACTTACTAATGAAGAGGAACCTTGATAATTGCAATTCATGGTAAGAATGGTCCGAGAATTGGGTCTCCATCTTTTCCTATCAACTGTTCAGGTTTTCAAGCATGTGTTTTAACATTATTTTTTGAAGTTGTTTTCTTTTGTTTACATTTTAAATGTTAAACATCTGAACTATCCTTACCCCACTGCTCGATTATAAATGTGAAGACTGCTTTCTTTTTTCTGGAATAACAAACTTCATTTTACCGCATGGAAGTCAATATACATGAAGATGCTTTCTCAGGTAATGAAAGTGATCTGATTCACACTTCTTACAGCAAGGAATTTGTTTTACCATTTTTTATAAGCTTCACTATTTTGCCGTATTTTATTTCTGAATATTTCTCTGGTTCTTTTTTGTTTGTTTGTTTTCTGTCTCATTTATTTATTCTTTATGCTAGGAAAATCCTTCCTGTGGTTAGCTGCTGATGGAGCAGACTGTCCCTAAGAGGAATTACCTATGTTTTTAGGTTGCACTAAAAATGGAAACAACAAACGTTTTTTAAGAAGCCTTTGAAGGAAGAATACTTCTTAATTTACAAGCTCTTTTTGAACATTTAGATAGGTTCATTGAAGCAACAATAACCATAAATCAATCACCCTAAGGCAGGGGTCTGCAACCCACGGCTCTGGAGCCACATGTGGCTCTTTCATCCCTCTGCTGCGGCTCCCTGTCGCTCAAAGTATGCGTCACAACCGCCAATGTGCAACACCTGCCGGCACGCAATTGATTGAGGTTTTCGCCCCACCTTTTCTTTCGGACTTCAAAATGTTTTTGTTGCATGAAGAAATAAAAAAAAATGTTTTGTCTGTAGCAGTTCATTGATTTCATAAATGCAACACACTATGTTTTTTTAATACATAGAATAAAGGCAAAAAATGAAACATGCAATCTAATCTTCATTTTAGATGTCAAAAGGGTTTTGTGGCACCCAGTGCTTTCTTTTCCATGGGAAACCGGTCCAAATGGCTCTTTGAGTATTTAAGGTTGCCGATCCCTGCCCTAAGGAGTATACTCAGATACAAGCAACAGCAGAACTAGATTTGCAGTCAGATGCATTGGAAATGAATCCACTGCTGACAGAGTTGGAGGAGAAAGAACTTTGTTGGAAAATTACAGATTTCGTGGATAAGACAGAAAGGACCATGAATCCAAGAGATCCCGAGATAACAGAATGGATCTGTGATGAACTGGACTCTTTTAAGAAAACTCATGGACTATTTGAAAAACAAATGCTGTGGAGGTATCTACAACACAGACTTTGGGGAATGAAATGCAATTATATGGAAAGACTCTAATAATATTGTAGTTCTAAGGAAAAGTTTGATTACTAAGAATCAATCAAAGATATTTGATACTAGATGGACCAGAGACAATGACTGTAGTGGATAAGGCTGAAATTGAAGCTATTGCGGATTTTCTGCGAATTAAATACAATAATAGATTATTAATACAGGTAGAGGGATTGAAACTAGTTTTTGCTGTTGGGCTTACCGGTTAACAGTTTTGTTTTTTTTTTACAATAGATAGATGTTTGAGCAAAATGTTTTGAAAAATTTAATTGTAAAAGCCTATATATTGTAGGTCTGTTTTGTAAGACGGGATAACTACTATGTTGAAATATATTTATCAGTATTGAGGGGACAATCTATGTTTTTTTCTCTCCTCTTTTTTGTTTTGTTTGGTTTTGTTCTATCTTTGCTTTTTTGGAATTGTATATAAAATACAAAATATATTTTAAAAGATATCCATAAATTGGTATTTAAATGTCTTTCTATTGAATGATAAAGAATTTGCACAACAAATGCAGCTAGAAACTTCATAATACTTTTATTTGAATTCAGACACATCCTGGATTTTTGAATGGGAATCATGTAAGCCATATATTCCAAGTAGAAGTATTGATTATGTATCATGCAAAGTTATGTATCATGCAAAATAAGATTAAGATTATGCATCATGCAAAATAAGATTAAAAATCAAAAAGAAAATAATTTCAAAGATGAATTGAATCTTTTTGAGCAGAGATAGTTAGATGCCTCTCTACAGTTTTGCACAAGGAAATAGAGAAAAATAAACATGATCTTACTACAACAGCAGAAAAAATATATACTTACATGTTTATGATAGAGCTATTGGGAGAATGGTGAGATCTTGGCTAATCATTTAAACCAAAAGGAAGATTGGGCAATGATTCCAATTATTACAAATGAATAAAATTAAATCTATAAAATTTCACTGGCTATAAACGCATTTTTTTTCAATTTTATTCAAAAAAATATAGTAAATCAGAGACTTACTGAATGAATGATATAGAAGCTTTTAAAATAAAATTAATATACCACACTTAGATGAAATACAAACCCACTTTATTTGTTCCACTATTCAAATAACTTTTTAAATGGCAAGTAGTAAAATACTAGGATTAAACAGGTTCCTTATTGAGAGGTATAAAACATATATAGATCTTTTGATGACCCAAATCTGCTATGAAGATTTATTTGAAAAGGCAATTTTATCAGTGGCATTAAGCACACTTATAATAGATTTCAGTGACGTGCAGTCAGGGGAGGCAGGGGAGGCAGAGCCTCACCGCTCTCATCATGAAAAGAAAAAAACAACTCCCCTTTTCTCTTTCATCTCTTTCTTGCGCGTGCAAGCAAAATACCCCAGGATCACGGTGGTGGGGAAAGCAACTCCTTCCACTGCGCTGCGGAGAAGAGCCACAGGAAGGAGGGGAATGGGACCATGTGTGCAGGAGGCTCCTCAGTGCAACTGCGATCCCCTTCATGTTGGCTCAGGAAGGAGGGGGATGGGACCACGTGTGCAGGGGAGGGGGACTGCAGCTCGCGCTGATCTGAGGCTGGCGCTGAGGAGCCTCCTGTACACGTGGTCCCATTCCCCTCCTTCCTGAGCCAACATGAAGGGCTGCCTCCTGCACACATGGTCCCATTCCCCTCCTTCCTGCGGCTCTTCTCTCTGCTGCAGCGCAGCAGAAGGAGTTGCTGTCCCTGCCACCACGATCCTGGGGTATTTTGTTTGCACGCTTGCAAAGATCAAAGTTGTCACAGTCCTCCCTTCATGATGATAATTTGATGACATCACCAGCCTCACCAGCCCTAAACCTCACCGCACATCACTGATAGATTTATATGAAAAGCAGATGAAAGCATATCTCGTGTGCTGATTATCATTCAATCTCATTGATTAATGTTGATACAAAGATTTTAACAGCAGCATCAGTAATTATACAGTATGACAGCAAGTCATTTCATTTGTTATTAAGAACAATCAAACAGGATTTTTAAAACTAGGCAACCAGCAGTCAAATTAGTTTAATATCTAATAGATTTGAATAAAAATAAGGATCTTGTAATCTTATGAGATGCTGAAAAAACCTTTGAAAAAATTCACAAAAATTACATGTTTGCTGCACTAAAAATATTTGGATTTCCTTTGGAATTCATAGAACGGATTAAGTTATTTATGGTCTGTTTTCTCCTACATTCCCACTATTTGGAAGTATTAGACAATGGTGTGCACTTTAGCCCTTGCTTTTTAATATCTAAGTGGAAACCCTGGTTTGTGTTATTACAAACCATAGGGGGACCTACAGAGTAGTTTGTAATTCAGTTGAACTCAAATCAGTTTTATTTGTAGCTGATATTCTTCTATTTATTTCTGAAACTAACACTACTATTTCAATATTGTTGCAAATAATAGATGCCTTTAGTAAAATAGTGGGGTAGTCTATTAACTAGTCCAAACTGGAATTGATGCCTGGAGATGAAATTTGATTACATTTAAAAAATATTAATTCCATGTTTGTACCAAATAAATTCCTTGTTTAAAAACTTTCCATGGGGTTCTTTGATTCTTTGATTCTGAAAATATCTTTCCATAAAATGCAATTTCTAACTAAAGAGGGAGGATTCAGTTTTCCAAATCTGGAGCTATATCATCATGAGGTATCTAAGGTAATCCTCCACTTATAACCATGATTCAGCCCAGATTCTTGGTTGTTGAACAAAACAGTCTTTAAACAAGATACCATCTGACCACTTCACTCAATGGCCACAATCCCGGCTCTCCAGTTGCAATTTTTAATCAGAGCACCATGGAGAGGGCCCAGGTCTCCCATTACAGCCAGGAGTCGCAGGCCTTCTCTCCACCCACCAGGAAGAACAATCTCAAGAACAATGATGTTCTGAGGAGAAAGGAGCTGACATCGCGATGATACGACGAGCGATCTCGGGGCTCCGATATCATAGTCGATACTTTTGCCACTGGACGGTCCATCTGGACCTAAGCCATCCTGAAGAGACAGTGACAGGGAAGAGTATGTCTTGCTGATCTCAGGGACATTGCAAAGTCCCTGATTGATCGAAGAGAATCTCTTCTAGCTGGCGACAAAAAGCACAGCCTCAAGCTGCTGAAGTCGGGACAGCTCCGCAATGGAAGGAAGAGCAGAAAGAGAAAGTGTGTCCATTTGCTGAGGAAATTTTATTTTTATAAAGGACTGCCCAAAAAAGATTGAAGTTAAATTAAATTGGTAAAGAAAAGGAAAAAAGCAGCAGAATTAAGCATTCTTGGATAGTGTGTTATCTTTTTTATTCTATTTTTTCTATTGATGGAAGTTTTGTGAATATTTTTTACTTTTTAAAGTGAAAGTTTCGGATTTTCTTCTTCTATTTCTTTTTTTTAATCTATGGATTAAATTTTTTTCTTTACTTCTACAATATTGGTTGGGATGGATTTTTTCTTTGTATTTGGTTTCATTTAAGAACTTTATTTCTTCTGAAGCCTGAAACATAAAGAAGATTTAAAAGGTATATAAAGAGGGTAGCAACCTTAGAGGGAAAAGAAGTTACACTGCCACTTGGAGGTTGGAGGACGAGACCTGGAAACATTATTTTTTCTTTGTTTCCTTTGATCATTTTGACCTTGCACTTCAAAGCCTTCAGCTTGTTTATAAAGAAGGGCATGGATTGTTTACACAGGTGCTCTCTGGATACTTGTTGCTAGCTGGAAAGAAGTGAAAACAAAGATTTGTTTTTAAACTAGAGTGGCAGTGTTTATTAATTGCAAGGATGACACGACTTCAAAAAGAAACCATAACACTACAACAGATTATGTCAGGAATTCAAAAATTATTAGAAACAACAGAGAGAATTGAGAAGAGATTGAAAAATTTTGAAAATATAAACTTTAATGTGGCAAAACCTGATGGAAAAATGGAAGATACTCAGCAAATAGAAGATATTCAGCAAATGGAAAAAGTGGAGGCTGGAGTTCTAAAAATCCAGGGGAAAAATGAACAAAGAGACAAGATAACCATGGATATTGACAGTGAACTGAGTGTGGTTGGAGGTGGAAAGAGTGGAACAAGGAAAGGGAAGATAGATGGAAAGGTGCTTTACTACAGATTTCATGGTATAGAAGAAGGAAAAAGGGAAGAATGGATGGACTTAAGGAGAGAAATTTTGACCAAAACACTACTGATAACCAAAGATAAACTGATTAAGGAAGCCAATGGAGGGTTTCAAGATTTTATAAGATATGTAATAAGCAACAAGTTGCGAAGAGAAGTCCAAACAAATTTGATCAAGGAAATAACCAGAAGATCAATTCCACAGATGGCAAAAGAAATAGGACTACACTGTTATTGGAAAGACACAGGTTGAGATATGAAAACTAATAATAAAATACTAGTCAAATTTAGTTAAAATTAAAGCATTATGTTAAAAATGTAGTGATAAAGATAAAGTTAGATAAATAATTGATAATGATAACAATGTATACATACGTATTGGTTTGATAAGAGGAAATTTGGTATAAATTTTTAAATGGTGAAAAAAGGGGGGAAAGTAAGTTAAACATAGTTAAACTAAATGACTGATAATGATAATAATGTAATAATTTGTATTGACATGATAAAAGAGAAAATTGGATATAAATTGTAAACAATGATTAAGAAAAGAGGTTTAAAATTTTTGTTAAAATTAGAGTATTATGTTAAAAATGTAGTGTTAATGGATAAAATTAGAAAAATAATTGATAAGGATAACAATGTATATATATGTATTGGTTAGGGTTAGGGTTAAGAAGAAATTTGGTAAAAAATTTAAATGATTTTAAATTTAAATGATGAAAAAAGGGGAAAAGGTTAGTTAAACTTAGTCAAACTAATGCTAAATAAATGACTGATAATGATATAATAATTTGTATTGACAGGATAAAAGGGAAATTGGATAAAAGTTGTAAACAATGATTAAGAAAAGAGGTTTAAAAACTTTGTTATTAAACATAATTTTTTTTTATTTAGAATGTGTTATAAAGGACTAATGTGATTGGACGATATTGAAAATAGATAAGGGAATGCCACTATGTGGTTTTGTTTTAAATTTTGGAATGTTTGTTATAAAGGGACATTAAAACAACTATAGTCATCTGAAGGATGAGGTATGATGATAGCAATTATATATAAATATATAAAAATAAAATAAAAAATAAATAAATTTTGTGAGCGGTGGGCTGGGCTAGCCTAGTTTAGTGCGGACGGGTGGGGGAACGAGTGAGCTGTGACGGGACAGCAAGGGCAAGTGAGCGACAGGACCGGGGCAGGCATTCCAGAAGTTACTTCCGGTTGAACCACCTCTCACTGGATCCGTGAAATTCACGCTCGATCTGGTGCGAACCGGCAGAAACTCACCACTGATTTCCTTCTTTCTACCAGCTTATTAATAGAAACCATAGTGGGATATCTTAATATTTGTACATTGAGCCAAATAATTACTTAGGGTATTTCCTCAGTCAATTTATATTATTTATGATATAGCAAAGATGTGAATGTTCAAAGGGACAACATATACACACATTCAAATAACGTGACTGCAATTTCACGTATGAATATGAAGATATCTTGTAGCCAGTGGAGTAATATATTACAGAATATTGCCTGTGTCTTGCCAGTTTTAAAATCCAGTTAATCTGAACTGCAGATTTAGATATATGTTTACCTTAAGTGTATTTCTACTTGGAAAAAGAAATAGTTCATAGATCACTCCTGCAGGATAGGGCTGTAGATATGGTAATCATTTTGAAGTGCTCCAAAACCTAGTTGTAAATGCAAAGATTATGAATCATAAACTGGAATTTATTTCAGATGCAAGTTCAATAAATATTGATACATAGTAGGCAATAGACACCAATGATTATTCCACAGAATACTTCCTGCCAAGATGGATTTCATTTCTGGCTGAGTACTGTGGGTGAGAATTGCACATCCATACAGTTCAACTGATTGATCACTCTGAGCTTCTTTGCAGATTGTAATGTAATGTAACTGTAATTCTTTCTAGATTGTAATGGAGAGTACATTTTAGCAGGAACTCTATATTCTTTTGCAGAGAGACCTGCTACTTGGAATATGCAAGGAGATGATGGTAGGTATGAATCAGTGGTGGGTTTCTGCCAGTTCGCACCGACTCAGAAGAACCGGATGGTGAAAGTTACAGATGCGGTGAGAGGAGGTTCGACCAGTGGACCCGGAAGTAACTTCCGGAATGCCTGCCCCAGCCCTGTCACTCACTCACTCCCCCTCCCCTGCCCGCTTATCCGCACTATCCTAGCCCAATTTGGTGTCAAGTCCAATACCTGGGAGTGGAGCTGGTGAACTGAGAAGCATGGAGAGGTCCAGTGGCACAATCCACCAGACAGCAGCGGCAAGCTCAGACATTTTCTCCTGGATTCCCCTCTGTCCTCCGATCTCCCAAGGTTCTTTCCCAGCGTGCAATAGCTTTCTACTGGATTCCTCTCTGTCCTGCCTTCTCCGATCTCCCTAATTTCAGCCCTTAATCCTCCAGTTATCTATTTTTGGGAGGTTTTCCCCTCTCCCCCCCCTTCATAGGAGTCCCCCAAAAAATTGCCACATGGCTTGGGGGTGGTGGTCATGTCACTGAGTGTGCATGAGGGATGTCAAGTACCCGCCCAGTCATATGACTGCCAAGCCACGCCTACCAAATAGGACACACCCACAGAATAGGTTCTCAAAAAATTTGAAACCCACTACTGAGCCACAGGCATAGACAGTTATGGCCATGAGGATGCAAAGCTTCTTCGACATGACAACAAAATACAACAATGGGTAGCAGATTGCCATGAAGCGATCATAAGCCATCACAGCCAGAAGCCAAGCTTCAGTGGTCACAAGGACAAAAAAAAAGAAGAATTGTGTGGTGCATCCTCTGAAGGAGATGGTGGAATTTTCTTTTCTTTTTTTTAATAATTTTTATTAAATGTCTTGATCTTTAAAAACAATAGGGAAGACACAGCAAAGAAAAAAACCAATAAGACAAAACAAAACACAGAACATATATAACAATATACAGTAATTTTACAGCTTTTTCTATCGGCTTTCCTTCTTAGCTTTTATAATTCTCCCGTCTGCATTTTCTTCCTCTCACTATAACCTTGTCCTATAATTTAACAAACACAGTATTAACACTTATAATAGTATTCATTATTTATATCTCCATATATTTGTATTCTCTATTTTCTGTCTTGGCTTCTGTTTTCTAGCCACTTATACATTTTATTCCATACTCCAAGTCTGATTCTTCTCTTTCTTTTAGTTCTATTGTTATTTTATCCATTTCTGCGCATTCGAGTATTTTCTTGATTGTAGTTTCATCTGAGGGTGTATTGATTTTTTTCCAGTTTTGTGTGAAGGTAATCCTGGCTGCAGTGAGTATGTGTATGATTATGTATTGAGATTGTTTGTCCATTTTTTGATCCAGTAGTCCTAATAAGAATGCTTCTGGTTTGAGTTCTATTTTTCGCTCAGAAATTTCTTCTAACCACTTCCTAATTTTGCACCAGAACTTCCTTGTGATGGGGCACGTCCACCACATGTGATAGAATGTTCCAGGCTTGTGGTTGCATCTCCAACAATTAGGGGATAAATTTGGGTACATTTTGGCCAATCTCGCTGGAAGCAAATGCCATCTATAAAACATTTTATAGAGATTTTCTTTGTAAGCTACTGCCGTTGTAAATTTATAATTTCTTTCCCACAGTATATTCCATTATTCTAACTCTATATTATGGCCAAATTTTCTTCCCCAGCTAATCATTGTCTCCTTTACCATCTCTTCCTCCATTTTATATTTTAAAAGAAAATTATATAATCTAGTGATCATTTTTCCTCCCGTTCCTAGTAATATTTTATCTAATTCCACTTGTGTCTCATATATTCCGTATTGTTCCCGATCTTTTTAAAATCTTGTTTTAATTTGTAGGTAGGGCCACCATTCCATATTTATTCCCTGTGCTTTCAGATCTTGTACTGATTTTAGTTCTCCTTTTTCATCTAAGAGGTCTGCATATCTTACCATTTTCCTAAAGTCTATAGTATATGGATATGTCATTGCCTCCATGGTTGATAACCAGCTTGGGATTTTCAGGTAGTGGTTTTTTTTATTTTTTCCCAGACCCTAAACAGAGCATCCCTTACTATATGTCTCTGAAAGTAGGAATGGGATTTAGTCTTTCCCTCTCAGAGGAAGCCGTGCCAGCCTAGTTGGAGATCGTGTCCTTCTAGCATAAGGATTCTTTTATTTTTTAATTGGATCCAGTCTTTTAACTATGTTAGGGCCGCCACCTGGTAATATAGCTCCCAATCTGGGAGTCCAAAGCCACCTCTGTTTCTACTATCTTGTAGAAGTTTGTATTTAATACACGGTATTAAATAGGGGCAATTGCTGTAGAATAACCAATGTCTACAATGGAGAGATTTCTAAGAAAAAAGTACATGGGGGTGCGAAGTCTAGCATCAATTTTTGTTAAAATGATTATCCCAATGTTTCCCACCAGTATGATAAGGTAGATGAGCAGAAAGATGGTGAAGAGGGGAATAGAATAAAAGAGAGAGGGAGAAACCTTATAGCAATAAGACTTTTGTTGAATTGTCTGAAAATGTCCTGTGGAAACTATGAAATCCCCAAACTAAAAAGAGACAGTTTACTTGGGAAGCATGAGTACTCAGTATTGTGCTGTGGGCTATTGATAAATATTATCTTTTCAAAACACAACATTGTACTGGACAGTATGCCCAGTATTGCTGTATGTAAGTGCTTAGTGTCAATTAACAAACATTGGATCCATAACCTACAATCACCTTCTTGCATATTCCAGGAAATATTTCTCTCTGTGAAAGAATGTAGATGTTTTTACTAAAATGTATTTTCTGTTAATTCCTAGGACTCTCTAAAGAAGTCAGAGTGATCAAACACTCTGTGTCAATTTATAATTCTGTCATACAAACATCTGAATTAGTTCAGAAAAATATTTCTCTTCTGCAGGAAGTGTTCTATGGAACAATGAATGCCATCTATTGGTTACAATGCCTCAATATTCATCACACCTGCACCTGAAATAATTCCAATTTGTGAACTATAATATTTACATTTATAATTAGTTTTAGAGCATTTCAAAAATATCTGATCAGTGTACACTACAGTTCTGGTCAGCAAGATTTCTAGTGTTTTTTTTTCCAAGAAGAAATACTTCTTTGAAGGATGCCATACTAATATTTAAATCTGTTTTTAGATTAATTTGAAGACAGGTGGCACGCGTGCCATAGGTTTGCCATCACAGCTCTATTCCTTTCTCCAGACAATTAGCTTCTTCCCTGCCTGGCATCTCAATATCTCTCATTCTGTCCCTTCCTCTGGCTGTCAGGCAGCTCTGGTTGCTTGTCCATGTGCCTCTTCTCACCTGGGTCATCTCACCTCCACTGTTCTTTGGTATGTCTAGCACCACCTCTGGTCACTTGCTTGGTCACTCATCTAGATCAACTCAACTCATCTATCCTCTGCTACATCTGGTGCCCCCTCTGGTCACTGGATGTCTCACTTGCCTGGCTCATTTGGCTCTTTCTTCTGTCCTCTGGTGAATCTTGTGCCCCCTATAATGGTCTCAAGCTTGGTAGGGTCAATTGATATCCCTTCTTTGGAGACAATATGCCCAAGATAGTTGACAGAAGGTTAACAAAACTGACACTTCTCTGGGCACAACTTCAACCCCTCCTTGTGGATTTATATCAGGACTTTCTCCAGTCACTCTTCATGTTGTTCTAAAATCTCCGCAAAGACAATGATGTTTGCTAAATACCCTAACACCTCAGTAAAGTTCATGTCTCTGACTATCTACTCCATAAATTGCTGGAACATTGCTTGGGGCCCCAATAAACCCTGGGACATCTGATTGTACTTGTAGAACCACAGTGGGCAAATGAATGCTGTCTTCTCTCAATCATCTGGGTACATACATAGGAAACTGATGATCCTCAGTTCCAGCACACTTATACCACTTAGCTCCCAGTAGGCAATGCAATGATCTGTGGAGTAGTATACTGGTTTGGGATGTTGCTCAGGTTGAGAATGTGGTAATCTATTCTGGGGTGAGTGGGCTTTTGCCCTTGGCACCCTCCCCTGAACCTGAAATTGGGATGAGGGTGACAAGACTTAGTTGTCCTAAGAACATCCAGTCCTTTAACATCAGTGGGGCATCTGTAACATTTTTGGGCTCTATCTATATAGACTCTCCCTTGAGTTCGTCACAATGCCCTTGTGTTGAGCTCTTTAAGGATCACTTCCACGCCAATGTCTCTTCTCTTGGAGTCATTCTTGAGAAAACATAGGGCCCAGGCTGTTTCCAATTTAGGTTGATGGATACCTGCAAGCACACTACCTCCCTTGAGTTCGGAAGCACAGGTGGAGAACATTTTTTTTCTTCCCACACTGGAGGAGATCCTTAGGATAGCAGAAATAATATAGGCGTATGAAACAGAGGTCAACAGGACTGTGCCCAGCAAAACAGCAGCACATAAAAAGACCACCACCAGATGAGTCAGGTAAGTATCAGTACAAGTCAGGAACAGCACAGGTGAAATGTCACAGAAAAAATATGGAATTTCTTTTGGCCCACAAAAAGGCAACCTGAATATAAGGATGCAAATCATTAGAGATATATAGTATCCTGCTAGACATGATGCAGCTACTAGTTTGAAGCAAACACTTTTCTCCATCAACACCTGGTACTGAAGTGGGTAGCAAATTGCTGCATACCGGTCATAAGACATAGCGATTAACAGGAAACAGTTGTTGGCTCCCAAACTACAAAAGCAAAACATCTGCATGGCACATCCAACAAAGGAAATAGACTGTCTGCCAGTCAACAGAATGAAAAGAAGTTTGGGGACAGTTGACAAAGGTAGTTCAAGTTTCTGAGACAGATAACCCTAAAAGTTAAAAAAAATACATTGGACAATGTAGATTCCAATCAAGCAATATGACTGACATGACAGTGATGTTAAAGGTCAGGATGGTGCCATAAGTGAGGGAGAAAATCACAAAAAGTAAAGTTGGTTTCTTTCCAAGATTCACAGAGGTACTGATTTATTCTTTGGGACTATGTTCCCCTGATAACATAAGTGAGTTCACATTAGGAAAAAGTAAGTTATCTTTAGAAGCATAAAGACTTTTTCTTTATTGGGCAAAATACTACTGTGTATTCCCTTGGTTTCTCCTTGTTAAATGGGTAAAAGGGTAGAGCCTCCTCCCAGTATAGCAAATAAGCCCTTTTAGGAAGCAGAATTATAGATGCTATAAATTAAAGGAACCATCACCACTTATTTGTTTATTGGAAAGATGGAGTCAATACCAAGGTTTTAACAACAAGCACATGACAAGCAAATAACAAACCAAATAAAACATCAATGATACAATGAAACATTAAAATAACAATCTATATAAAGCCAAGACAGCACTTTCTCAAAAATAGGCTACAGTTTAGCTTTATTGTGACTGGAAACAGAATGCTTTGGAGCATTGCAGAACACGAATGCACCACTTTTCTGCAATCCTCAAAGCGGCTGCATCTTTTCCTGAGACCAGAGGGCAGGTGCAGAGAGCAGCCATGCAACCTAGGAAAGCTCTCTAGCAACAACTTCTAAGAGATTGCAGAAAAGTGCTGCATTTGATGCCTGTGTGTGCTCTAAGCCATTTTCGCAGAATGTCTCCGAGGTACTGCACAGCCCTGCCTGGATGTGAGGATCAAAGCAAGCATGGAAGATTCTGAACAGCTAGGCCTTTGGCAAGGGAGGGTGAGAGTCCTTGCTTCATTGCATTTGCCATATTTTATGTTTAAAGTTAAAACTTTCATGTTTTATCCTTATTTCATATTTTTGTGAGATACCTAGAATCTTTCTGAGAGTCTGATGGCGTACAAATTTAATTAATAATAATAATTCTGCAATGATACGTTTAACACCATCGAAGAACAACATCTGCCTATCCCAGGTGGTTGGGAAAGACTTGATGATGGATAAAATGCCAAATCCAGGCTAAACATCTGGTTGAGTGTGTGATAAAAAAATCAACTGCAGATCCTTGTAGGTCACATGAAACACATACAACATATCAAGGATACAGGATTGTAATTATTTTTATTTGGCATTTGGATGATGACGATGATGGTGGTGCAAGGTGCGCTGATTTGTGTAGCAACGAAGGTGCTGGACTAGAAATGAGGAGACAGAGTTCTAATTCAGCCTTAGCCATGAAAAACAGCTGAATTTGTACTGTATGGATTTCAAATAATCCTAAAAAGATAGTTAAATCAGATGTGCAATTGGATGGCTTGGAAATTAATTAGTTGTTAACAGACTTGAAAAAGGAGGAGTTTTGCTTGAAAACTAGAGATTTGCTAGAGAACGCTAAGGGGGCATTAACAAACTGGACCTTCTCAGGGAAGCTGATGGAGTTTGCAGAATAGAGCTATTTCTTACATGCAATTAGAACAGAGTTCCCCAACCTTTTCAACTTTGCAGATCAGCAGGAGGGGGAGAGGGGATGGTTTCGTACAAGTGGCAGGCAAGCATATGTGTGCAGTTCCTTTTGCGTGAGTGACGGGCGCATGGGCCTACAGCTCATGCAAATGGTGCATGTGTGCAAATGTTTGCATGCTACTCGCATGAGTGGGGATGCACGCACACTCGCCCAACACTTCTGTGAGCCGGTTCCAAAAGGCTCAAGGCCTGGTAGTAGGCCATGGCCTGTGGGTTGCAGACCCTTAACCAGAAGATAGCTGTCAAGAGACATTGTGTCCCAATTTGTAGGAACATTTATTGAGCAACAAATGCTATGGAGATATCCCCAATAGAGACCTATGTTTTTGATGGGTGAAATGCATTTGTTTGGAATGGTGCCACTTACAATTGTAAAGGAAAGTAAAGAAGATAAACTGAAACAATTTAATAATTATTTTTGCTGAAATATATTAATGTGTATTCAATCTGGAGGGACATTTTTGTGCATAGTTAATATTTTATTCTATATACTTTTCCCCCTTTGTGTCAGTTTTTGTCTGTACTTTAATTTTGGAAATAAAAAATAACAAGGAAAAATAAATTTGGCATAGGAAAAAGGGTAAAATCTTGTGTTTGTGTGTGTGTGTGTGTGTGTGTGTGTGTGTGTGTGTGTGTGTTAGACATTCCATTCTATAACTTTCTAATTGACATCATTGTTTCCAGAGATTTAGTATTTTTAAATCCTAACATTGTCCATCTAGCAGTCTAAAGAATGGTTGCAGGAAGTGGGTATTTCTAGTTTAATGAAAAGAAGGACCAGGAGAGACATGATAGCAGAGTGTTCTAATATCTCAGGGGTTGCCACAAAGAAGAGCTTTTCTCCAAAGCACCTGAGGGTAGAAAAAGAAGCAATGGGTGGAAACTAATCAAGGAGAGAAGCAACTTAGAACTGAGGAGAAATTTCCTGACAATTAGAACAATTAATCAGTGGAACAACATGCCTCCAGAAATTGTGAATGCTCCAACACTGGAGCTTTTTAAGAAGATTTTGGATAGCCAATTGTCTGAAGTGGTGTAGGGTTTCCTGCCTAGATAGGGGGTTGGACTAGAAGACCTCCAAGATCCCTTCCAACTCTGTTATTCTATTCTATTCTATTCTATTCTATTCTATTCTATTCTATTCTAACCAAAGGTGATATGTATGTTTATTCCAAGGTTGTCCAAGTCAGAAAATTAACAATAGTTGTTGGCTTCCAGTATTTAATATTTCACCATGAATATAGTCCTTGTGTTATGAGTAGTCATTGAACAACTGTTTCATCAGGCTTTGGAACAGATGTTCTATAACCCATAAAGCATTTCCAGCTGTTGTAAAATTTTGTGTCTCTCCCCCCACCACCCCGCAGTTAAATGGCCACATTTTATATGCTTGGCAACCTCTTTGCATTTACTATTGGTTTCCATGTGCCCTGTGGTCATGGGATCACCATTTGCAATCCTATCTTCCATCTTCTCCAGAAAGTCAATGGAGAAGCTGGTAGAGCCATTGGATATGAGGTCCACCCTTCCAACATGCTGAGGGATTTTATTCCAACTATACCAGGGAAAAGAAATTCTGCCACATGCTGGGACAATGGACTTCAAATCTTGTGAAAATTTTAGCAAATGTCAGCATTCTGAGCCTTCCAGAAAGGTGCTGCTCACAAGCTGTTCATGAGATTTAAGGTCCATTCCTTCAGCAGACCAAGGGATTTTCCACCAGGAGGAGATATCTCTTGATTTACTTGAGTAATCAACATCAAATCTTCTGAAAATGCTGGTGGACTTCAGATTGTACTTCCTGGTTATGTGAAAAGAAGGTAGGAACAATGCAGCTGTGTCACTGTTCCATAATATTAAGGCATTTAACATTGTCTAGTAGTAGTTAATGCATTCTGTGGTCAATCTTCACATGAAAATGATTGAAGCTGAAGCCCTCATCATTACAACCGTGTTCTAGTTTTTGAACCTCTGAGTTTGTTGGTTGCCCAGTTTTTGGTAGCATTCATTTTGATCAAGAGTTCTGGAGATGTCTGGAGATGTCAAAAGCTTAAAAGGCAACACAAGGCAGAATTCAATCTAGGAAATCTAAAATCTACCATGCTGTGATTTTATTGACATTTCTATATAAAACCAACATCAAAAATGTTTTCCTCATGTCCCTACCACATTTTGACCTCATCCTACAAAGCCTGGATGACTCTCCAAGAAAGAAGGAATAACTACAAAAACAATTTAAATAGATTATTTCCAATTGTATTTTCTTTATAGTCTACATGTCTCCTTCTTGGAGATAAAAGGCATTTTCAGAAGGATAATTTTGAGGTGAAGAAAATGGGGACAAGGGAGGAGAACACACAGAGAGAAACATTCTCTTTCGGCCTGCTCTTAGATGAGTGTTAGTTTGAAAACAATTTCTAAAACAGTTTTTTAAAGATTAATATGTATTGCTAGTGGCTAGTGTCCTTCTTTGTCTGATGATCAAATCGTTGACTTTCACACATTCTTCTACACTTCAATGTGTCTGTCTATAATATTTATCAGTCTGTCTATCTATCTATCTATCTATCTATCTATCTATCTATCTATCTATCTATCTATCTACACACATACATTTACACAAGAAAAACATTCAGACTATTTTTTTGTTTAATAAAATGCAATTGTACTTCTTTTAGATCAATTTAAAAATGAATTGTCCTTTATTTTTTAATTGGGTAACCTATATGCAATTTCAATTCTTTTCTCACCAATTCAAAATATTATGAAACGCTCAATAGTATCTTTCACAGAGAAAATGCAACTATGGTTTACTTCTTTGACACACAGCAACTTAAATTTATACTATTTTTACTTCAGGAACCTTACCTTATCTAGCATTCTGCTAAATGCATCTTTCACTTCCTTGTTCCGCAAACTGTAGATGAATGGATTAAGTGAGGAGATGATGAGAGTATAAAAGACAGATACAATTTTGTCTTTATCCAATGAGAAATTGGAGCCAGGTCCTATGTACATGAACATGATGGTTCCAAAGTAAATGGTCACAGTGATCAGATGGGAGGTACAGGTGGAGAAGGCTTTGTATCTTCCCTGGACAGAGTTGATCTTCATGATGGCAATAACAATGGCAATGTAGGAGATCAAAACAGTCAGAACTGTTGTCAGTCCAACTATATAGGACATAGTTAAAAGCCCAATGCGAGCAAAGTGGGTATCTGAACAGGACAATTGAAGCATTGGAGGAATATCACAGAAAAAATGATTAATAGTATTTGAGTTGCAGAAATTTAAGTTAAAAATAATGATGGTTTGGGCTATTGAATTTACAAAGCCACACACGTAAGTAGATATGACCAAGAGGGTGCAAAGCTTCTTTGACATGACAACAAAATACAGCAACGGGTAGCAGATTGCCATGAAGCGATCATAAGCCATCACAGCCAGAAGAAAAGTTTCGGTGGTCACAAAGATGACAAAAAAGAAGAATTGTGTGGCACATCCTGTGAAGGAAATTGTTGAATGTTCTATCACAAATGTTGTCAATAATTTGGGGGCAATGATGGTAGAATAACCAACGTCTACAATGGAGAGATTTCTAAGAAAAAAGTACATGGGGGTGTGAAGCCTAGCATCGATTTTTGTTAGAATGATTATCCCAATGTTTCCCACCAGAGTGGTGAGGTAGATGAGCAGAAAGATGATGAAGAGGGGAATCTGAAGCTCTGGGTAGTCCTGGAATCCAACAAGGACGAACTCAGTCACAGTGGTTTGATTTGTCTGCATTGTTTATTCCCCTCTGATAGAATTTTAAAAAGGGAAAAAAGTGGAAAGCCTTATCGCAGTATGAGTACTGTTGGGTTGACTCAGAATGTCCAAGGGGGCAGACTAAGAAAAGACCAAACTAAAAACTAAATTAAAAAGGGACAGTTTGCTTGGTAAGCATGAGTTATCACTGTTAAATTATGGACTCTTGATTAAAAAAAAGTTCTTTACACAATACAGCGTTTTACTGGAGAGCATGCACAGTATTACATAGGGGTGTAGTGTCAATTAACAAAGACTGGATTCATATCCACCGTCATCTTCTTCCATATTGCTGGAAACATTTCTCAGTCTGCAAGAATGTAAATGTCTTGCTAAAATGTATTTTCTCTAAATTCTAGTACTCTTCAAAGAAATCAGAGTGTTCAATTACTCTGTATGAATTTATAATTCTCTCCACAGACCTCAGCCAGAAATCCATTTTTGCAAATAGTGTTCTGTGGAACAAATATTGTCATCTATTAGCTCCTATGCACCAACATCCATTCTACCTGCATCTGAAATTAATTCCAACAGTTCATTTTTAGAGTATTTCAAAGTGTCTGATCAGTGTATACTATGGCCCTGTTTTGCAGCACATCTAGTATTTCTGTATACATAAGTGAAGTTGTCAAGGCAGTTGAGTATTTGTTGTCTGTTTGAATATGCTCATTATATCATAAGTAGCATAAATTGACTAAGGAGATACTCTAAGGAACCTTTTGCTTAAATGCACCACGTATAGGATGAACCACTACAAACTCTACCAGTAAGCTAGAAGAAAGAATAAGTATCTGTTGACTCACAAACTTCATTCTTCACTTAGTACAAGAAATTTTGTTCACACAAAACATCATGAAGAAGCTTTTAGAGTTTGGGTGACGAGAGAATTCTAAGAACAATATTTTCAAATCTGACAAGTTGAATATTTGTACATCTGTCTGGAAAAAATATGGTGAAGAGGAGGAGGAGGAGGAAGAGAAAAATGTAAGCATTTAACAGTTTATTCAGCTAACTAGAAAGTGCTCAATTAAAATACTTACCAGATTCGAAATAGATTCAGTTTCAAAGATGAAAGATGGATCATTTGAATAGAATGTATACTTTGTTTACCATTGTTAAGAGCGAAGCTATTAAAATCTCAATACAATCTCTTGACAAATACACTTGAGGACCTACTGGGAATTCATATTTTCACTGTATAGCTTCTATGCATAATTAGTTCAAACTTTCATTGGAATTAACTGAGAAACCTCATTATATACTTTAAGCACTTTTAATTGAAGCTGTCAGGCCTGCAGCCAGTTCCTTTTGGGCTCTTTGGCCTGCCACACTAATATTCTATTCTACTATGCTGTTTCATTAGTGGGGAATTGGGAGGGGAAATAGTAAGGAGTAGAATGTGATGTTGTCAAAATAAAATTCCTTTCTAGAATCCAAGGTCATCCTTTGTCTCTACACCTCTGCACCTGACCGGAACTGGATGAGTGGAAGTGCCAGCATGGCAGTGGAAGATTGATGGACTTGTGGGTGTGGGGGCAAGATCATGAACTCTCAACTGGGTGAGGAAAACCCACGAAGCTCAGATTCGGGTTTTCCCAGATGTGCCAACATGACTCTCTTAATAAAATGGAACTTTGAGGAATAATTAGCCTTGGACTCTTATTGCATAGGAGATGCTATTTGGAATGTTGACATTAACCTGAATCTCCTTTAAAATTTAAACCAGCTCCCCAAAGTCTTGGGATGCTGTCGGGGGTCCTGACCCCCAAATTTCGATCCAGCAACTGGCGGTGTGAAGACTTGGGGAAAATGGAGGAATACAAAGTTACCATGGAGGGCGCCAAGTGGGTGGTCTGAAGATTCATGTCGAGACCATCTACTCCCCATCCCAGGCCATGGTGGAAGGGGCAGCTGCCATGGGATACCAGCTAGGTGCCAGGTCCAAAGAGCTGATACCTGGGCAAGCCACATAGCTGGACCCTGTGTTGTGGGGTGAAGCGACAGTGGCAGTGCTGCCTGAGGAAGCTTTAATCAAGACCATGCCGCAGAGTCAACACATGGGATGGGACCCTTTGGGGCTAATGCAGGTAGTCCTCCCACTACTGTCTTGCAGCCAGTCCCTGGCAGGTGTCCCTGAGCAGTTTGGCTAACTCAATGTGATCAGCCCAGATCAGTCTTCAGGAATTGAGCAACATGGTTGGATCTTGCCTCAGCCGAAGTTCACCTTCCTGGCAGCGAGGACAGCAGCACCTCCGAGTGGAGCGTCTATCTCTTTTCACTTGGCCAAGAGCAAATGGGGGAACATCATCCCCCTTTGGGTGTGATCTACCAAGGTGATGCATCTTGCTGGCATCAGATAGGGGCAGCAGACTGGCTCAGCACTGCAGGTACCATAGATGGGGTGGTTCGGTCCTGGGACTCTGCCACAGCAGCCAGTCCCCATGTTGCCTTCAGCCAGCCAAATCCCACCCAGATGGTCACTCTACCAGGGTCAGAGATGGGTACAGTACTAGTGGATCCCAGCTCTGGGTCCACAACGTGGGCTGGCCAAGGAACATATGCCATCTCAGCCTCTGATCATGGGTCCCCAGCCGGTAATGTTCCAAATGAACATGCCTCCAATGCTGTTCCAGCAGCTGGCCGTGATTCCACAGCTCATGCAGGCAGAGCCAGTGGTGTAAATCCAACTGCAAGCTACAGGCCAGAGGTGGGTTCCTGCCAGTTCTAACCTCTTCTATAGAAGAGGTTCCACAAATCTACAGTGCCATTTAGAACCGGTTCCAGCTCCCTCCCCCCGCCCATCCGCACCACACTTGCCCCATCCGCCACTCACTGATTCACTGGCTCACCAATTGCCCCACCCACCTCTAAGAGTCCTATCTAAACCTTAAAGTTTTAAAGCTGTCAAGTTTGAACACCCTGGGATTTTTTTTTCTAAAGGGTTAGGGGTGCAAGGGTCTTGTAACTTGACACCTTTAAGATTTGCGTGCTTCAAATGCCAGAGTTTCTGAGCCAACATTTTGGTTTCTAAGCAAGAGTGTTGTTAAGTGAGTTTTGCCACATTTTGCAAGTTGGCCACCCAGTCACATGACTGCCAAGCAACTCCCACCCAGTCACATAGCCAGCAAGCCACTCCCACAAAGCAGGCCACACCTACAGAAGAGGTTCTAAAAAAATTTTGAATCCCACCACTGGTATGAATCTATTTTTTTGCTAAATGACACTGCAGTCCTACATAATGGTGTGTGTCTCCAATACAACATTGTATTTTAAAAATGGCATATTTATCAAGAGCCCAAAATAATACAACAGTGAGCACTCATGCATACCAAGCAAACTCTTCCTTTATAATTTTGTGTTTTCTTTTCCTTGGGCATTCTAAACAATCCAACAGTCATACTACCATACGTTTTGTCTTTTTTTATTCAATCAGAAGGAAATAAAGAATGCAGACAAATCAAACCACCGTGACTGAGTTCATCCTTGTTGGATTCATGGACCACCCAGGGCTTCAGATTCCCCTCTTCATCTTGTTTCTGCTCATCTATCTCATCACACTAGTGGGAAACATTGGGATAATCATTGTAACAAAAATTGATGCTAGGCTTCCCCCCCCCCCCCCATGTACTTTTTTCTTAGAAATCTCTCCATTATAGATATTGGTTATTCTACCACCATTGCCCCCAAATTGTTAGCAACATTTATGATACAACATTCGACTATTTCCTTCACAGGATGCACCACACAATTCTTCTTTTTTATCATTTTTGTGACCACTGAAGGTTGCCTTCTGGCTGTGATGGCTTATGATCGCTTCACAGCAATCTGCAACCCATTGCTGTATTTTGTTGTCATGTCAAAGAAGCCTTGCATCCTCTTAGTCATAGCTGCCTATACTTGTGGCTTTGCAAGTTCAATGGTGCACACTATAGTTATTTTTAACTTGAATTTCTGCAGCTCAAATAAAATTAATCATTTTTTCTGTGACGTTCCTCCAATGCTTCAGTTGTCCTGTTCAGATATGCACATTACTCACATTGTGCATTTTATTTTATCCACTGCAATTGCACTGACAACCTTTTTGACTTTTGATCTCCTACATTGCCATTGTTATTGCTATCCTGAAGAACAGCTCTCCCCAGGGAAGATACAAAGCCTTCTCCACTTGTGCCTCCCATCTCACCACTTTGACCATTTTCTTTGGAACCATCATCTTCATGTATATTCGACCTGGGTCCAATTTCTCATTGGATAAAGACAAAATTATATCATTCTTTTATACTCTTATCATCTCCTCACTTAATCCACTCATCTACAGTCTGCGGAACAAGGAAGCAAAGGATGCTTTTAGCAGAATGCTAGACAAGATAATATTGTTGAAATAATAATGGTATAAATGTGACTTCATGTCATAAAAAGAAATCCATACTTGGATTTCTCTGAGAAAAATACTGTTGATAATATTTTGAGCGGGTGACAAAAGACTTGAAACTTCATATACATTATCCAAATGTTAAATAAATTTAAGGAATAAATGAAAGGACAAAGCATTTTTAAATTGACCTATAAGAAGAATAATTGTTTTTATCATTCAAAACAAAATTGTTGGAATGTTTCTTCCTCTGTAAATGGATGTACAGTATAGACAGAAACATTAAACTACAGAAGAGTTTGTCAAAGTCAATGATTGATCATAAAACAAAGTTTAGATGGAATCTGCAGTTCCATGTAATTCAGATGTAAAATTTCTTATTATTTTATTGGCCGTGAACTGGATGACACTGATAGAATGTCTATAACCACTAATTGATAAAGTGTAACATATATTTCATTTTTGTTTAATTACTTCCACTTGACTGTTTAGTCAATTTTAAAACATTTCTTCAAAATACCTTATAATGAAAATGGGAAATGCTCCCAAACAATATTAATTAAAAGCAGAAAAATATTTTAAGGGTCTTTGAATTAAAAATTGTATGGAGAAAACAAAACTGTTGTCGATTGAAAACACAATAGATTGCCAGATGTGTTTCTTTGATTCCAAGAATATATTTAATAAAATGCAATTACCAATTAATAATGATAAGTCTTCCATATCTGGAGCTAGCATATTTTTCAGAGTATAAGATGCACCTTTTGCCCTCAAAAAAGAGGGTGAAAATCTGTGTGTGTCTGATACAGTGAATACAGCATTTTTGGCCTACTGAAACCCCGCCCACTTTGAAAAAATGAATGTGCAGAGAGTTTGGGAGGCTTGCAAAGTGCTTGGGAGGCCTGCAGACTGCAAAAACTTTTTTTAAATTTACCCCTTCAAAATCATGGTGCATCTTATACTCCGGTGTGTCTTATAGTCCAAAAAATACTATTATATTATTATGCTTGAAAATCGTCCTCTACTTTTATTTACTTATTTATTTATTTATTTAAACTCATATGCTGCACTTTGCTTAATGTGCTTAAGTGTGTGTCACTTAAAGGTGACTCTAAGCAACTTACAATCATTAAAAATAAGGTAAAACCTTAAAAGAATGAACATTGACAAGATGTGAAAAGGAAACAAAATGCACATGGGGAAGAGATAGGATTCTTAGCTTAGTCCAGCGATGGCGAACCTTTTTTGGCTCGCATTCCATAAGGGGCGTAGCGCAAGGGCGTTGTACGCGGGTGTGCCACACCCATAATGCAACATGTGACACCCCCCAGTGCTCATGCGCGCATGAGATGCACTCCACCCCATTTTTTGAATGCTTTTTTCACCTTCCTCAGGCTTCAGAGGCTTTATAAGAGCCTGGGGAGGGTGAAAACAGCCTCCCCCCCCCGGAGGTGCTCCAGAGGCTTCAGGGACCTTCAGAGGACTAAAAAGAACCCTACGAGGAAACCGGAAATCACGTCCTGAAGGTCCTCGAAGCCTCTGGAAGGCTTAAACCAACCCTAGGAGGAAACCGGAAGTCCGTTTCCAAACTTCCGGTTTGCCCATAGGGCCATTTTTTTTGTGCTCCGGAGGCTTCAGGAAAGCTCCTAAAGCCTCCGGAGGGCCTCAGGGGGCGGGGGGGGCTCTTTTCACCCTCCCCAAGCTCCTATAAAGTCTCTGGAGCCTGGGGAGGACGAAAAATGGCTTTAAAAAAGGCTGAACTCAGCTGGCTAGTGCGCGCATGTACACTGGCCAGCTGACAGGGCAACGCCTTGTGTGCCCTGACAAATGGCTCCACGTACCACCTGTGGCACGCGTGCCATAGGTTCGCCATCCCGGGCTTAGTCCATTGACCATGTCCAGAATGACAACCCCCCCATTGGAGCCCCAGGCCAGTTGGCAGAGCCAGAGGTTTTCTAGACCAACCCTCTGCTCAAGCAGGAGATCCTATACCAGGGGTGTCCAAACTTGGGAACTTTAAGACTTGTGGACTTCAACTCCCAGAATTCCACAGCCAGCATAGCTGGCTGTGGAATTCTGGGAGTTGAAGTCCACAAGTCTTAAAGTTCCCAAGTTTGGATACCCCTGTCCTATACCATTTCAGATAGGTGGCTGTCCAGTCTTTTCTTTAAAACCTCCAGTGATAAAGCCCCTGCAACTTCTGAAGGCAAGCTGTTCCACTGGTTAATTGTCCTGTAATTTAGCTTTTTCTCCAATAAAAATTGCAATTTGGATCAAGAATTGGAAAAAGCAAATATAGTTAGGAAATACTGTACCTAGGCTACAGGATTTCACAACAATTCAGTATTTTATTGATTAGTACCTGCAAAATATTGTATACACATCTCTAATGTTGATGAATTGTCCTGCTAGCTGCTCTCCCGCTTCTAGTCTGGAAATGAACATTAATCCAAGAAGAAACTTTCAAAAGAAAGCAGGATGTGAACCCCTAAAGGCCCCAGCACTGACCCTTGTGCCCAACTAATGCAACAATGTTTATTCACAACTATGAATCCATAGCTTTTGCTAGGATGGCCAAAGGAAATATGCTGGGATGGAAAAATAGTTAGTAGGAATATTTGGAAGAAAGACAAAAAAAAAAACCATGTTGCCAGTTCATGTTTGGATAGGCTTTGTCTAAAATGAAATGTGTAACTGTCAATTCTACTTGATTTTAAAACAGGTATCGTCACTACTTTGTGTTGTTGGTTAGGATTTACTGCTCTGGATTTCAGAGTACGATTGATTTAATCTGAACATTCCTCTTTTGGCAAATTAATCTTATAAATGCATTTGATCAAACTATAAAATGATGTTTCTTAGTGAGTTGCGATGGAAGTGTGAACTAATTATGTACAGCAACTATACAGTGGATATATGAATTCCCAGTAGGACCTCAGGTATATTTTGCCAAGAATTGTATTGAGTATTTTAATGATATGTTAATTACTTCAATAGAGAGTTTCATGGGCTTGGTTTTGAACTGATGGTAAACAAAGTATAAAATCAGCAATTGTATCCCAATGTTTCATCTTTTATCTTTGGAAATGAATCTGGACTTCTAATCTGGTAAATTATTTAATTAACACTTTTAATTATATAAATGTATTGTTAAAAGTTCTTATATTCTTCTTCCTCTTCCTCCTACACTACCATCTCCTCCTCATCATCATTATTATATTTTTGCAGACAGATGTAGGAATACTCAAAAGTTCTGATATGAAAATATTGACCTGTGTTTTATTTAGAATTTTCTTTTACCCAAACTCCAAAAGCTACTTCATGATGCTTTGTGAAAATTAAATATTTTATAACACATGAGATGCAGAAATGCAGAATGAAGTTCATGAGTAAACGGTGCCTTCTTTCTTCCAGCTTATTATGTCCAGAGGGACATCTCCTTATTTGTGCATTGATGGAAACGGTTACTTTCCTTACTCAATTTATATTATTTATGATATAGAAAATATATTTATTTTCAGAAGGACAACAAATGCACACTCTTGGTCAATTCCAGTCAGCACAACCTCGCATATGAATTTTCTTGCCAGTGGAATATTATAGTGCATGATTTAATCAGTGTCTTGAAGTTTTCAAAGCCAGTTTATCTAAAATGAAGATTTAGTTATATGTTTGGCATTCCACTTAAGAGTACTTCTACTTGGAAAAAGAAATACTAAATGGAACTCTTCTGATCAGCTACTTTGAAATGTTCTAAAAACCAACTGCAAATGTAAATATTATAGTTTATAAATTGGAATTAATTTCACATACGTTTTCAATATATATTCATACAGAGTATGAATATATGCAAGGAGATGATGATAGGTATGAATCCATATTTTGCTAATTGTCACTGCAGTGGTATGTATTGGTGTGTACAATCACCAATTCAACATTGTACTTTGAAAAGAGCATAACTATCAAGCACACTGTTCCATTTAGCTTGGGGTTTTCAAAGTCTCTCCCTTAGGCATTCTCAAAACAATCCAACAGTTATATCGCTATAAGGTTTTCCCTCTCTTTTTATTCTATCAGAGGGGAATAAACAATGCAGACAAATCAAACCACTGTGACTGAGTTCGTCCTTGTTGGATTCATGGACCACCCAGAGCTTCAGATTCCCCTCTTCATCTTGTTTCTGCTCATCTATCTCATCACACTAGTGGGAAACATTGGGATAATCATTGTAACAAAATTTGATGCTAGGCTTCACACCCCCATGTACTATTTTCTTAGAAATCTCTCCATTATAGATATTAGTCTTTCTACTACCATTGCCCCACGATTATTGACAACATTTGTGATAGAACATTTGGCCATTTCCTTCACAGGATGCGCCACACAATTCTTCTTTTTTGCCATCTTTGTAACCACTGAAGGTTGCCTTCTGGCTGTGATGGCATATGATCGCTTCACAGCAATCTGCAACCCATTGTTGTATTTTGTGATCATGTCAAAGAAGCTTTGCATCCTCTTAGTCATAGCTGCCTATACTTGTGGCTTTGCAAGTTCAATAGTGCAGACCATAATTATTTTTACTTTGAATTTCTGCAGTTCAAATACAATTAATCATTTCTTCTGTGATGTTCCTCCAATGCTTCGGTTGTCCTGTTCAGATACACACATTGCTCACTTTGTGCATTTTGTTATATCCGCTACAATTGCACTGACAACTTTTCTGACTGTTTTGATCTCCTACATTGCCATTGTTATTGCCATCCTGAAGATCAGCTCTGCCCAGGGAAGATACAAAGCCTTCTCCACCTGTGCCTCCCATCTGACCACTGTGACTATTTTCTTTGGAACCATCATCTTCATGTATATACGACCTGGGTCCAATTTCTCATTGGATAAAGACAAAATTATATCCATCTTTTATACTCTTATCATCTCCTCACTTAATCCACTCATCTACAGTCTGCGGAACAAGGAAGTGAAGGATGCTTTTAGCAGAATGCTAGACAAGATAATATTGTTGAACTAAAAATGGTATAAATGTGAAATCTTTCATTTCAAAAAAGAAAGCCATATAGTTGCATTTCTCCTATTGAATGCTTGGTAGCAATTTAGGGAGATGGGAAAGAAACATTCTCTTTCTCCCTGCATTAAGGATAGCCTTGAAAAAGCTTCCAGGTCAACTTTTTAATATTAACACATATTGCTAGTGGCCATCTGTTGTGTTTTTAATCAGCAACAGTTTTTGCTTTCTCCATCAAATTTTTAATCCAAAGAACCTTAAAAAACAACATTCTTCCTTGTAATTAAGATTATTTTGTGTATTATTTTCCTTTTTTTTCATTATAAGGTATTTTGAAGGAATGTTGCTAAAATTGATTGAAGTACTTAAAATAACGGTGATTAAACAAAACTGAATATACATGTTGTCCTTTACCATTAACTGACAGATATTCTATCAGTTCCATCCACTTCAGTGCCAATAAAATAGTAAGGAATTTCACATCTGAATTACCTGGAAATATACATTGCATCTAAACTTTGTTTTATAATCAAATGGTTGACTTTGACACACTCTTCTTTAGTTTAATGTTCCTGTCAATACTGTACATCCATTTCCACATGAAAAGCATTCAAACATAATTGTATTTGTTTTGATTAATAAAAAAAGGAATTATCCCTCTTTTTAAGTCAGCATGAAAATGCATTGTCTTTTCTTTTTAGCCTTTGTATGACTTATTTGAAACTTATTTTCTCTCTGTTCTCTATCCTCGCTCCATTTTCTTTACCTCAAAATTATCCTTCTGAACTTTTTTTTAATCTTCAAGAAGAAAAGATGTGAGCTGCAAGGAATAATAATACAGGTGAAAATAATCTATTTAAATAGGTTTCATAGTTATTCCATGTGCTTCTCTGATTCCAAGAATATCTTTACAAAAAATGCAATTACCAACTAATAATGGAGGATTCAGTTTTCCACATCAGGAGCTATATTTTCATGTTTATTTAGAAGCAATCCTCCATAATGATTGATTGATTTAAACTTACATGTGACCCATTTCACCTAAAGATGATTCTAAGCAATTGATAATCCTAAAAACAAGATAATATCCAAACATTTAAACAATAAATATTTATTCTAAAATTGGTTTAACATTGCCATGAAGGGAAGGAGCAAGATGTATATTGGGAGGAGCAAGTATAGTGCAACCCCATTCAGAATTAAAGATGTTAAAGTCCCAGATTCTGAAGCTCCTTACACTCAAAATCCAGAGAAGATACAAAGCCTTCTCCACCTATGCCTCCCACCTCACCACCTTAACCATTTTCTTTGGAACCATCATCTTCATGTATATACGACCAGGCTCAAATTTCTCATTGGATAAAGACAAAATTGTATCCATCTTTTATATGCTTGTCATCTCCTCATTTAATCCATTCATCTACAGTCAATGGAACAGGGAAGTAAAGGATGCTGTTAGCATAATGCTAAGCAAGATAATATTGTGGAACTAAAAATGACATAAGTGTAACTTCCTTTATTTTAAAGCCATACTTACATTTCTCTGTGAAGAATGATATTGAATGTTGTTAGTATTTTGAGCAGTTGAGAAAACAGCTGAAATTTCATCTAAGTTATCCAAAGTCTAAGCAAAAATTAAAGAAAAATGAAAGCACAATGTATTTTTATATTTGTATTAAATCTGCATTAAATCAAAACAAAATTGCATCTGAATGTTTTTTCCTGATCTTGGACTTCAACATATTTAATTCTGGATGGGGTAGCACAATGTTCCCACTAATTTTTTTTCAGTGTGGGCGGAAAAGTATAGTGTTTGAGCGGCACATTTTCATGCCTGAGCACCTGAATTTTTTTTCACAGATGTCACCCAAGACAACAACGAAATCAGTGTTATTTGAGAGTCAAAGTTATATTTATTCAAGATACACGTTTAATTAAAAGTGTTATATCAGTATCACTTATAAATGCAAGTCTGCAATATTAAAATATTTGTATAGTGTTTACGGTAATGTACACTGTTATTCACTGAAAGTCTGTCTCATCTGACAGTTAAACATTAAATTTTATTATTTTTAATATGAAAAAATAATTTGACTCATAAAATCTTATTTTTTTCATGAATGCTCACACAGAAGTTGCTTGCTATTGGAAAAAGTACACTCTAATAATGAATAGCTAAACAGAATAGGAAATTGCATTATCCAAAACTCTAAAAAATGAAGTGAAAAATATTTTAGCCACACTTTTTTCAAATCTTATTCCTCCTACAACCCAGTGAACTGTGTGGATGACTTTAAAGTACTTATATAGTAGTTAAGGTTTTAATTCTAAAAAAATTCTAAACTCCATACTACTTGCAAATATAACTAGATTGTTAAAATGGCTCTATCATAACAAATAAGAGGAAAAAAGACCTTCCTTTTGTTTATAAAGTAGTGATTTTAGTTTGCTCCAAATGATTTAACTATGGAAGTCACTATTTTAAACTCACAGATAAGAAGTTTAATTAGATTAAAAGCAAAAATATTCTCAATGACTTTGAAAATCCCAATGAGTTATCAAATATAGGTACTGCTTCATTACAACATGGAATTTTTATTACTCAGCAATGTGGTCACAAAGCGTGATGTCATGTGACCGGGCTTTCTCGCCTCTTTCCGACTCTGAGGGCATCAATCATGTTAGCCCAGGGGTCTGCAAAGTTGGCTCTTTTAAGACTGGTGGACTTCAACTTCCAGAATTCTGAGAGTTGAAGTCCACCAGTCTTAAAACAGCCAACTTTGCAGAGCCCTGTGTTAGCCCAAAGCCTGGCGCTGGGCCTTGCTCCCCCATTGATGGAGCCCCTGAGAAGCGAGGAGGGAGAAAAAGAGACAGAGGCGAAGGAGCTTCCCCCCCCCCCCCAGCAAAAATCTAGCCAGGGAGCCGGGCAGTAGCAAATTAGCCGATCACGCAGCATGCGCGGAAAGCAAGGTCTGACCAGGTGGGCTGGGCAGTGAAACTCCAGGGCTCTCTGTTCTAATTCCCCATGAAAACTGTTGTCTCTGAAGTGCTTGCTCCAGTGTTTTGAACCTTTAAGCGCCCCTTTGCCTTTTTTTCTTTTTGACCCACACTGATTAGGGAGAATCCTGAAGTCAGGCGGCAATGTACTGCGGTAGGAAAGGTTTAGCTGGAGGGGTTTTTGATTACGATTCCATAGCCACTCTGTAGTCCATGTCCAGCAAATACACGACGCTGTGCAGCAGTTAGAAACTACTGCGCGGCGTATTCCAGGTACATGTGCAGCCGCACAGGCGCGCACCTTAGAGGGAACAGTGGTAGCACTACCCAAGAAAGACCTGGTCTGCAATTTGGGCTTTCTCCTGGACTCGCAATTCCTGCTTGAAGAGCAGGTGGTAGTCACAGCTAGGAGAGCCTTTGCACAACTTTGTCTTGTGCACCAGTTGCAGCCTTTCCTGGATGCACTCAGTCATGCAAGCCCTAGTCATCGCACATTTGGACCACTGCAATGCATTCTACATGGGGCTACCCTTGAAGAGCATTCAGAAACTACAGCTGGAGCAGAATGCAGCAATGCAGGCAATTCTTAAGGACCCTAAAGTGGCCCATGTTATATCACTGCTCACAAGCTGCTCTGGTTGCTGGTTTGCTCCTGGGTGCAATTCAATGTGTTAGTTATTACCTTTATCTACATGGCATAGATCTAGGTTACTTGAGGAACCATCTCACTCCAATGGGACTGGCCTGTCCCATTCGCCCAGAGGGAGCATAGTGTGGCAGAGGGGACATACTGCAGATCTTGTCAATCAAGGAATTTCAGCAGGCAGAGTCTAGAAGAAGAGTAATCTCTGCCATGGTTCCTGCCCTTTGGAATATTTTACCTCCGGAGGTGAGATTGGCTCCTACCCTTCTGACTTTCCATAAGAGGCTTATGACCTGCTTCTGCCAGATGGCTTGTGGCCACTGGGGGGGGGGAGCTTCAAACTGTAGCTGGTGAATTAAATTAGAGCCCTAATCCGCCCTCCCCCCCAGTGCATTCAACTGCCTCCTTCTCCATCTTGTGTCAATGATTTTATTCTGTTTGTGTTGTGATTTTATTGGGTGTATATTTATATTTGATGGTTTTTTAAAAAATTATGCTGTAAGATGCCCAGAATCACTTTGAAATAAGATAGGCAGCAAACAAATTTAATAAATAAATGAAATAAATTTCTTAAAGCACACCTTTTCCAAAAATAGTTTAGCTTTTACCATGTGACTTCAGCAATGATTTGATTGATGGATTGATATGGTATGATTTGATTTCTATATTTGCTCATCCCAGCAAATCACTCTCGACAGCATACATCATAAAACATAGATTTATACAATGTGATATAAATACATTTGCTATATTACCTGACATTTGGACTAGCGTTATCAATTGGATGATTGGTATCAGCAGAACTGTGGACTTAATGGCACAATCAAGCCCCACTGCTTTTGCACCTACCAAGCATGTACACAACAAACAGGACTCAGATCACTATATCATACCTGCCTTTTTCCAGACTTTTGATCCAAAACTCCAGAATCACAACATTTTCAGGTACTATCATAAAGAATTATAGTATGGTAGTTAGATGCATCTAAATGGATCAATATATTTAGACTACTAAATCATAGTTATCAATCGAACACGCAAGCTTTTGACATTTCCAGAACTCTATCAAAATGTATGCTACTAAAAGCAGGACAACTAACAAACCTGGAAGCTTGTCAAAAACAAGGCCAAGGTTGTGGTGATGATGGCTGCAGCTTAAAACAGAAAGCACATAGGAAATTGAAGTCAGAATGCATTAATGACTAATATTAGCAAATACTGAACACAATGGAAAATAATGCATATACATCAGAGTTATGCTCTCTGAGTTTGGCTGTTTGCTTGCAGACATTTCATTCAGTGGTAGCATTCTCCTGGTTTGGACCAGTTAATCTGAATCAGTAGCGGAAATCACGGGTAGCGCCGCCCGCCCACCACGGTTCTATGGCATCCCATTTAGGCCCATTTTTTAGCCAAAACCGCATGCGCGGAAGGCTGAGCACACGTGCAGAGGTTGCATGTGCAGTCGTGTTCACTCACTCACATTTGTGAACCGGTAGGGAAGGTAAGTGAATACCACCTGTGATTTTGTTACCCAACAAAGTAGCATCGTCATAGCACTGATGATGTTACTTAGTTGGGTAGCCAAACATCAGCAAGCAAACAACATTCAGTGAGCATCAAGGAACAATGTTCTTTTTTTATATGTTTTTATTTCCAGTAGATATTCTAGGATCTTATTTCCAGAAAATACGATCGCTAATGCTTAAATAATTACAAAATTTTAGAGAAGAATCTTATCTTCATCACCAATAAAATGGCCCAGTCTATTCTGGAATATTTCCTTCACAAACAGAGAACTTATTAAGCTCATGTACTTATTAAGTACATGAAATGGGACTCTTGTAATCCTACCAAGAATAGTAACAGAAAACAGGCAGTGGTTCTAGCAGCTCCGGGGAAGAGTTTTTGACAGTTCCTTATAGTTCAACACCACAATATTTATACCTTTCCCACCGCACTAGCTTCTGCTTCCGCTTCATTGTATTGGCTCATCCAGGATTTGGGTTTCTGATTTTGTATCTTAGCAACAAACTGTAGGATCTGCTTCTTGGAAGTCCCTTTAAAAGCCTGCGGTCCCCACCTGAACTCAAACTCAGGAGGATCTGTGTGTGGGAGACATATATATCTCAGATATTTTTGCAACGTTCTGGATATCTAACATTCTGGAACAACCAGCATCTCCCTTCTCAAGCCACAAAGGGTGGCTACATCTCTGGCATAACTTGATATAACCTGATATAAACCTGATTTTTCCCCAGCAAGATAGAAAAAATTATTCAAGGCATGAGCAAGGAAAATATTGGTGAATAGCTTCTGCCTTTTAGGACAGTAAACTAACAGTCTAGAAGTAAAATGAAGACGAGCACTTGGCATAGCATCCTGAAGGCTTTGGAAATGAATATGCCAACAATATAATACCGTTTTTAAAAAAAATTCAGATTGTATCCAGGACTGAACACTTGAACACAAGGCCCAATCTAAAATGAGACTAATCAGCCTGGGAAAAACATAGCTAACATTTTTGCTTGTCAGGAGATGATGACATTTGCAAGAAGCATTAACAATTGTAAGGCAATGGAGACCACATTGTTTCAGAAGAACTGAATGTAGGTGTTCTAAAGGCTATGGGTGTTTAAATCCAGGGTTTTAAAATTCATTCATCAAAAAAAGTTCTTTTCTGAAAGTCCAATTGTGTATAGCCCACATTCTCCTTTTATTTTTCTAATAATAAGCAGACCCAGCGACTAAGCAAAGATGTTCTTGGCACATCTATGCTGGTTTCTAGCATGTACCTGGCCTCTTGTCAGCCCTTCAAAGTAGGCCAGGCCAGGAAACAGAGCAAGGATTTCAGATAGGCTACTGTGCTGTGGTAAGATGAAATAAAAGAATCTTGAAAGTCTGCAAAATGATCCTTCTGCTCCTTTTATACCAAACATTATCAAGGTGTGGTTGTTTTTTGTTTCTCAGATCATTCTGATTTTCCTTTCCCAGGACTGAGCTATCTTTTGCTTAATGATTCTTGCATTCCTTTTTCAAGATTATCTGCACACCACTCGATAGTTCCAGCTCATAGAGTAACAGAAATTAAGGATGTTGTATAGGAGGTGTGACCAACCTTTTGGCTTGCCTGGGGGACGCATTGAGTGAAGCGGAATTGTCTTAGGCCACATATAAAATACGTAATATAATGTCACTTTAAAAAAATCACTAAAAACATATAATAACATTAAAAGTTGTGGAGCCACATTATTAGCTCTCCAGGCCTGCAGGCCATGGATTGGACAAGCCATGGCTTGCAGACCTGGATAGGATTTAGTCTTCTCCAAATGATTTAGCTTTCAGCTGTTGTCCATCTTCCTGCACTTTATCTGCCCTTCTTCATTAATTAGGCCGCTGCCCTTCTAGGCAGAGCAGGTCTGTCGTATAAGAGAAGCCTTTACTTGGTATACACATTGTTGTGTATTGAAGCGTTCCTAACTTTGTCTAGCCTACTACTTTCTTGCTGTACTTCTGAGCTGTTGTCTTTGTGTTAATAAAGGTTGTGTTATCTTCAACCTGCCTTGCCTCAATCCCTATCTGCCTCGTTCTCCCTACAGAACACACATCTACTCAGAAATAAATCCAGTAGCGATTGCTCCTAGTTAAAACAGGATTGCAGATTTACTTATCGTTCTTTGCAGACCAGACATTTTGTGATTGCTGATTTCATGCACTGTAATATGCACATGATACACATAATGTGTGTTTTTGTTTTTTGTTTGTTTAGTTATTTAATCAATATAAATAGCTGCTCAGTTCACAGTTCTGACCCTGGGAGATGTACATTGAAGTAAAAATGGAAAACAGATAATAACCAATCAAATAAAACAAGGAAAAATACCACGAAACCAAGGCCATACAACAAACATAATCTCAACCATTATATTACACATAGGTTCATTCAACATTCTTCTATATAGCCACATTTCAAGGCTTTGCAAAAAGCTAACAGGGTGTATCCACATCTTGAGAGATGAGTGACTAAAAAGGCATAAATCTGAGGCAGGGATGGAAGGAATTGCACCTGCTTTGCAAGCTTTTGTGGAACAGGCAGAAATGATCAGAGATAAGTGGTCCTGCAAATAACCCAAATAACGTGGCTTGGAAATCATGACTAATGTCATGACATTACATGTGAACCAGTCACTATTGCTTGATCAAGAACCCAGGGCTAAAACAAGCCATGTTTTAGTGGGATATATGAAACCATCTCACACTTGCTGTCAAAAAGTAATATCCTATACATTCTTTGGCCATCTGGATCTTGTATGCAAACTATATCTAGACAATTCGCGCTAACTTTTCAAAAGATAGACAATTTTGTTGTCTAATATGTGCTTTGCCAATGGGACTTATTATAATCCATGAAAGACACTGCCTGTGCCCCCAGGGTATCTTAGATTTTCTACAAGTAAAGTATGCTGATACCATTTTGAAATGTTGCATGCAATGAGACTATATCAATCTATTCGTTGGGGATGGAAAACTGTAGAGAGATCCCTTGTCTTTCCTGTGCCTGCCATTTTTGTGCAATCCTTTGGTAAGTTGAATAATATTTTTAACAAATAAACATTTCATTACAAAGGGAAAAAGGAAAAAGTTTAAATTTAGAGATTAACATAGGATGTGTACAAGCAAGAAATATATACAATTGTTTAATACTATATTTGTTAAGCAATTTTGTTTGTGTGTGTCTGTGTATGAGGTTGTACCATGGTCAACTTTCTCTAGTACAGTATGTTCATGTCTGTCAATAAGGGTACAAGCTTTACTTATAGTGGAGGTATTAAATCTATCTTAAGTCTATCATGTGTAGTTAAACTCTGATAAAAAGATTAGGGTTATAATTTCATCTGCAAAGTGATTTAGGGGGATATTCAAGAGAAAAAAGAGATGGATGGCCACTTGCTACAATATACTCTTAAAGATCTCATTTGTCTGACAGCTTTAATTGAATGGAAAATTCCATCATCTGAAACCTTCAAAACACAATCTTCTTCTCTTCGGTGAAAGGCATTAATACTCAATTCATCTACGATGACAACATAGAAATGACTGGAACCTAAATTTTGTGTCATGAATGACTTCACTGCAGAAATAATGCACTAATTGTCATACTCCAAGATTCAACTTTTTTTAACTATGTCAAAACTGTTACTGGACTGAACTTAGAAAACACTGATATAACATTGCAAAATAACTACTGGCAAAAAAATGGATAATATTTTATTTACCTAAAAACAGCTTTTAATCAGTATAAAGGCTATAAAACAAGCAGTGTTAATTAAGCTTTAATTGGTGTAGGGTTTTGTACGGGTAAGAAGATAGCCACAAGATGATAAAAATGATGGTAATTAAGAAAAATGGGTTTTTTTTCATCCATTCTGTTAGGACACAGAACAAGACAAACTTCTTTAGTTGAGCTTCCATAAACAATACTTCATCCTACCTTCTTCTTTATTTAATTGACTAAGAATGTATTTTCCCTTCTAAAACAGAGAATGATTGTGCCTCAGGTCCAATTAAATGATAATGGAATGCATTTGTTTTGGACGTAAATATAAACCCAATCGAATTTGAAGTCTTGATTTTAAAAAAAGTTCAGTGTCTGACCCCAGCCAATAATATTGCACTCTGCAGAACAAAAGGGTATAGCTTCATGAATGTGATGAACAAGGACAGTGATTAACCTGCGGGGAGGTGGGCTGTTACTTTGCTTAGTGAAAACTGGACCCCTGTCAAGGGCAGAATGACAAAAAAATCTCCTCTATTCCTCCATTTATTTAATCTTTCCTCTTTCAAGCCCCACACTGCACATCTTGGTCAATGAAGTATTGAGTAGAGAGATGGGACTTATGAATGGATAGATTCAAACATTTTCAGTGGAGATGGAAGAGTTTGGAATCTTGGTGGTATGAAACATCTTGTCCCCAGAGGCAAGACAGGTCCCCACTCTCCTAGGCTTTCTGAAAACCATCAAGACCTGACTCTACCAACTTGTTTGGAGGTATTTCAATCCTGAAGGTAATGGGTGGGTTGAAGAGTCTCCTTCTCCCTTTTAACTTTGCAATTGTCCTTTTTAAAACTCTCTTTTAATGTTGTTTTTAGATTTGTTTTTAATTATGGCTTTTATATGATTATATTGTTTTGTTTGAAACTGTAAATGTGATGGGAAATTCAGAAATGTGAAAAATGAATTAATTAATTAATCAAATATAAATAAAAACTTATGCAGTAATGAAGTGCTCAAGACAACGCATAGAACACAGTAGTGAGAAAATGTGCTGTATCCCTGGAAGTGGGGTCCCTATCAAGGCATCGAGGCAAAAGAGGTCCTACCCACCTCTCTCAGTAGTGCATAGACACTGGGAGCCAAGTACACCTGGCATATCCTGGAAATTCTCACTGCAAAACTTACATAACATGTAGCCAGCACAGAAGCTAGAAAAGCTCGGTATTTGGATCTGGATGCCATGTCAAACCAAAGGTTCATTTTATCTGCAATTTATAAAGGTTTTCTCCACTTTTTTCCTACTTTCTGGAGATAAACTATCAGTTTACTTTCTTTGCCCCTTTCCCTGTAGCCTCCGTATGCTGCTGGATGAAATACTACTCTTATATGATACAGATTGTTAGCATTAATGGGACAGATAAAACAAAGTGAGGGAGCCTTTATGTTTGGGAAAAGGTTATGGGTTTCTTGGTCCATATATTTTATTAAAGCACTACCAAAGTAAACCTATGAATGCAAACAAAAATGTAATCATCATACAACAAATACTTAATTATATTTTTGTTTGATTTGATTTTTTTCTCTCTCCAGAGACCTGATTCAATAAAAATGGATCCGCAGAATAACTACACAATGGTAACAGAATTCATTCTACTAGGATTCACTGATGAACCCAACCTGCAGATGGTTCTCTTCTTTCTGTTTCTTGCCATTTATCTTTTCACTGTGACCGGAAGCCTTGGCCTTATTGTACTGATCAGGATTGACTCCCACTTTCACACTCCCATGTACTTTTTCCTCCTCCATTTATCCTTCACTGACCTCTGCTACGTCTCAGTGATTGCCCCCAAGATGCTAGTGAACTTCTTGGTAGATCATAAAAGCATCTCTTACGCAGGCTGTGTTGTTCAGCTCTGGTTGTTCACTGCCTTTGGGACTACTGAGTGCTTTCTTTTGGCTGTAATGGCAATTGACCGATATATGGCTATTTGCAACCCTCTATTGTATCCTGTTTTTATGTCCCAAGAAGTATGCAACTGTTTGGTTGCAGGATCATATGCAGCTGGTGTTGTAAATTCAGTGGTACAGACAGCATGTATATTCAGATTATCCTACTGTAGATGTAACATCCTCAAACATTTCTTCTGTGACATCCCTAAACTCCTTCAGCTTTCCTGCTCTGAGTCCCACCTTTCAGAATCTCTGTCTGTCTTTGCATCAGGAATAGTTGCAATGATCTCTATTTCAGTCATTATCATTTCATATCTCTGCATTTTATCTGCTATCCTGAAGATCAACTCGATGAAGGGAAAACATAAAGCTTTCTCCACCTGTGCTTCTCACCTAACATCAGTGGCTTTACTTTATGGAACTGGGACCTTTACATATATCCATCCCAATCTTAAATCTGGACAGGATGCAGATATGGTAATTTCCATAATGTACACATTAATCATACCCATGTTGAATCCTCTAATCTATAGCTTGAGAAATAAGGAGGTGAAAGAAGCCATTAGCAAAATCACAACCAGCTAACTGATTTATCTTGCCACCAATGACTGATGTTACCCTGAGATAAACTGAATCAGTTGTAACCACTTTCTACAATGGAATGAAGACTTCAGGGATTTTCTTAGGGAAGTCTTCGCTGAGTTTCTTTTTCAACTTTAGCATGCTTCCCATTCCAGACCTTGTCTTGTATCTTTCTTTTTTTAGCAGTAGTTACAGAACATTAATATACTATGGCAATTTATAAAAGAAAGAGCTAACTGTAGAAAAAAGGTATTACATATTTAAAAGTTAGATGAAATTTTCTCTATGCTGAGAATAAAAGAATCCTTTTTCTCCCTATATTAACATAGTTTACAGGCTTCCCCAGTTTGTGCCCTTGAGATATATATGTTAAATGCAATAATGCAATGCCTCCAGCCACTCAATACCCTGCGGGATGAGGACATGACTGAGCATAGTATTTCATTCATTTGCAGTTGTAACTGCAACCCATTGCTTTATTCTGTTGTTATGTCGAAGAACCTGTGCACCATATTAGTGACCATTGTGTATCTCTATGGTTTTGTGAGCTCAGTGGTTCAAACAGCATTAACATTTACACTCTCTTTCTGTTCCTCAAATGTGATTGATCATTTCTACTGCAATGACCCTCCACTGTTATCCTTGTCCTGCTCTGACACACATCCTAAAGAAATCCAGCTTTTAGTCTTGTCTGGTAACGTCATCAGGAAGGCGGGGAATGGGACCACGTGTGCTGGAGCCTGAGGCTGCCTCAGCCTCAAGCACACGTGATCCCATTCCCCGCCTTCCTGTGCGCGCTTTGCTGGCTCACATTCCGCGATCCCCAACAGCAGCTGCTTTTCTGTGCGTCTGGCGTTTAGGACATCTGGCTATCTACCTAAATGCCAGACGCACAGAAAAGCACTGAAAAGCACTTTACCTCCAAGCCACTTCGTCTTGATGACGTCGCTGACGTCACTGCTGGGCGCGGCCGAACGGAGGTAACCAGAGTGGCGCCGAGGGGTCCGGGCAGACGAAACAGTGAGCGAGCGAGCGATGGAGGATCAGGCAGCCTGATCCTCGGTCGCTCGTCTGCCGGACTGCCTCGGCACCACTCTCGCTACCTCCATCCATCCGCGCATGGCAGCTACGACGATGTCATCAAGCCCCTGCCACTTCTGGACGTCTATTGCAGTCACGAGGAGCGCGCAAAGTACAGCAGAGGCAGGAAGGTTATTGGCGCTTCCGAGAACTCTCCTGCCTCTGCAGGTTGCCCAGCTGGCACCGCCCCACACACGCTCCTCCTCCTCCCTCCTCTTCCTCTTATATATATGAAACTCCCTTATGGATATTATTTCATGATGAGAGGTGAGGCTCTGCCTCCCCTGCCTCCAAAGACCGCACGTCCCTGTGACCCCCCCTCTCCACCCCTGTGAATAAACCAGAACACAGGCTTGGCTGTTTGCCACTGTTTAATTACTGAGATAACAAATAATTTGGCTGAGGGCCCAGACAACACAAGTTCAATAGAGCAACCCAGATAATTCAAATGAAGCACCGCAGATAGTCCCAATGAGCAGACATGACTAGAATACATAGATTTTCTTAACTACTAATTCGAACAGTTGTTTCCTGCAAATGTCCCCTCCCAACGCCTCACCTATAAGCTCTTTTGGGAGGGGCCAATCCACAACCACCTGTGCTTAATCATCTTCTGTGAGTCTGCCTACATAGTTGCTGCTTCCGTTTCTCAGCCCTTCTCAATCTAGCATCAGGGACAAACTGCCTTTGATCCTCCCCACTGATCCATGCCTCAGGCACCTCCTGGTGGCCAACCAGCCCCCCTGGTCCCTGCTCTGAGTCTGAACCTTGAACAGGGTCCTCCACATCGTCCAGGGCAGACTCATATGGTTCCTTGCTATCCGAATCCATCAGCAGCTCAACCGGATCCTGCTGGACAACAACATCAACACTGACTCAAAGTTGCACATACACAAACACAAACAGAGAGAAAGATAGGTGTGTGTCGAGAGAAGGACACAGAGGTATAGTTGAGAGAAGGACACAGAGAGAAAAATAGTGGGAGAGAAGGAGATGGCTGGTATATAATAAAGAAATAGGAAAAACAGACTAAAAATGACAATTTACTTTAATTAAACACAGAGGAATTGTACTATGTATGCATCTCTTTAAAAAGAAACAATTCATCATATCCTATGCCAGTGATGGCTAACCTTTTTCTCTTTGCGTGCCAAAAGCAATGCAAATGCGACCCTCCACGCCCAACCCCCTGCACATGCATATGCCCCCCCTTGCACTCCCTCACACATGTGCGTGCAAGACACACACACCCATCCCGTTTTGGGCCTAGTAGGCTTCCCTGCAGCCTCCTAGGACCAAAAGTGGGTTGGGGGGGGCACCGCACTCCCCCATGCCCTGTTTTGGGCCTAATGCTCATGCACACCCAAACTCATCCATACACATGGATATCTAATGTACTGGAGTTCCAAGAAAAGAACACACAAGAGGCCCAACAGCACAAGGATCTTAAATGAGTATAAGAGCCAAGTTTAACATCGCCCCCGAGTCCCTTTGCGGAGAGGGGGCGACTGATAAATCGAAACAAACAAACAAATAAATAAATAAATAACATATGGATTCCAATTAAATCCTTATGAGGTGGCAGCCAAAAAGTGTAAAAAATAGTTTTATTTGTCTTCTTCCCATCTCCCCCTGAATATGAATTGGAATGCATTATACTATTTCTATCCTCAAAAAAAGCCCTTCATTTTAGCACAGTGGTAACTGTAATTACTGCTGATTTATCAGAAATAAAAGAAAAAGAAGAGAAAGAAGAGATGTTTCCACAAATCCATTTATGCTTTTATGCACTGAAGAATAAGCATACTTTTTTGTAAGTCAGCTGCATTGTTCTGCTTATTCCAGATTCAGAAATATCCTGCTGGGTCTTCAGATTTCAGTGACCATAAAAAGACACAGCCATCAGAAAGAAAAAAAGAGAGCCAGACTTAATGCAAAGATTCCACTGAAGGATTTGTCTATACTCCGAATGGGAATCAAACGGGATTATATAACTAGAAGAAATGAAATCCAATCTCTATGGAAGGGTCCACGCAAACCTTGGAAGCTTTGTGATGCTTTCCCATCAGTCAATCAGACACCTTGACTGCAGAAAAGATTGCAACTCCCAGTTTTCTAACATAGCAGGATGGCAAAAGGAAAAAAGCAAGGAAAAAAGGAGACACATAATAGATAAAACTATGTTCACATGAAATAGAGTAAGCATGGGCTTTCATTTCACAGTGCTTTGTAGCAGACTTTTGCATTCCTTTTTCAAGATTATCTCCACACCACTCAAGTGTTCCAGCTCTTAGCAAGAGAAATTAAGGATAATTAAGGAAATCAAGGAATATAGCATGAATGTCCAACCTTTTGGCTTGCCTGGACCTCATTAAGTGAGGAGTGAAGGTCTTGGGCCACATATAAAATATATAATATAGTATCACTAAAAAAAATCACTAAAAAGTGCATAATAATGTTAAAAGTTGTGGGGCCACATTGCTAGCTATCCAGGCCTGGAACGTGGGACTGGAATTTTTATTACTCAGCAATGTGGTCACAAAGCGTGATGTCATGTGACCAGGCTCTCTCGCCTCTTTCTGACTTCGAAGGCATCAATCATGTTAGCCCAGGGGTCTGCAAAGTTGGCTCTTTTAAGACTGGTGGACTTCAAGTTCCAGAATTCTGAGAGTTGAAGTCCACCAGTCTTAAAACAGCCAACTTTGCAGACCCCTGTGTTAGCCCAAAGCCTGGCGCTGGGCCTTGCTCCCCCATTGGTGGAGCCCCCAAGAAGCGAGGAGGGAGAAAAAGAGACAGAGGCCAAGGAGCTTCCCCCCCCCCCCAGCAAAAATCTAGCCAGGGAGCCAGGCAGTAGCAAATTAGCCGATCACGCGGCACGCGCGGAAAGCAAGGTCTGACCAGGTGGGCTGGGCAGTGAAACTCCAGGGCTCTCTGTTCTAATTCCCCGTGAAAACTGTTGCCTCTGAAGCATTTGCTCCAGTGTTTTGAACCTTTAAGCGCCCCTTTTCCTTTTTTCTTTTCGACCCACACTGATTAGGGAGAATCCTGAAGTCAGGCGGCAATGTACTGCGGTAGGAAAGGTTTAGCTGGAGGAGGTTTTGATTGCGATTCCATAGCCGCTCTGTAGTCAATGTCCAGCAAATACATGATGCTATGCGGCAGTTAGAAACTACTGCGTGGCGTATTCCAGGCATGTGCGTGGCCGCGCAGGCATGCACCTTAGAGGGAACAGTGGTAGCACTACCGAAGAAAGATCTGGTTTGCAACTTGGGCTTTCTCCTGGACTCGCAATACCTGCTTGAAGAGCAGGTGGCAGTCACAGCTAGGAGAGCCTTTGCACAACTTTGTCTTGTGCACCAGTTGCAGCCTTTCCTGGATCACTCAGTCATGCAAGCCCTAGTCACCGCACATTTGGACCACTGCAATGCATTCTACATGGGGCTACCCTTGAAGAGCATTCAGAAACTACAGCTGGAGCAGAATGCGGCAATGCAGGCAATTCTTAAGGACCCTAAAGTGGCCCATGTTATATCACTGCTCACAAGCTGCTCTGGTTGCTGGTTTGCTCCTGGGTGCAATTCAATGTGTTAGTTATTACCTTTATCTACATGGCATAGATCTAGGTTACTTGAGGAACCATCTCACTCCAATGGGACTGGCCTGTCCCATTCGCCCAGAGGGAGCATAGTGTGGCAGAGGGGACATACTGCAGATCTTGTCAATCAAGGAATTTCAGCAGGCAGAGTCTAGAAGAAGAGTAATCTCTGCCATGGTTCCTGCCCTTTGGAATATTTTACCTCCTGAGGTGAGATTGGCTCCTACCCTTCTGACTTTCCATAAGAGGCTTATGACCTGGTTCTGCCAGATGGCTTGGGGCCACTGGGGGGGAGCTTCAAACTGTAGCTGGTGAATTAAATTAGAGCCCTAATCCCCCCTCCCCCCCCAGTGCATTCAACTGCCTCCTTCTCCATCTTGTGTCAATGATTTTATTCTGTTTGTGTTGTGATTTTATTGGGTGTATATTTATATTTGATGGTTTAAAAAAAATTATGCTGTAAGATGCCCAGAATCACTTTGAAATAAGATAGGCAGCAAACAAATTTAATACATAAAGGAAATAAATTTCTTAAAGCACACCTTTTCCAAAAATAGTTTAGCTTTCACCATGTGACTTCAGCAATGATTTGATTGATTGATTGATTGATTGATTGATTGATTGATATGGTATGATTTGATTTCTTTATTTGCTCATCCCAGCAAATCACTCTCAACAGCATACATCATAAAACATAGATTTATACAATGTGATATAAACACATTTGCTATATTACCTGACATTTGGACTAGTGATATCAATTGGATGATTGGTATCAGCAGAACTGTGGACTTAATGGCACAATCAAGCCCCACTGCTTTTGCACCTACCAAGCATGTACACAACAAACAGGACTCAGATCACTATATCATACCTGCCTTTTTCCAGACTTTTGATCCAAAACTCCAGAATCACAACATTTTCAAGTGCTATCATAAAGAATTATAGTATGGTAGTTAGATGCATCTAAATGGATCAATATATTTAGACTACTAAATCATAGTTATCAATCGAACACGCAAGCTTTTGACATTTCCAGAACTCTATCAAAATGTATGCTACTAAAAGCAGGACAAATAACAAACCTGGAAGCTTGTCAAAAACTAGGCCAAGGTTGTGGTGATGATGGCTGCAGCTTAAAACAGAAAGCACATAGGAAATTGAAGTCAGAATGCATTAATGAGTAATATTAGCAGATACTGAACACAATAGAAAATAATGCATATACATCAGAGTTATGCTCTCTGAGTTTGGCTGTTTGCTTGCAGACATTTCATTCAGTGGTAGCATTCCCCTGGTTCGGACCAGTTAATCCGAATCAGTAGCGGAAATCACGGGTAGCTCTGCCAGCCCACCCCAGCTCTATGGCATCCCATTTAGGCCCATTTTTTAGCCAAAACCGCATGCGCGGAAGGCTGAGCACATGTGCAGAGGTTGCATGTGCATTCGTGTTCACACACTCACATTTGTGAACCGGTAGGGAAGGTAAGTGAATACCACCTGTGATTTCGTTACCCAACAAAGTAGCATCGTCATAGCACTGATGATGTTACTTAGTTAGGTAGCCAAACATCAGCAAGCAAACAACATTCAGTGAGCATCAAGGAACAACGTTCTTTTTTTATATGTTTTTATTTCCAGTAGATATTCTAGCATCATATTTCCAGAAAATACGATCGTTAATGCTTAAATAATTACAGAATGTTAGAGAAGAATCTTATCTTCATCACCAATAAAATGGCCCAGTCTATTCTGGAATATTTCCTTCACAAACAGAGAACTTATTAAGCTCATGTACTTATTAAGTACATGAAATGGGGCTCTTGTAATCCTACCAAGAATAGTAACAGAAAACAGGCAGTGGTTCTAGCAGCTCCGGGGAAGAATTTTTGACAGTTCCTTATAGTTCAACACCACAATATTTATACCTTTCCCACCGCACTAGCTTCTGCTTCCTCTTCATTGTATTGGCTCATCCAGGATTTGGGATTATGATTTTGTATCTTAGCAACAAACTGTAGGATCTGCTTCTTGGAAGTCCCTTTAAAACCTGCGGTCCCCACCTGAACTCAAACTCAGGAGGATCTGTGTGTGGGAGACATATATATCCCAGATATTTTTGCAACGTTCTGGATATCTAACATTCTGGAACAACCAGCATCTCCCTTCTCAAGCCACAAAGAGTGGTTACATCTCTGGCATAACTTGATATAACCTGATATAAACCTGATTTTTCCCCAGTAAGATGGAGAAAATTATTCAAGGCATGAGCAAGGAAAATATTGGTGAATAGCTTCTGCCTTTTAGGACAGTAAACTAACAGTCTAGAAGTAAAATGAAGACTAGCACTTGGCATAGCATCCTGAAGGCTTTGGAAATGAATATGCCAACAATATAATACCGTTTTTTAAAAAAAATCAGATTGTATCCAGGACTGAACACTTGAACACATGGCCCAATCTAAGACGAGACTAATCAGCCTAGCTAAAAAATTTGCTTGTCAAGAGATGATGACATTTGCAAGAAGCATTAACAATTGTAAGGCAATGGAGACCACATTGTTTCAGAAGAACTGAATGTAGGTGTTCTAAAGGCTATGGGTGTTTAAATCCAGGGTTTTAAAATTCATTCATTAAAAAAAGTTCTTTTCTGAAAGTCCAATTGTGTATAGCCCACATTCTCCTTTTATTTTTCTAATAATAAGCAGACCCAGCGACTAAGCAAAGATGTGCTTGGCACATCTATGCTGGTTTCTAGCATGTACCTGGGCTCTTGTCAGCCCTTCAGAGTAGGCCAGGCCAGGAAACAGAGCAAGGATTTCATATAGGCTACTGTGCTGTGGTAAGATGAAATAAAAGAATCTTGAAAGTCTGCAAAATGATCCTTCTGCCCCTTTTATACCAAACATTATCAACGTGTGGTTGTTTTTTGTTTCTCAGTCATTCTGATTTTCCTTTCCCAGGACTGAGCTATCTTTTGCTTAATGATACTTGCATTCCTTTTTCAAGATTATCTGCACACCACTCGATAGTTCCAGCTCATAGAGTAACAGAAATTAAGGATGCTGTATAGCAGGGGTGTCCAACCTTTTGGCTTGCCTGGGACGCATTGAGTGAAGCGGAATTGTCTTAGGCCACATATAAAATACGTAATATAATGTCACTTTAAAAAAATCACTAAAAACATATAATAACATTAAAAGTTGTGGAGGCACATTATTAGCTCTCCAGGCCTGCAGGCCATGGATTGGACAAGCCATGGCCTGCAGGCCTGGATAGGATTTGGTCTTTTCCAAATGATTTAGCTTTCAGCTGTTGTCCATCTTCCTGCACTTTATCTGCCCTTCTTCATTAATTAGGCCACTGCCCTTCTAGGCAGAGCAGGTCTGTCGTATAAGAGAAGCCTTTACTTGGTATACACATTGTTGTGTATTGAAGCGTTCCTAACTTTGTCTAGCCTGCTACTTTCTTGTGAACTCTCCTGCCATAGACTTGCATTGGCCTCTCCTGATTGGCCAAGACGCACCAGCCAGCCGGCGGGAGAATCCAGCCACCTGATTGGACTATTGCCTGACAGTTCGACTATAAAAGAGCTGTCAGCTGTCATTTGCTTCGCTGTTTGCCTTACTGAGTTTGCCGTACTTCTGAGCTGTTGACTTTGTGTTAATAAAGGTTGTGTTAGCTTCAACCTGCCTTGCCTCAGTCCCTGTCTGCCTCGTTCTCCCTACAAAACACACATCTACTCAGAAATAAATCCAGTAGTGATTGCTCCTAGTTAAAACAGGATTGCAGATTTACTTATCGTTCTTTGCAGACCAGACATTTTGTGATTGCTGATTTCATGCACTGTAATATGCACATGATACACATAATGTCTGTACACATAATGTCTGTTTTTGTTTTTTGTTTGTTTAGTTATTTAATCAATATAAATAGCGGCTCAGTTCACAGTTCTGACCCTGGGAGATGTACATTGAGGTAAAAATGGAAAACAGATAATAACCAATCAAATAAAACAAGGAAAAATGCCACGAAACCAAGGCCATACCACAAACATAATCTCAACCATTATATTACACATAGGTTCATTCAACATTCTTCTATATAGCCAAATTTCAAGGCTTTGCAAAAAGCTAACAGGGTGTATCCACATCTTGAGAGACGAGTGACTAAAAAGGCATAAATCTGAGGCAGGGATGGAAGGAATTGTACCTGCTTTCCAAGCTTTTGTGGAACAGGCAGAAATGATCAGAGATAAGTGGTCCTGCAAATAACCCAAATAACGTGGCTTGGAAATCATGACTAATGTCATGACATTACATGTGAACCAGTCACTATTGCTTGATCAAGAACCCAGGGCTAAAACAAGCCATGTTTTAGTGGGATATATGAAACCATCTCACACTTGCTGTCAAAAAGTAATATCCTATACATTCTTTGGCCATCTGGATCTTGTATGCAAACTATATCTAGACAATTCGCGCTAACTTTTCAAAAGATAGACAATTTTGTTGTCTAATATGTGCTTTGCCAATGGGACTTATTATAATCCATGAAAGACACTGCCTGTGCCCCCAGGGTATCTTAGATTTTCTACAAGTAAAGTATGCTGATACCATTTTGAAATGTTGCATGCAATGAGACTATATCAATCTATTCGTTGGGGATGGAAAACTGTAGACAGACCCTTTGTCTATCCTGTGCCTGCCATTTTTGTGCAATCCTTTCGTAAGTTGAATAATATTTTTAACAAATAAACATTTCATTACAAAGGGAAAAAGGAAAAAGTTTAAATTTAGAGATTAACGTAAGATGTGTACAAGCAAGAAATATATACAATTGTTTAAAACTATATTTGTTGAGCAATTTTGTTGGTGTGTGTGTGTGTGTATGAGGTTGTACCATGGTCAACTTTCTCTAGTACAGTATGTTCGTGTCTATCAATAAGGGTACAAGCTTTACTTATAGTGGAGGTATTAAATCTATCTTAAGTCTATCATGTGTAGTTAAACTCTGATAAAAAGATTAGGGTTATAATTTCATCTGCAAAGTGATTTAGGGGGATATTCAAGAGAAAAAAGAGATGGATGGCCACTTGCTACAATATACTTCTCTTAAAGATCTCATTTGTCTGACAGCTTTAATTGAATGGAAAATTCCATCATCTGAAACCTTCAAAACACAATCTTCTTCTCTTCGGTGAAAGGCATTAATACTCAATTCATCTACGATGACAACATAGAAATGACTGGAACCTAAATTTTGTGTCATGAATGACTTCACTGCAGAAATAATGGACTAATTGTCATACTCCAAGATTCAACTTTTTTAACTATGTCAAAACTGTTACTAGACTGAACTTAGAAAACACTGATATAACATTGCAAAATAACCACTGGCAAAAAAAATGGGTAATATTTTATTTACCTAAAAACAGCTTTTAATCAGTATAAAGGCTATAAAACAAGCAGTGTTGATTAAGCTTTAATTGGTGTAGGATTTTGTACTGGTAAAAAGATAGCCAAAAGAAGATAAAAATGATGGTAATTAAGAAAAATGGGGTTGTTTTTTTTCATCCATTCTGTTAGGACAAAAGAACAAGACAAACTTCTTTAGTTGAGCTTCCATAAACAATACTTCATCCTACCTTCTTCTTTATTTAATTGACTAAGAATGTATTTTCCCTTCTGGTCCTATATTCTAAAACAGAGAATGATTGTGCCTCAGGTCCAATTAAATGATAATTGAATGCATTTGTTTTGGATGTAAATATAAACCCAATCGAATTGAAGTCTTGGTTTTTAAAAAAGTTCAGTGTCTGACCCCAGCCAATAACATTGCACTCTGCAGAACAAAAGGGTATAGCTTCATGAATGTGATGAACAAGGACAGTGATTAACCTGGGGGGAGGGGGGCTGTTACTTTGCTTAGTGAAAACTGGACCCTTGTCAAGGGCAGAATGACAAAAAAAATCTCCTCTATTCCTCCATTTATTTAATCTTTTCTCTTTCAAGCCCCTCACTGCACATCTTGGTCCTTGAAGTATTGAGTAGAGAGATGGGACTTATGAATGGATAGATTCACACATTTTCAGTGGAGATGGAAGAGTTTGGAATCTTGGTGGTATGGAACATCTTGTCCCCAGAGGCAAGACAGGTCCCCACTCTCCTAGGCTTTCTGAAAACCATCAAGACCTGACTCTACCAACTTGTTTGGAGGTATTTCAATCCTGAAGGTAATGGGTGGATTGAAGAGTCTCCTTCTCCCTTTTAACATTGCAATTGTCCTTTTTTAAAACTCTCTTTTAATGTTGTTTTTAGATTTGTTTTTAATTATGGCTTTTATATGATTATATTGTTTTGTTTGAAACTGTAAATGTGATGGGAAATTCAGAAATTTGAAAAATTAATTAATTAATTAATCAAATATAAACAAAAACTTATGCAGTAATGAAGTGCTCAAGACAACACATAGAACACAGTAGTGAGAAAATGTGCTGTATCCCTGGAAGTGGGGTCCCTATCAAAGCATTGAGGCAAAAGAGGTCCTACCCACCTCTCTCAGTAGTGTGTAGACACTAGGAGCCAAGTACACCTGGCATATCCTGGAAATTCTCACTGCAAAACTTACATAACATGTAGCCAGCACAGAAGCTAGAAAAGCTCGGTATTTGGATCTGGATGCCATGTCAAACCAAAGGTTCATTTTATCTGCAATTTATAAAGGTTTTCTCCACTTTTTTCCTACTTTCTGGACCTAAACTATCAGTTTACTTTCTTTGCCCCTTTCCCTGTAGCCTCCGTATGCTGCTGGATGAAATACTACTCTTATATGATACGGATTGTTAGCATTAATGGGACAGATAAAACAAAACGAGGGAGCCTTTATGTTTGGGAAAAGGTTATGGGTTTCTTGGTCCATATATTTTATTAAAGCACTACAAAAGTAAACCTATGAATGCAAACAAAAATGTAATCATCATACAACAAATACTTAATTATATTTTTGTTTGATTTGATTTTTTTCTCTCTCCAGAGACCTGATTCAATAAAAATGGATCCGCAGAATAACTACACAATGGTAACAGAATTCATTCTACTAGGATTCACTGATGAACCCAACCTGCAGATGGTTCTCTTCTTTCTGTTTCTTGCCATTTATCTTTTCACTGTGACCGGAAGCCTCGGCCTTATTGTGCTGATCAGGATTGACTCCCACTTTCACACTCCCATGTACTTTTTCCTCCTCCATTTATCCTTCACTGACCTCTGCTACGTCTCAGTGATTGCCCCCAAGATGCTAGTGAACTTCTTGGTAGATCATAAAAGCATCTCTTACGCAGGCTGTGTTGTTCAGCTCTGGTTGTTCACTGTCTTTGTGACTACTGAGTGCTTTCTTTTGGCTGTAATGGCAATTGACCGATATATGGCTATTTGCAACCCTCTCTTGTATCCTGTTTTTATGTCCCAAGAAGTATGCAACTGTTTGGTTGCAGGATCATATGCAGCTGGTGTTGTAAATTCAGTGGTACAGACAGCATGTATATTCAGATTATCCTACTGTAGATGTAACATCCTCAAACATTTCTTCTGTGACATCCCTAAACTCCTTCAGCTTTCCTGCTCTGAGTCCCACCTTTCAGAATCTCTGTCTGTCTTTGCATCAGGAATAGTTGCAATGACCTCTATTTCAGTCATTATCATTTCATATCTCTGCATTTTATCTGCTATCCTGAAGATCAACTCGATGAAGGGAAAACGTAAAGCTTTCTCCACCTGTGCTTCTCACCTAACATCAGTGGCTTTACTTTATGGAACTGGGACCTTTACATATATCCATCCCAATCTTAAATCTGGACAGGGTACAGATATGGTAATTTCCATAATGTACACATTAATCATACCCATGTTGAATCCTCTAATCTATAGCTTGAGAAATAAGGAGGTGAAAGAAGCCATTATCAAAATCACAACCAGCTAACTGATTTATCTTGCCACCAATGACTGATGTTACCCTGAGATAAACTGAATCGGTTGTAACCACTTTCTACAATGGAATGAAGACTTCAGGGATTTTCTTAGGGAAGTCTTCACTGAGTTTCTTTTTCAACTTTATCATGCTTCCCATTCCAGATCTTGTCTTGTGTCTTTCTTTTTTTAACAGTAGTTACAGAACATTAATATACTATGGCAATTTATAAAAGAAAGAGCTAACTGTAGAAAAAAGGTATTACATATTTAAAAGTTAGATGAAATTTTCTCTATGCTGAGAATAAAAGAATGCTTTTTCTCCCTATATTAACATAGTTTATCAGTCTTCCCCAGTTTGTGCCCTTGAGATATATATGTTAAATGCAATAATGCAATGCCTCCAGCCACTCAATACCCTGCGGGATGAGGACCTGACTGAGCATAGTATTTCATGGATCTGGGAAAACCTGGTGTCTAATAAAATAAAGTCTCACATAAGTTTACCTGAAGGTTAGCCCTCATACTCCAAAATAGCTTGGTCACCCATATCATTCACTTTAGAATAGGGGAGACATACATCAGCTGCAATTATTTCTGAAAGAAAATCAGCTTTAGTCATCCATTTTGCCATTTTTCAGTTAAGAATTTATTCCTCTTACCTTTAGTTCTCATACCTCTGAGAACTTCATTCTTGATGCTTTGATTTCTGAAAACCAAAATGTTTTCAATGATGATGGGAGGGTTTGACTTCTAACAAGATAATCCCTGCAGTTTTCTTGGCAAGGTTTTCCAGAAGTGACTTGCCATGTTTTCTTCCTAGGGCTGAGAGAGAGAGGCTGGTCAAAGGTCATCAAGCTGACTTTCTGGGACATGGGACTAAGAAGTCATGGTCTCCTGGTTTCGAGACTGGTGACTTAATCACTATGCCAAACTGGCTCTCTTAATTGTGGAAATACCCTTTGGCTTTACTGAAATGATAGACATAATGACTGTGTTTAAAATCTCACATAGGGAAGCTGTAATTTAATTTCTGAATAAAAGGATGCTCAATGTTTTGGCATCTCAAAGATGGAGTGCTAATTTGGTGATGGGCTCCCAATGGAATAACAGAGAGGGTGAAAAAGATTAAGTACCGCTTACTTAAATGGTCACCTCCAATAGTTATTTTTCCACCAAGGAAGCATCTATCAAGGTCTAGACTCTTTCGACAGCAACAAGGACAAATAGGAAATTCCAAGAGAGCTGAGAAAAATAACCTGATGCCCAGTGTAGTTTAATTGCTGAGTTTCATCAGTCTTGAGGATTCAAAAGATTACACCCATGAGATGTAACCGCAGTATATTATTGGGCTGTGCATTATTACACTACATCATTTCAGTTGGAACTTCCACTGCTTAAGACAGGTAAGTCTCGCTAAGATATGTGTATCAGCCAGTGATTGGTGGAAAATGAAATCATGACTATTCTAACTTGTAAGAAGCAACACATCTGCACTGTTTATTCATTTTCCCAAAGTATCAAATGTATTTAAGAGAATTTCAATAGCTGAAGGCAGAACATCTGTTTAATGATTTTATTATAAAACAAACTTTGGTAATAGAAAAGTATAGAGCCTGGATAATCTAACAGTAGCCATAATAGTCATAAAACTGATGGTACCTTGTGTAATTTTACATTTACAAACTCTGGAGCAAGGGGAGGATTGAGAAGATGTGTTTGCCACATCAGCATTGTTCCTGATTCCTTTTCTTTCTAATTGCTACAATATACAGTATACTTTTCTAAAATACATGTCCTTTTTTTTTTCTTCCAATGAACTTTGCTCGAGAGAACTGTATTCAGTTTGGTATAAATTTTCAACTGATCAATAATAAAGATTAATACTGGATTATTGGGTCATTTCACAGTTACTGAACATGCACAATCCTGAATGTAAACTTAAATGTTTAAAAATATAAAGTAGAATTTGGAATTTGTTCTGTTTTAATTTAGTGCATTTATGATAATTTATGTGAGAACCATAATTTAATAAAGTTAAATAACTATATGTTTATCTTCTTTTTTCCAGTTTGTTTTGGGTTGTTCTTTTTCCCTTCTTTCTCTGACAGGTTTTTTTTTTAAATTGAAAAACACTATAAATGAATGAGAAAAATGAAAGCCAAGTAACCCAGTTCATCTTCTCAGGACTCACAGATTATCCACAATTGCAAGTAGTTCTGTTTGCCCTGTTCTTGATTGTTTACATCATCACATTGAGTGCAAATCTAGGGATGATCCTATTGATCAAACTTGATCCCCAGCTGAATACTCCAATGTACTTCTTTCTCAGCCATTTGTCTTTCTTGGATGCTGGCTATTCTTCCACTGTTACTCCTAAAGCAATGGCAGGTTTTTTTGCCAAAAAGAAAAGCATTTCCTTGACTGGATGTGCTATTCAATTTTATATGTTTGATGGTTTGGTGATGACAGAATTGTTCTTACTGTCCATCATGGCTTACGACCGATATGTAGCCATCTGCAACCCATTGCTTTATTCTGTTGTTATGTCGAAGAAGCTGTGCACCATATTAGTGACCATTGTGTATCTCTATGGTTTTGTGAGCTCAGTGGTTCAAACAGCATTAACTTTTACACTCTCTTTCTGTTCCTCAAATGTGATTGATCATTTCTACTGCAATGACCCTCCACTGTTAGCCTTGTCCTGCTCTGACACGCGTCCTAAAGAAATCCAGCTTTTAGTCTTGTCTGGTATTAATTTAAGTAGTTCTCTTTTGACAATCGTTGTCTCTTATGTCTACATTCTGTGCACCATCTTTGGAAAACACTCTTCTGGGAGTAGACACAGAGCTTTCTCCACCTGTGCCTCCCACCTGACTGCTGTCATCATATTCTATGGCACCCTCTTCTTCATGTACCTGAAACCAAGCTCCACTCACTCTCTCAGTTATGACAAGGTGGTATCCGTTTTTTATGCTGTTGTTATCCCCATGCTGAACCCCCTTATCTATAGCCTGAGAAACAAAGAAGTGAAGGAAGCCTTGAAAAAGGTGATGGGGAGGAAATGTTTTTTTATAGTGAGACGCCTTGCAAACAATGCTTGGTCTTGACGTGTCCAATAGTGGGCACATGGGCCGAATATTCATGAGAAAAATAAACTGCAAGAAAGCTCTAGAATTTTCTAGTCAATTTCAAATGCAATGTACTCATTCTTCACAACAAAGGCAATATGGCCTCAATTATTTCATTCCGTGATTGGCTGTGAAAAATTTCCTTAACACCCCACGTTCTATGCAAATTTGCCACAGTTCAGAAACCATTGTTGCATCACGAAATAAAAAGTCTAACGTCAGAGGCACAGAGAGAATTAAAGGACTGCCTTGCATCAAGAAACCCAGAAAAGGAACTAACATCTCTGGTCCTTGTGAGATGGATAAGGAGGACTTTGACCTGCTATTGGTTTGAGAAACATGAAGTGGTGGAGTAGCCATAACTAAGAACCTGTGCTTGCTGCAGCTGCTAAGTCAAAACCAAGAAAGAAGTCCCCATGATCTTCATTCAAACGTTTTGTGATAGAGCTGGAATTTACAGAAAGCAAAGTTCATTCAGGTACATGAATGCTGACAAGATGGAACAGATCTTTGTAATCTGTTAATTTCAATGGCTTATTCCTGATCCCATAGCTACTTGTGAATTAGCAATTTCCCATTTCAATATCAGATACTGTACAGACCCTCTCCCTTCAGCCACTGTGACATGGCACTAACCTTTTCTAACTGTTGCCTCTTCTTATCAACTATTAATATTCCAATCTGTGAAATTAAGGGAAGATAAACTGTAAAGCAACTGAAATGGAGGCTTACAATTAATCCTTACTATTAAGATGCAGAGACTCTAAAGAAAAATAAATTAAATTGTTTTATTTGTAATCAGGATGAAATTTCTTTAGATTAAATGAACAGAGTTCTTGGTAATTGCTAATTAGCTGGTTTCTCTAAATATTGTGTAAGATTTCAAGCATGATCAAATTCAGAAGAATATGACTTGACAGAAATCATCATTGGCATTACTGTATATAAAACAAAAACAAAATTAGTCATATTTGCTTGGAGTTTTAAGTAGATTTATATATTGTGACTAATGACTTCTAAAGTATGTAATTTTCAAATTTTAAAGAATTAAAAGAAACAAGTTCTTAGCGCAGAGAAATGCAAACAAAAAGATGTCAGAAGGCAAAATTTACTTAACAAATGTCTCAGCATCATAAATTTTGGGCTCAATTGATGTCGTAAATCGAGGATTACCTATAATTTATATTCCATATATAATTTGTAATTCTTTTTGTTCAACAGAATTGTTTCTGCTATGTACATATAGAATGTGAGCCTTTCTAAATAAGTTATTTTAATCCTTTGCTATTTCTTAATAAATTTATTCCTCATAGAAGTGATACAGAGGAGGAAAGTGTGATGTTATTGAGATTTATTGCTGTTTTCAGGGTTCATTTCTTATTGCTTTTTCTCCAAAACAGGAGGTGCCCTTCTATTTACCATGGCTGTCATGTATGACTGCTTATTATGAAAGCTGGCTTTGAATTGTATTTGGGATGACAGATTATGCTATTATTTTATTTGAATGTGAATAAAAGGTTTAAATGGCCACTCCCTTACAAGAAACCAGTTTAGTGTAGTGGTTACGACACTAGACTAGAAACGGAGAGACTGAGTTTTAGTTCTGCTATATGTACAAAGGCAGCTGGGTGACTCTGGGCCAGACTCTTCTCTCTTTCTCTCAGTCCGAGGAAGGAGTCAATGGCAAACCATTTCTGAAATTCTATTAAGAAAGGTATAATTGCCCAGGCAATTGCCAAGAGTCAACTGTTTTGACCCCCCTCTCCATGCCTGTGAATAAACCAGAACACAGGCTGGGCTGTTTGCCACTGTTTAATTACTGAGATAACAAATCATTTGGCTGAGGGCCCAGACAACTCACGTTCAATAGAGCAACCCAGATAATTCGAATGAAGCACTGCAGATAGTCCCAATGAGCAGACACGACTAGAATACATAGATTTTCTTAACTACTAATTCGAACAGTTGTTTCCTGAAAATGTCCCCTCCCAACGCCTAACTTATAAGCTATTTTGGGAGGGGCCAATCCACAACCACCTGTGCTTAATCATCTTCTGTGAGTCTGCCTACGTAGTTGCTGCTTCCGTTTCTCAGCCCTTCTCAATCTAGCATCAGGGACAAATCAGATCCTCCCCACTGCTCCATGCCTCAGGCGCCTCCTGGTGGCCAACCAGCCCCTCTGGTCCCTGCTCTGAGTCTGAACCTTGAACAGGGTCCTCCACATCGTCCAGGGCAGACTCATATGGTTCCTTGCTATCCGAGTTCATCAGCAGCTCAACCGGATCCTGCTGGACCACAACATCAACACTGACTCAAAGTTGCAAATACACATACACAAACAGAGAGAAAGATAGGTGTGTGTGGTAGGGTGTAGTTGAGAGAAGGACACAGAGAGAAAAATAGTGGGAGAGAAGGAGATGGCTGGTATATAATAAAAAAATGGGAAAAACAGACTAAAAATGACAACTTACTTTAATTAAACACAGAGGAATTGTAATAATAATAATAATAATAATAATAATAATAATAATAATAATAATAATAATAATAATAATAATAATAATATTTATTTCTTAGCCGCACCTTCTCCCGAAGGACTGGGGGCGGCGTACAATAAAAAAAATAAAAATACAAATATGGACAGACATACATATAATATAGACGTATACAAAGACGTATACAAAGAGGAGGTGGACAAATGGATGGAGACAATTAAAATCACGATATTAAAATCCCCTAAATAAATTAAATAAATTACAAAAATAAAAACCTGTCAGGAGCGATATGTTCAGACTATGGTTGAGCCAGGCCAGCTACTTGAAATAGGTGGGTCTTGAGCTTTACACGGAAGGAGCGGAGGTCAGAGATAGTCCTAATATCCGGGGGGAGGTCATTCCACAGGGCTGGGCCCGCCACAGAGAAGGCTCTACTCCTAGGCGCCGCCCCTCGGCACTGTCTGGTGGACGGCACCTGGAGGAGTCCCTCTCTGTGCGAGCGAATTGGTCGCAGGGATGTATGGGGCAGGATACGATCCCGTAAGTAACTAGGTCCTGAGCCTAGTACTATGTATGCATCACTTTAAAAAGAAACAATTCATCATATCCTATGCCAGTGATGGCTAACCTTTTTCTCTTTGCGTGCCAAAAGCAATGCACATGCGACCCTCCATGCCCAACCCCCTGCACATGCATATGGGCCCCCCCTTGCACTCCCTCACACATGTGCGTGCAAGACACACACACCCATCCCGTTTTGGGCCTAGTAGGCTTCCCTGCAGCCTCCTAGGACCAAAAGTGGGCCGTGGGGGGGGGCACCGCACTCCCCCATGCCCCGTTTTGGGCCTAATGCTCATGCACACCCAAACTCATCCATACACATGGATATCTAATGTACTGGAGTTCCAAGAAAAGAACACACAAGAGGCCCAACAGCACAAGGATCTTAAATGAGTATAAGAGCCAAGTTTAACATATGGATTCCAATTAAATCCTTATGAGGTGGCAGCCAAAAAGTGTAAAAAATAGTTTTATTTGTCTTCTTCCCATCTCCCCCTGAATATGAATTGGAATGCATTATACTATTTCTATCCACAAAAAAAGCCCTTCATTTTAGCACAGTGGTAACTGCAATTACTGCTGATTTATCAGAAATAAAAGAAAAAGAAGAGAAAGAAGAGATGTTTCCACAAATCCATTTATGCTTTTATGCGCTGAAGAATAAGCATACTTTTTTGTAAGTCAGCTGCATTGTTCTGCTTATTCCAGATTCAGAAATATCCTGCTGGGTCTTCAGATTTCAGTGACCATAAAAAGGCACAGCAATCAGAAAGAAAAAAAGAGAGCCAGACTTAATGCAATGATTCCACTGAAGGATTTGTCTATACTCCGAATGGGAATCAAACGGGATTATATAACTAGAAGAAATGAAATCCAATCTCTATGGAAGGGTCCACGCAAACCTTGGAAGCTTTGTGATGCTTTCCCATCAGTCAATCAGACACCTTGACTGCAGAAATGATTGCAACTCCCAGTTTTCTAACATACCAGGATGGCATGTTAGGCACAGGACCTAGCTACCTGCGGGATCGCATCCTACCCCATACATCCCTGCGACCAATTCGCTCTCACAGGGAGGGACTCCTCTGGGTGCCGTCCACTAGGCAATGCCAGCGGGCGGCGCCCAGGAGTAGGCCTTCTCTGTGATGGGCCCGACCCTCTGGAATGACCTCCCCCCCGACATCAGAACTACTACCGATCTCCGCTCCTTCCGCAAGAAACTCAAGACCCACCTGTTCCAATTAGCTGGCCTGGCCCAATCGTAGTTTCAATTTTCAATCCTCCTGGCCGGCATTTTAAATTTTAAGGGGTTGTCCTTTTAACCTGTTTTAATTTTTATTATCACTGTACAGACCCTATATTTAATTTGTTTTTTAATAAGGGGTATTTAATATTGTTACTGTATATACGGTTTTAGCTTTTGTCTGTACATCGCCCCGAGTCCCCTCGGGGAGAGGGGGCGGTCTATAAATTCATTAAAAAAAAGGAAAAAAGCAAGGAAAAAAGGAGACACATGATAGATAAAACTATGTTCACATGGAATAGAGTAAGCATGGGCTTTCATTTCACAGTGCTTTGTAGCAGACTTTTGCATTCCCTTTTCAAGATTATCTCCACACCACTCAAGTGTTCCAGCTCTTAGCAAGAGAAATTAAGGATAATTAAGGAAATTAAGGAATATAGCATGAATGTCCAACCTTTTGGCTTGCCTGGACCTCATTAAGTGAGGAGTGAAGGTCTTGGGCCACATATAAAATATATAATATAGTATCACTAAAAAAAATCATTAAAAAGTGCATAATAATGTTAAATGTTCTGGGGCCACATTACTAGCTATCCAGGTCTGCAGGCCATGGATTGGACAAGCCTGCTGTATCGGATTTGGTCTTCTCCAAAAGATTTAACTTTCAGCCATTCTCCATCTTACTGCACTTTATCTGCCCTTCTTTGTTAATTAGGCAGCTGCCTTTCTATGGCTCCTAAGAGAATCAAAGGTAAAACTTTGGTGTTCAGAGAGATTCATTCCTTGAACTGTTACTTGATCCTAGTAAAGGCAGTTGTCAACATCAGCAAATAATATGTGAAAAGAAGACAAAGAACAACGTTTGCTTCTGAACACCTTGGCATCTCAGAAAGTCCTGCCTTGTAAGTACAGCTCTAGCGTGATTGGATCAAAACAAGCTTAAAAAGTATCTCCTGTTATTCAATTTTCTGTATTCAGGGAGGGTTTTTTTTTTTGTACAGAGTAGTATTTAATGAGACTCTGGCAGTGTCTGCATTCTACTCACAAACATGCAGTCAAAATGGAGGCAGCTGCTGTTTTGCTGAACTAGGCAGAGATCTTTCAAAAATAAGTCAGACACAGGAGAACCTCATTAGAGACTTGGCTTTGTAGGAAAATGATGTCTGGCTGTTTTCTGTTTCCATTTTTCGTCCAGTTGCTGCTTGTTAATAAACATACTTAACCGCTATCAAGGGAGAAAATATTAAGCCAACTGCAATACTGTATACAATTATGCAGTTTCCTATATAAATTCTTGATAACAACTGTGCTTCAAGGACTAGTCAGGTAGGCCCTCAACATCAGAGCTTTTTTAAAAAGGTGTGTGTGTGTGCACATACACACACACACACACACACACACACACACTTGCTGCTTTCTAGCATTGATTTGCTCAATTGGTAGCTAATTAAAGATGAATTCAATCAGCTTCAGAAACCTATATATGGGTAGTGTTTAAATGGTCAGAAAGTTTTTTTGAAAGGCTGCAATAATTCAAGAATTTTTTAATTTAATACTTTAATAATTCATTTTTGCAAAAGCTAAAATTAACATTAGTGCTCGGTCTTTTGTATATTTTAGTTGCATGTAGTCCTGGAAGGAGAAAAGAGCACAGCCTTGTCAATTTTGCCTTTTAATTTTTTTTTAAACAGCATTCAATCCATTCGTCTACCCTTCCATCAGAACATTTGAAGGAAAAACAAAACCCGCCTGCTCATTGTTCCACCAGTGAATTTGTAAAAATATTTTGGTCCTGGAGGGCAGTAATCAATGTCAAGGTAAAGAAGGTCTTCTGGCTTTCCTTCAATCTTTCCCAGCATTAGAGCTTTATCAACACAACTAGGTCTTTGCATAAGATTGTATCCAGAGTACAATCATTTGAGACTGATCATTTGTGCCTTATATGAGAACTCTTGGTTAATTTGTTAATCCATTGGTTGGGGGGAGGGAGGCTTGGCTGTCCATAGCCTTCTCAGGTTTCCAATACCAAAATTAAAGCATCAAATATTCTTCTTATCCTGTTTCTCCAAAGTCCAAGTTTCATTCCATACATTGTCACAGAGAGTAATATGGCTTGTAGCATATTGTAGGTATATAGGCAGGTATTATATTATTGGTATATTCTTTTCCAAAGCCTTTGGGATGCTCTACCAAAGTCTGCATTTTAATTCTAGACGGTTAGTTTACTGTTGATGGTTGATCCTAAAAGGCAGGTGGTATTCACCATTTTTTTTTACTTATTTCTTATACAAAGGAAAGATAAAAGAATGGATGCGAGTACTATAGACAAGTTTATTAAATATGTCTGGGAAAGTGTTAATAGTCTATTAAAAGGGTGACAAAAAGGATAATGAACAAGATTTGGAAAGGGCAGTATGACTACACTGGAAATGTTTTTTTCCAGCCAAAAGTTTTCTTTTCAGTCTTCAATTGAGAAGAATGTGAATATGTGAAAAGAGTTTTATTTGATTTAGAAAAATTATTTCTTCATATGTTTTTATACAGTCTCTTTATTATTTTGACAAATAACTCAAAGCAGAAAAGATATCCAACACACCTTCATCTGCATCTTTTCCCCACAATACTGTGAGGTGGGTTGAGAGAGAGAGAGATTGACCCAAAGTCACCCAGCTGGGTTTCATGGCTAAGGCAGAACTAGAACTCACAGTCTCCTGGTTTCTAGATTGATGCCTTAAACACTAGAGCAAACTGACTCTCAAGTTCAATAATAAAGTGAGTGAGCTTGAATTATAAACTTCGGTGAAGCATATTTAAATCACCATCTTCCTAATGTTATTACCACAGGTGCAGGGTCCACTTTTCAGATCAACAAACATTAAATATTTATTTTAAAATAATCCAGTAAACATCAAAAGTTAATGAACAACAATACAGTAATATTGATTTCTTCTTCCTTTCTTCAAACCCTTGGCAGGAAAAAAGGGACAGGACTACATGATTGGACAAAATCAGACCCAGGTGACTGAATTCATCTTTTCAGGGTTCACAGATCATCCAGAATTACAAGTTGCTCTCTTTAATATATTCTTGATGATTTATATCATTACACTGAGTGCAAATCTAGGGATGATCCTGTTGATCAAGATGGATCCCCAGCTACATACTCCAATGTACTTCTTTCTCAGCCATTTGGCCTTCCTGGATGCCAGCTATTCTTCAACTGTTACCCCCAAGGCAATAGCAGATATTTTAGCTGACAAGAAAACCATTTCATGGGCTGGATGTCTTATACAATTTTTTATGTTTGTTGCATTGGTGACCACTGAATTGTTTTTGCTATCAGCCATGGCCTATGATCGATATGTGGCTATTTGCCATCCATTGCTTTATTCCAGAATTATGTCTAAAAAGTGCTGTGTTTCCTTAGTAGTTGGCGTCTATAGCTATGGATTCGTGAACTCCATAATCCAGACAGCATTAACATTCCAGTTATCCTTCTGTGGTCCAAATTTAATTAACCACTTTTACTGCAATGACCCACCACTTCTAGCTTTATCCTGCTCTAACACTCAGCCAAAAGAAATCCAGCTTTTTGCCTTGAGTACTATCAATTTAACTGGGTCCCTCTTCACAGTCATCATCTCCTATATCTATATTCTCAATGCCATCTTTAGAAAGCCTTCTACTAGCGGAAGACACAAAGCCTTCTCTACCTGTGCCTCTCACCTGACTGCTATTGTGATTTTCTATGGCACCCTCTTCTTCATGTATGTGCAACCAAGCTCTTCTCATTCTCTGAATTATGACAAAGTAATTTCTGTGTTGTATGCTGTTGTGATCCCCATGCTGAACCCCCTTATCTATGTTTTAAGAAACAAAGAAGTTAAAGGAGCCTGGAGAAGACTAAAGATTAATAAATTGTTTTTTATAATATGACATGTATATATGTGCCTATTTTGCAGCTTTTTACCCACTTAACCGACCATGCACTAGGTAAAATGCAACAGATTAAAATTACAAAATCAACAATAGAAATGAGCCTTTAAAAAAAATAAAAGTAATATTAAATGACTCTCCTAAGATGGATGTCTAGAAAATCTACAAAATCAAGCTAGGGTTGAAGGCACAGTGTAATAAAAATGTCTCTAAATGGTAACATGCATTCATTCATTCATTCATTCATTCATTCATTCATTCATCCACTCACTTATTCATTCATTTATCCATCTAATTTATATGGCCAACCATCTAGCCAAGAAACTTGGGGTGACAAAAAAAACCAAATAAAAGTAATTACATTAAAATAAAATCCTATTAAAAGTATATTGAGACTCAATAGAAACACAGACACAAACCACAGGACATGCTACAACTCCCAAATTCACTCATTTGTTTTCTTAAGATTATTAAAGATGGAGCTTTACAGATCTTTGGGGGTTAAGAATCCCAAGGTGTGGGCATTGCCACAGAGAAAGCCTATCATCTTATTCATGCCCCCTCCTCAATTCAGGGTAGGGAGGGTAATTCTTAATAGGTTTTCTTAGGATTTTTTTTTTTCCTGTGAAGAGGCGGATTCAATAGCTGCAAGTAGAACTGAATGTAACATAATGCTGTCTCATAGGACCTTATAGGTCATTACCAGTACTTTGAGTTGGGTCTTGATGACTAGTGGGATCCAATGAAGTAGGGAATGGTAAGTGAGCACTTGTCTACACTAGATGAGTTCAAATCACAAGGACCAGATGGATTACACCCCAGGGTTCTGAAGGAACTGGCAGACAAGATCTCAGAAGCACTGAACCAGTGGTGGGTTTCAAAAAAATTTAGAACCTCTTCTGTAGGTGTGGCCTGTTTTGTGGGAGTGGCTTGCTGGCCATGTGACTGGGTAGGAGTGGTTTGCTGGCCATGTGACTGGGTGGGAGTGGCTTGCCAGCCATGTGACTGGGTGGGCATGGCCAATTTGTAAAATGTGGTGGAATTAACGCTCTTGCTTAGCAACCAAAATGTTGGCTCAGAAACTCTGGCATTTGAAGCACGCAAGTCTTAAAGCTGTCAAGGTACAAGGCCTTTGCACACCTAACCCTTTAGGGAAAAAAACCCCAGGGGTGTTCAAACTTGACAGCTTTAAGACTTGTGGACTTCAACTCCCAAAATTCCTCCTCTCACTCTTCATCACGGATGGTGGGGGAAGGGAGCTGGAACCGGTTCTAAACAGCACTGTAGATTTGTGGAACCTCTTCTATAGAAGAGGTTAGAACTGGCAGGAACCCACCCCTGCACTGAACTATATCTTTCAGAGATCCTGGAGCACCCGAGAACTAGCAGAGGACTGGAAAAGAGCTGATGTGGTTCCCATCTTCAAAAAAGGAAAAAAATAGATCCAGGAAACTATAGACTTATCAGCCTGACCTCAATACCAGGGAAGATTCTGGAAAAGATAATCAAGCAATGAATTAGTGAACACCTAGAAGTAAACAAAGTAATAGCCAAAAGCCAACATGGGTTTGTCAAAAACAGATCATGCCAGACTAATCTTATTGCATTCTTCGACAAAGTGACAAAATTAGTGGACCAGAGGAATGCCGTCGATATAATTTACTTGGACTTCAGCAAGGCATTTGATAAAGTAGACCATAACCTACTACTAGATAAAATAGAAAAATGTGGGTTAGATAGCATCACCACCAGATGGATTCGTAACTGGCTGACCAACCGCACTCAACATGTAGTCCTCAATGGAACTGCATCTATATGGAGGGAACTATGCAGTGGAGTACCCCAAGGCTCTGTTTTAGGCCCAGTACTCTTCAAGAACTTCATCAATGATTTGGATGAGGGGATAAATGGGGAACACATCAAATTTGCAGATGACACCAAGATGGCAGGAATAGCCAACACACCAGAAGATAGGCTTAAGATACAGAAGGATCTTGACAAACTTGAACAATGGGCACTATCTAACAAAATGAAATTCAATGGTGAAAAAAGTAAGGTTCTACATTTAGGCATGAAAAACAAAATTCACAAGTACAGTATAGGTGGTATCTTGCTCAATAGTAGTAATTGTGAGAGGGATCTTGGAATCCTAGTGGACAACCATTTAAATATGAGCCAGCAGTGTGCAGCAGCTACCAAAAAAGCCAACACAGTTCTAGGCTGCATAAACAGAGGAATAGAATCAAGATCATGTGACGTGTTAATACCACTTTATAATGCCTTGGTAAAGCCACACTTGGAATATTGCATCCAGTTTTGGTTGCCATGATTTAAAAAAGATGTGGAGACTCTAGAAAGAGTGCAGAGAAGAGCAATAAAGATGATTAGGGAATTGGAGGCTAAAACGTATGAGGAATGGTTGCAGGAACTGGGTATGTCTAGCTTAATGAAAAGAAGGACTAGGGGAGACATGATCTCAGTCTTCCAATATCTCAGGGGTTGCAACAAAGAAGAGGGAGTCAAACTATTCTCCAAAGCACCTGAGGGTAGAACAAGAAGCAATGGGTGGAAATTAATCAAGGAGAGAAACAACTTAGAACTAAGGAGGAATTTCCTGACAGTTAGAACAATCAATCAGTGGAACAGCTTGCCTCCAGAAGTTGTGAATGCCCCAACACTGGAAGTCTTTAAGAAGATGTTGTATAGCCACTTGTCTGAAACAGTATAGGGTTTCCTAAGCAGCTGTTTGGACTAGAAGACCTCCAAAGTCCCATCCAACTCTGCTATTGTATTGTATTGTATAAGTGGTTTCAGGAAAGCTGTATCCTGCCATGGCTGGATTGGCTCACCATTAATCTTGCAGCTGCATTCTAAACCAGCTGTGGTTTCCAGGTGCTCTCCAAAGCCTACCCTACTTAGATTGCATTACATCCAAGTGATGCTCAAAGCATGAATGGTCAATCCTGACCATTCTGGGCCAACAAGGTCATGACTGCCACATGAACCATAACCACTGTTTCTATGAACTCAAGTCCCAAGTTATTTTGGGGGGAAACAATGTTTCTGGGAGTTTACTGACAAATGACTTGGGTTTGGAAGCATTTAATTGGGCTTTCTTTTCTATCTGATAGACATTGGTCGAGCCATTTCCAGTTTGGTAATGCATACCAGAATGTCATCAGAGCCATTGGGCAGCATACCAATAAAATAAATAAACAGATATCATCCTACACAACACAGCAGTTGCTCCCCTCCAATGGTTTCATCCAGCATGGTGACAAAAGGCATGGAGGAGAATATTTAACCCTGGGACAACCAGAAGAACCAGGAGGACCTCTTTCTTCATCCCTATCCTGACAAACTTCATCCACTAAAGCAGGGGTGGGGAACTGTGGCTCTTTTGCGACTTGTGGACTTCAACTCCCAGAATTCCAGAACCAACATGGCTGCCTCAGGAATTCTGGGAGTTGAAGTCCACAAGTCGCAAAAGAGCCACAGTTCCCCACCCCTGCACTAAAGTGACTGACACCATTTCTATCCCATGATTGGATCTCAAGCTAATTACTTTTCTCAAAGTTGCAATTGAGTTCTCATCATTTTCCCAATAAAGTTGAATTTGGGAGTGAATATGCGCAAACATTTATGGATCAGGGAAGGCTACTTCAGGCACCAACTGGAAAAATTTTATGGAACATATTACTGAATATGGGGTGGTGGGGGTGGGGTGGTGATCCCTTGATTTGCTGAATGTAAAACTATTGAATACTAGACAGAAGGAACCTTTGTAATGTAATCAAAAAGAGGAAGGAGGAGAATTCTTCGAGAAAAAAAGATATGATAGCTATTTCAGGGTGACTTAAGGGGTGACTTAAATATAGTTTAATTAATTAGGATGGTTTTTTTTTAAAGTGATACATATACTGTTAGAAAGCTTTCAGTTAGTTTTGTACAGTATATATAAAATGAGTAGGTATGTATATGCAGGTCCTTTATGTAATGCTGAATAATATTCTAAAGTTGGTAAAATATTATAGACTAGATTTGAAATTATGAGAATGAATGATATATATTATTCCCCACAGGAAGGAGAAGCTGAGGTGGTTAAAATGATTCTTTTATCCAAATAAGAGAAGGTATTTAATTTTGGCTCTAGTTTGAAATTGCTTTTGGATTTTGTGTTTCGCAGTTTTTGTAAAGTAGACAGGCTTATTATAGAAATGCTTGTACATGCTGTGGTGTAAAAGCAAAATGTTGTGGTTGTAATGTTACTTCGACAGTGCCAAAGAGAGTCAGAAGTTGGTGTCTTTTTCTTTTTTTTGCTCCCATTACACGATACCCCCTCTTTTTCCCTTCCTCTCTTCTTATTTTTCCATGTTTCTTTTTCTTTGTATTTTATACTTCGATAAATTAATAAAAAAGTTAAATTGAAAAGAAAAAAGAAAGAGGGAAGAGGGTTGCCGCTGCCTGAGTTACTGCTGGTTCTGTCACTGGAAAAATATGAATAAATCCCATTCAAAATCAAAATTATTGAGGGGCTGAGAGGAGTATAGACATATAATGAGAACATATGCTTATCTCACTTTCTTGTAGTTCACATGAATTTAATGTATTCTTAGAAAAATTAAGACAAAAGAGGAACGTGCATGAAGATATCAAGCTATTGTTATTTAAATTCCAAACGTTGGTAGAAGAATACCATAGATCCAGAAACTTTACAAGAAGCATATATTTTGAGAGGTGGAATCACATTATCACAGAGTAAAATTGCCTTCTTTTCAATAGAGGGCAGAAGGAATCTCAGCTATAAGTGAGAATGTCAATTAGGATAACAGAGTTGGATTGTTGCAACATTGCATTATAACTACAGTTACATCACAAATTCATCCGTTCTAATATCTAAGGTTTTGTTCTAAAACAAAAGTAAAAACTTTCAACCAACCCTTTATATATTTTTTTCTTCCTTTCAATCATGTCTGATTCTCAGTGATTGCCTCGGCAAGTCCTGGCAATTTTCTTGGCAAGGTTTTCTTTTTATAAAGTTTTTTTTTATTTTTGAATAAACACAAACAGACAAAACACACACAAAAAGCAAGGTTTTTAAAAAATGGTTTACAATTGCCTCCTTCTTAGAGCTGAGAGAAAGTAACTAGCCCAAGACCGCCTAGCTGCCTTTATGCCTAAGTCAGCACTAGAATTCACAGTCTCCCACTTTCTAGCCTGATGCCTTAATTGCTATACCAAATTGGTTCTCTCCTTATGGATATCAAAAGAGAAATATTGTCAGCCTCGTGGAACACACAATCACAACTAGATGATGTTATGTCTAAGTACATTGACAAAATCTTGCAAAACTGAAAGTACCCATTTCTCCCACATTTTCTTTACAAACAAAGAAATGTCTCATCTATGCTTCTTGGTCTTCCCACTATCCAGCTGCAGGGTACATTGTTTCCTATATGACAATTCAGTTCTCTTTGCTCTCAATTTTCAAAGCTCTTTTCCATATACCATTCCATATATCATATACCATTACAAATATTGAACAAAAGCAGGCAATCTTTGTCTTCACCTAGGCTCATTACAGTGACAATAAAAAAGCCAATGCTTTAAAAACTTAACATATTTTGGTCATGAAAGAAGGAAAGAAAGGAGATGTTTATGAAAATCTTTTCAGATTGAAGGCTTTGTACAATGCTTTTTTCACTTCCTTATTTCTCAGACTGTAGATCATAGGGTTCAGCATGGGAGTGATTATCCCGTATAGCATGGAAATTATTCTGCCCTGTTTGCCTGAATAAGAAGAGGTGGGACGAGCATAGGTAGCAATGGTGGCCCCATAGAAAAGACTTACAACAATCAAATGAGAACCACAGGTGGAAAAAGCTTTGTGCCTCCCCTCAGTGGAAGGCATGCGCAAGATGGTAGAAATTATGTAGATGTAAGAGATCAGGGTGACGAGAAAAGCCCCACTTCCTATAACACCAGCCACAAGTAGATGCACAACTTCAACAAGATAAGTAGAAGAGCAAGAGAGAGCCATCACAGGTTGAAGATCACAGAAATATTGGTTGAGTTTCTTAGATCCACAGAAAGACAATCTAAAGATCAGTATGGTATGAATCATAGAATTAATAAAGCCCAATAGCCAAATCCCAGCCGTCAGTTGAATACACCGCCATGTATTCACTCACTTCTCCGGCTCGACTTCCCAGCCGCTACTCCCCATCGTGGGGAGGCGGAACCGGAATGTCTTAGATGGTTCCGCCCCAGATGCCTGATGGAACCTGATAGGTTCCAGATGGAGCTTGGGCCATTTCCTGTAGCCCTGACCCGCACCCGGGTGGAGGACCTAGTGGCTGCATGGAACAATGCGGCCGCCGGGGCCTTGGACCAGGTTGCGCCCTTGTGGCCTCTCTTGCGGCAGCGATCCACCCAGGCCCCTTGGTTTACTGAGGAGCTGAGGGTGATGAAGCGCCACAAGGGACACCTAGAGAGCAGATGGAGATCGTCACGCTCTGAATCTGACCGAGCACAGGTGAGAGCCTATTTGCGGACTTACCTTGTGGCTTCAAGAGTGGCCAAGCATCAGTATTGTGCCACTGTTATTGCATCCGCAGATAACCGCCCTGCCGCTCTGTTTAGGGTTACCCGTTCCCTCCTTCAACAGAGGCCGCGGGAAGCCCCCCTGCAGGGTAGAGCAGAGGAATTTGGGGAGTATCTGCAGGACAAAATAGCTCAGATTCGCAGCGAGTGGGTCTCCTCCAGTGGTCTAGAAGAGACGTCGGAGGTGGGTCTTGAGGCTCCATTCTGGGAGGAGTTTGACTCTGTTACTTCCGACGATATGGACTAGTTGCGCGGGCAACTGCGAGCCACCACATGTTTATTGGACCCGTGTCCCTCCTGGCTTATACTGGCATCCTGGGAGGTCACACGAGGCTGGCTCCAGGAGTTAGTCAACACTTCTTTGAGAGAGGGGCTCTTGCCGACCATCCTGAAAGAGGCGGTGGTGAGGCCCCTACTCAAGAAGCCTTCCCTGGACCCAGTTATGTTAGCAAACTATCGTCCTGTCTCCAACCTTTGCTTTCTGGCGAAGGTTGTGGAGAGTGTGGTGGCACAACAGTTCCCACGCCACTTGGAGGAGATTGATTATCTGGACCCGCGCCAGTCCGGTTTCCGGCCGGGCCATAGCACAGAGACAGCTTTGGTCGCGTTGGTAGATGATCTCTGGAGGGCCAGAGATGGGGGCTGTTCCTCCATCTTGGTCCTATTAGACCTCTCGGCGGCTTTTGATACCATCGACCATGGTATCCTGTTGCATCGACTGGAGGGGCTGGGGGTGAGGGGCACCATTCTGCGGTGGTTCTCCTCCTACCTCTCTGGCCGAGCGCAATTTGTGTTGGCAGGGGGGCAGAGGTCGACCTTGAGGCCGCTCACTTGTGGGGTGCCGCAGGGGTCGGTCCTCTCACCACTCCTGTTCAACACATACATGAAGCCGCTGGGCAAGATCATTCGTGGGGCCGCTCACTTGTGGGGTGCCGCAGGGGTCGGTCCTCTCGCCTCTCCTGTTCAACACATACATGAAGCCGCTGGGCGAGATCATTCATGGGTTCGGGGTAGATTACCATCTGTACGCGGATGACACCCAGCTGTACATTTCTAATCCGAACCACCCCAACGATGCCATCGAAGTGATGTCCCGGTGTCTGGAAGCCGTACGGATCTGGATGGGAAGGAACAGACTCAAGCTCAACCCATCCAAGACGGAGTGGCTGTGGCTACTGGCACCCCGGTTCAACCAGTTGATTCCATCACTGGCCATTGGGGGCGAACATCTGGCCCCTGTGGATCGGGTGCACAATTTGGGTGTCCTCCTAGATGCCCGGCTGTCAATGGACGACCATGTGACAGCCGTGGCTAGGGGGGCGTTTCACCAGGTCCGCCTGGTGCGCCAACTGCATCCCCTACTGGACCAGGCCACCCTTCGCACAGTCACCCATGCTCTTGTGATGTCCCAGCTGGACTACTGTAACGCTCTCTACATGGGGCTCCCCTTGAGATGCACCCGAAGGCTGCAGTTGGTCCAGAATGCGGCCACGCGGGCAGTTTTGGGAGCCGCTTGGTACTCCCATGTAACACCTCTCCTGCGCGGGCTGCATTGGCTACCTGTGGCTTTTCGGGTGCATTTCAAGGTGTTGATTATCATCTTTAAAGCGCTCCATGGCACAGGACCTAGGTATTTGCAGGATCGCATCCTGCCCCATACATCCCTCCAGCCGATCCGCTCACACAGAGAGGGACTTCTCCGGGTGCCGTCCACTAGGCTGTGCCAGCGGGCGATGCCCAGGGGAAGGACCTTCTCTGTGATGGGCCCGACCCTCTGGAATGACCTTCCCCCTGATATCAGAACAACTACAGATCTCCGCTCTTTCCGCACGAAGCTAAAAACCCACCTGTTCAATTTAGCCGATTTGGCCTAATTCCAGCTTCCCACCCCAAGCCTGTATTTTTAAATTCGATGGGTTGGTTTTAGGTCTTGTTTTAATTTTTAACAATTTGTACAGGGCTTTAGGTTTAATCTGGTTTTAAGGGTATTTATTATGTATATGGTTTTTTAATGTGGTTCCTGTACACCGCCCCGAGTCCCTTCGGGGAGAGGGGGCAGTCTATAAATCAAATAAACTTGAACTTGAACTATTTATTCATTATATTAGTATAATGTAAAGGACTACATATTGCCACATAGCGATCATAAGCCATCACTGCAAGCAAGAAGATTTCAGTGCCCAACGTATCAAGCAAGAAAAATAGTTGCAGCATGCAACCAACAAATGATATTTTCTTGTCCTTTGACAAGAATATCTGGAGCATCTTTGGTACAATGACTGTTGGACAAAGGATGTCCAGCAGTGATAAATTACTCAGGAAGAAGTACATTGGAGTTTGGAGGTGAGCATCTGTTCCTATGGCCATGAGAATAGCTCTGTTCCCTGCCAGGGTGGTCAAGTAGATCAGCAGAATCACCACAAAGAGGGCAATCTGTACTTCAGGGAGATCAGTCAGTTCAGTCAAGTAGAAGTCCATCAACACAGTTGTGTTGCTTTTCTCCATCTTTCTGGCAATCAGACTGAGCTGCAGGAGTACCTAAAATAAGACAACACAAAAGAGGTTTGCTAAAAGAATATATATTTCTGCATTTTAGAGTATAACAAAAATGCAGACTATCATCTATGTTTCTTCCATATATATCTGTAGTCTACAGAGGGTAGTTGACAATTGGAAGTTGGGAATAAGACACAATGGGAAAAAAACTATACAAGTAGACAGATAGTGTCTCTTTCTCTTTGTAATTAGGACTAATGATCAGTGTTAAATTTTATTACCTATTATTATGAATGATGATTGGTGGGGCAAAATACACGCATGGCTACTCAGGCATCACATTAACGATCATTGCTCCAATCATCAAAGTAAAGTCATTGCTACCGCTTCCTTTTTAACAAATGCAAATGTCAGCGTTAAGACAAAGAGTCTATTGAGGGACTCCAAGTTCTCCAAGGAATTTGATACCAGTTGGATTTGAGTCTCATTGGAACAGAAGTTCAGTTTGGTGGGTTTTTTTTTTAATTCAACAGCATCAAAGTAGGAAGAGTGACTTTACACTACTATTAATCTATAAAAAGTAAATTAAAAAGGGACTGCCTGCCAAGAAAGTACAAATGGTATTGGATTATTCGTGATATCCATCTCCCATTTGTAGTAACTTAAAGAACTAAACTTATTCGAGCGAACTTTGTACTTTTTTATTTTGTTTGCAATTGGGTCTGTTCAAAAGGTTATTTCCGTTGTGCAGCTCTAATCCATATCAAGCATCCTGTGTGTATATGTGACAATTTCTATATATAGGTTTTAAATCTCCACTTGTGAAAAGGGCACAGATGTGATAAATAAGATCTTACCTATTATTGTCATATCCCCGTCTTTAAAGGAAATTATACCTTTTTCATGATATACCAGGGTATGGACATTGTTAACCATTATAACAGAAAGACAATTATGTCCTGAGCTATTATTCTGTGGCTTGCACAATTGCAATTTCTGCTATGCCTTCTAAATGGATAAAGGTTGGCACTCCCCATCACATCCCAATATTCAGACAATCCATTTCTGCCTTTCTTGATTTAAAAATAATATCTGGATTATTTTATATTGATCTATTGATTTTTTGAATAAGGGATATTGGTATCTATGGGCCAAATCACCCCACACGCTAGCTTTGTTTAGCAAAATGAGATGGGGGAAGACTATTGACATTGCTATCAGCTCTTACGGATAATGTGAAAAACAAATCTAACAAATAGGTGTGAGGTTTTTTGTTTTTGAATGAGTTGAAACTGCTGCTAGTGTGGTCCAACAGAAGAGGCAAACAACAGAACATTGGGAACCACAAGTGGAAAATGCTTTTCTCCTGCCCTCAGCAGAGTGCATGCGTAAGATAGCTGAAATTACTGTATATAGATGTAAGACATCAGGGTAACAAGAAAAACACCACACCCTAAAATGCCAGCCACAAGGAGGAGGACAATCTCAGATAGATACATGAAATGTGTGTGTGGGGGGGAGGCATAATGGAAGGGATGTCACAGTAATATTGATTATGTTAGATTGGGTAAATGGATGAAGCAGACTCAGGCTTGGCAGTTAACAACAGCTCTTTATTGGCAATAACTATGTTCAATCCAGCAGCCGCTCTGTCTGACAGCAGCCCTTTTATAGGGAGCTGTCAGGCGGCTCGGCCAATCACCTTTGAGTATTTTCCCGCCGGATTAGAGAACCTTGGTGGAACCTACCATACTGGCTGTCAGTATGTAACAGATTAACTTTTTGGAGCCAACAGGAAAGTAACATAAAGGTCAGTGGGGTAAAAATCATAGTATTTCTTTAGCCTGTTATCCAGGTCCCAGCTGCCAATTGAGCAGATAGTCACTTGCTTATAATATTTGTGTAGTGCGGTGTCCTGTATATCGCCACATAGTGGTCATGAGCCATCAGTGCAAGCAAAATAATAATAATTCAGGACCTACCACATAAATCAGGAAGAAGAATTGCAGCATGCAGTCAATAAACAATATTCTCTTAGCTTCTGACAAGAAGCATTTTTGGCACAGTGACAGTAGGACAAAGGACATCCAGCAAAGCTGAATTACACAGATACAAATACATATGAATCTGGAGGTGAGCATCTGTCACTGTTACTATAAGAATAGCCCCATTCCCTACCAGAGTGGTGAAGTTGGGCAGTAGAATCCCACAAGCAGAGTAAGTTGCACTACATGCAGATTGTCTCTACAGGGGACAATCACAGATGGTCGGTGAGGCAATAAGGAATGAAAGAAGCTGGAGTTGGGGCATTTCAGTACAACACCTGAGTTCTATACGCACAAATTCTCAAACATGAGAGGCACATTAATCTCAGTTAATCCATAACTTTTTCACCAACCATGTTAGTCTAGGATGGAATAGATGTTAATATATCCATTCAAAATCAGAATTTTTGAGGGGCTAAAGAAGAGTATTAACTAGTGAGAACTTATTCTCATCTTACTTTCATATAGTTCACCATATTCTTAGAAAATTAAGAACAGGAGGGGAAAGTGCATTACGTTAAAAGGCCCAAAGGTGCTTTTTTTCAAGAGGCAACTGTACTTTCCTTCATCCAACAAGTGAAATGTCTTCAAAGAAAAACAAGAAAGTCCAGTTGCCTCATGAAAAAAGCACCTTTGCATGACCTGGATGACTGAGAATCTCCATCGACATTAAGTTAAAAGCTGTTGTTATTTAAATTCCAAAAGTTGATAGAAGAATACCATTACAAACATTACAACAAACATTTATTTTGAGTAGGGGGAAAAACCACATTTATTATTAAATATTAAAATTCCCTTCTTTTCAATAGACAGAAGGAAGCTCACTACAAGTGAGAATGTCACGTAGGATAACAGAATTGGACTGTTGCAACATTGCATTGTAAGTACAGTTACATCACAATTTCATGCATTCTGATATCTGAGGCATGGATGGTTCTAAAACAAAAGCAAAAAGCTTTAGCCAACTCTTTATAGATTTTTTTTCTTCCTTTCAATCATGTCTGATTCTTAGTGATTGCCTGGACAAGTCCCAGCAATTTTCTTGACAAGGTTTTTCAGAACCGATTTGGCATTGCCTTCTTTTTACAGCTGAAAAAAAGGTAAAAACTGATGCCTTAATCACTACACCAAATTATTTCTTTCTTTTACAAAATATAAAATATTGTCAGCCTCATGGGACAAACCCACAATTAGATGAGTTAATTCTAATTATATTGACAAAATCTTGAAAGTCTGAAAATGCATCCCCACCCCAATTTCCATTGTGGCCCAAGAAACAAAGGAGTGTCTTGTCTATGCTTCTTGCCATTTCCCACTAGCCACTTGTGGGCTATGTTGTCTCTTATCTGACCATTCTATTGGCAGCTCTCTTTGCCCAGCCTTTTGCCCAAGATCTTTTCCACATACCACTACAAATATTGAACAAAAGCAGGCTATCATAGTGCTTACCTAGGTGTTCTTTTTAACAATGACACTATGGCTAAATTAGAGAAAAACCAATGCTTTAAACACTTAACACATTTTCATAATTAAAGAAGGAAAGAAAAGAGATATCTATGAAAATCTTTTCAGTTTGAAGGCTTTGTACAATGCTTTTTTCACTTCCTTATTTCTCAGACAGTAGACCATAGGGTTCAGCATGGGAGTGATTATCCCGTATAGCATGGAAATTATTCTGTCTTGTATGCCTGAATAAGAAGAGGTGGGACGAGCATAGGTAGCAATGGTGGCCCCATAGAAAAGACTTACAACAATCAAATGAGAACCACAGGTGGAAAAAGCTTTGTGCCTCCCCTCAGTGGAAGGCATGCGCAAGATGGTAGAAATTATGTAGATGTAAGAGATCAGGGTAACCAGAAAAGCCCCACTTCCTATAATACCAGCAACAAGTAAAACAACAATTTCAGCAAGGTAAGTGGAAGAACAAGAGAGAGCCATCACAGGATGAAGATCACAGAAATATTGGTTGAGCTTCTTAGATCCACAGAAAGACAACCTAAAAGTCAATGAGGTGTGAATCATAGAATTAATTAAGCCCAATAGCCAAATTACAGCCATGAGTTGAATACACCATTCTTTATTCATTATATTAGTATAGTGTAAAGGACTACATATTGCCACATAGCGGTCATAAGCCATCACTGCAAGCAAGAAGATTTCAGTGCCCACCATATCAATCAGGAGGAAGAGTTGCAGCACGCAACCAACAAATGATATTTTCTTGTCCTTTGACAAGAATATCTGGAGCATCTTTGGTACAATGACTGTTGGACAAAGGATGTCCAGCAGTGATAAATTACTCAGGAAGAAGTACATTGGAGTTTGGAGGTGAGCATCTGTTCCTATGGCCATGAGAATAGCCCCGTTCCCTGCCAGGGTGGTCAAGTAGATCAGCAGAATCACCACAAAGAGGGCAGTCTGTACTTCAGGGAGATCAGACAGTTCAGTCAAGTAGAAGTCCATCAACACAGTTGTGTTGCTTTTCTCCATCTTTCTGGCAATCAGACTGAGCTGCAGGAGTACCTAAAATAAGACAACACAAAAGAGATTTGTTAAAGGAATATATATTTCTGCACTTTGGAGTATAACAAAGATGCAGACTATCATCTTTGTTTCTTCCATATATATCTGCAGACTACAGAGGGTAGTTGACAATTGGATGTTGGGAATAAATCCACAATGGAAAAGAAAACTATATAAGTGGACAGATAGTGTCTCTCTTTCTTTGTAATTAGGGCTAATGATCAGTGTTAAATTTTATTACCACTTACTACGGGTCATGATGCCATTGGAGGCTTTAGTAGTCCACTCCCTTTCTATCATTTTTTCTCTTTTTCTATGATTTCTTAGATTTATATATATATATATATATATATATATATATATATATATATATATATATGTGTGTGTGTGTGTGTGTGTGTGTGTGTGTGTGTGTGTGTGTGTGTGTGTGTGTGTATTTGTGTTACAAACCCTGGTATGCCTAAATATGGGAGGAAGGTCACTACTCCCTCTTTCTGTCCTTCGGCTTATCACAGAAGACCATGCAGGCAGAAAACCATATTTTTATTTTTAATGTTGCCGTTTTTTTATTTTTATCTTTATATTTGTGTTGTGTCCCTTTATTTATTTATCAGTACAAATACAACATATATATATATGATAGATAGATAGATAGATAGATAGATAGATAGATAGATAGATGATAGATAGATAGATAGATAGATAGATAGATAGATAGATAGATAGATAGATAGATATAGATATAGATATAGATATAGATATAGATAGATAGATAGATAGATAGATAGATAGATAGATAGAGATAGAGATAGAGATAGAGATAGAGATAGAGATAGAGATAGAGATAGATATAGATATAGATATAGATAGATCAGCACAAATGCAACGTGTGTGTGTGTGTGTTTTACAGTACCATTTAAATATTAACATAAGATCAAGAAATAAAGAGCAAAACATTATCAAATTACATCATTATGTTTAAAATAGATTTAGTTGTAGGGTATATATCATTAATGTAATATTTGACTGCAAATATTCAATCTTTAAATCCATTGGATGCAAATTCTTAATTCGTATTTAGTTCAGGAATGCATAAGAGAGTCAAATCGCTCCAACAGGTTATTTTAGAATTGCTCTTGTTATTCAGTAAGGTACCTATCAGAAGCGACAAATTAGATTCGTGAAACTCTTACTAGTCTACCATCTGTAAACATTTTACTCTTCAAAATCTCTATTGCTAGCAGGCATGAATAAGTTACGGGTATTTCATTTTCCAAAAACATAAAGCTAAATGGGTTTCAATTCACCAATGATAACAATACAGTGCAAAAGCTATAATTTTTTCAAGGCTGTTATTAAGCCTCCTGCAAAATCCCCTAAATTAAACCTTCCATTTTGCAGTTGGAGGTTAAACATTAAGAAATCAAAATGTCCTAAGGTTATCAGTTGAGATTTTGTTAGAGCTATGGATAAAATCTACTTTGTCTACATTGACTCAGGAGAAGTGATTCATTAAAGAATAGAACTGCAGACAAAATCCATTCATTTTCATCTGTTGTCTTCCAGGTGGATTGGGCTGCAGTCTGCATATTTCACCATATGTCCATAAGGAAAATCCTGCACGTCAAGAAGGTACCTGAACATGGAAGATAACTTTAGATAATGTCTAATTGCAAAAAATTATACTTCCAATGACGATGAGGTCACTTGCCTTTCTAGTTTTGTTTTGTCTGTATCAACACACCCTCTTGGTGGGAAGGTAACAGCGTTCCATGTGCCTTCAACGCTTAGTCATGCTGGCCACATGACCACAGAGACTTCTTCGGACAGTGCTGGTTCTTTGGCTTTGAAACGGAGATGAGCACTGCCCCCCTGAAGTCAGGAACGACTAGCACATATGTGCGAGGGGAACTTTTACCTTTACCTTATAAACAGAGTAACCACAGCATGAAGAATTTATCTGGAGTCAAGCAAAATACACTCACGGCTACTCAGGCATCATATTAGCAATCATTGCTCCAATCATCAAAATAAAGTCTTTGCTATTCTTCCTTTTTAAACAAATGCAAATGACAGCATAAAGACAGAGTCTATTGAGGGACTCCAAGTTCTCCAAGGAATTTGATACCAGTTGGATTTGAGTTTCATTGGAGCAGAAGTGCACTCAGACAATATCTTTTTGAAATGGAACAGCATCAAATTAGAAAAAGTTACTTTACAATGCTATTAATCATAAGAAACAATCTCCTTTGAGTTCAAAGGGACTTTCTGCAGGAAAGTACAAATAATATTGAAATATTAATGATATCCATCTCCAAGTTAACTCAAAGAATTACACTTATTCAAGCAAACCTACCACTTGTTTCCTTGGATTTCTTCAAAATGTTATCTCTGTTGTGCAGCTCCAATCCATATCAAACGTCCTGTGTGTATATGTGACAATTTCTATATCTAGGTTTTAAATCTCCAGTTATGAGCAGGACACAAACATGGTAAAATAAAATCTTCCCTATGATTTTCATATTCCCATCTCTTGTCTTCAAAGGAAAGTGTCCCTTTTTCATCTGTAATCCAGAGTCTTGTTGATTGCACAACTGCACAATTTCCTTCTATATGGGTAAAAGTTGCCACCACCTACTCCCCACCATTCCAATATTCCAGATAATCTATATCTGCCTGTTTTGGGTTTAATAAATCTGTTATTTTGTATTTATCCATTGATTATTTATAAAGGATTTTGGTGTTTGTGAGACAAATAGCCCCTACTATTTCTTTTGCTGTGAGCTCCTAAAGGAAATCCGGGAAATAAATCTTAAAAATAAGTACATGCATACCAGTAAATACAATTTGATTCTTAAAAGGGGAACTTTTTAACATAAAATTGATTCTGGTGTTGAATGACATTTTTTTTTGTTTGAATGAATGAATTGAAATTGCTGCTACTGTGGCCCTTCATATATTGTATCTTTTATTTTTGCGAATGTAACATAAAAAACTATTTATCAATACCCTTCCCTCTGTACATTCTCTGCATTTCTGGCATAGCTCCAAACCACTGGAAATTGGTCCAGAGCAGTGGTGGGATTCACTTACTTTACTACCAGTTCACAAATGTGAGCGCGCTCGCACAGGTCACACATTACGTCAGGGGGCTGGGCAGAGCCTCCAACAGCCACCGCTACTGGTTTGCCTGAACCGGTAAGAACCAGCTCAATATCTCCTCTGGTCCAGACTTGCAGAAACTGAAAGTGTCACTTCTTTTGAGAAGTTCTGCAGACCCAGGTTTACTCAAAGGAAGCCAGTCATTTTTTTCCCCATGGAAGTTGAGCAATCTATTGATTCAACATTTGTAAACTGATTTCTCTTATTCCAGTCTGCAGTAAATAAGCTTTCTTACGAACTGAGTTCCTGGTGACCTCATAAACATGTCCATGTTGTTTTCCTGGAAACACCATTAAGGTAGTTTATCATAGTCTTCTTCCATGTTTTGATTTCATTTGAAGTTCTTTTCTTTACCACTTAGTCTAGCCCCCTTGCTCTGAGATATTCTGGTGGTCTCACCTCCAATTATTAATCCCATGTATGTTAACCTAGGTATCCTATCCATGATGGTGCAGTGGTCAGTATGCAATATTGCAGGCTGTTCCTGCCCATTGCCAGGAGTTTGATCCTGACCAGTTCAAGGTTGACTCAGCCTTCCACCCTTCTAATGTCAGTAAAATGAGAACCCAGATTGCTGGGGATAATATGCTGATTCTGTAAACCTCCTAAAGAGTGCTGTATGGCACTATGAAGTGGTATATAAGTCTAAGTGCTATTGCAATTGAGGTCAGTCAAGGTCAATCTAATATTGGACAATCCAGTGTCATCTATGGTGGCATATACATATAAAACTGATAGTGGAAAAATGTGGCATACATCTTCCCCAATTGGGACATGTAAAACTCACATAGTTTAATGTGTGCATAAGAAATGCAGTAGATATAAATTGATGTTCCTATATGTTTATTCTGCAACAATCCTCAAGAGAAAATACATTAGATTATAACATTTCAAAGTTTAAAATTTGAACAAACTTAGTATTAAAATGGACACACAACCAAGCACAATTTATAGCAAATCTCCCCAGTATGTTTTCCAAATCAGCACTGAAAAGAAAAGAAAAATAGTAAAGTTGCTGAATGACTTTCTTGAAAGTCTTGAATAAGGTACTCTATCATGTGGTTGGGGTCTCAAGACTGAAGTTACCTTCTTTCCAATGTCATTTTCATCTTCTCTCATGGTTGCCATTGTGAAATAATCATATCAGTGAATAGGGATAGAGAAAAGCAACCACATCAACCTGAAGGTAGGAGAGGCCCAAGTAGTCTACCCTTCGAGGCAAAATAAAACTTCCTCTTTTCCCAATTTTCTTTCAACTGTTCAAAGGCCCAAATTATCCTACAGAAGCTTTTAACTTTTTTCATCCGAGAGGGGGAGGGGGTAGTGCTTACATCTTGCTACCTAAAAAAGTTATTGTTATTAAAACTGCCCAGATTGATACAAAGTTTCCATCAGAAAGGGCCACAAAACAATTTACCAAAATGTTGCAAGAAAGTAAATCATATTATGATAACATTTGAGTAGAGTGGACCCCAAACTCAACCACTCAAACAAACCTTTTGCACATTAAAAGCTCTGATCAAAGCCCTTTTAACATCCTTATTCCTCAGGCTGTAGATCATTGGGTTGATCATGGGAGTAAGAATCCCATATAGCATTGAAACAATTCTGTCTTTCTTGGGTGAGTAAGTGGAAGTGGGCCGGACGTACGTAGCAATGGTTGTCCCATAGAAAAGGCAAACGACAGCCAAGTGGGAACCACAAGTGGAAAATGCTTTTTGTCTGCCCTCAGCAGAGCGCATGCGTAAGATAGCTGAAATTATATAGATGTAAGAGATCAGGGTAACGAGAAAAGCCCCACCCCCTAAAATTCCAGCCACAAGGAGGGCGACAAGCTCAGGGAGATATGTGGAAGAGCAAGAAAGTGCCATAATTGGAGGGATATCACAGTAATATTGATTAACTTTATTGGGCCCACAGAAAGATAATGTAAAGGTCATTGAGGTGTGAATCATAGAATTTGTGAAGCCTGTTAGCCACGTCCCAGCTGCCAGTTGAACACACAGTCGCTTGCTCATAATATTTGTGTAGTGTAGAGGGCTACATATCGCCATATAGCGATCATAAGCCATCAGGGAAAGCAAAAAAATTTCAGTGCCCACCATGTAAATCAGAAAGAAGAGTTGTAGAATGCAGCCAACAAATGATATTCTCTTGTCCTCTGACAAGAACATGTGGAGCATTTTTGGAACAGTGACAGTTGGGCAAAGGACATCCAGCAAAGATAAATTGCATAGAAAGAAATACATGGGAGTCTGGAGGTGAGCATCTGTTGCGGTTGCTATAAGGATAGCTCCATTCCCTGCCAGAGTGGTCAGGTAGGCGAGCAGAATCACCACAAACAGAGAAATGTGCACTGCAGGGAGATCAGACAGTTCAGTGAAGTAGAAATCCTTTACGCCTGTGTTATTAGCCATTTTCATGTCAAGGAGCCTGAAGGAGAGATATCTAAAAAAAGTGAAAAAAATGTAATTAAAGCATACCTTGTGTGCTAAGCCTTTTGTTTTTATTTTTGCTATAATTGGCTGAGAATCTTGACTCTGTTTCCCATTGACTTATTTTTTTTAATCAAAATCAATTTCAAACCAAAGTTTGAGACACAGCAAAGAGGTTATGGAGACCAACAAGGGGAATTATAAGTATAATCTTCAAATCATATAGGGCTCAGTTGCATTCAGTGTGTAGCACAGGGACCGGCAACCTTTGGACGTGTAGGAGTTGTGGGTGGCCAAGAGCCTCTATTCAGGTCAAGATGAGGATGATGCTGGGTAATAAGTTAAATCAGGGTTTTTGATTTTCTCTTCCATGTATTTTGGGAAGAATGTATTTGGTTTTTTTTTTCTTATAAATCATATGCAACCTGATTTAGATGTATTTCCCATCTCAAAATGTCAAGAAATCATTCCATTGATAACTCTAGTCTGAGGCAGTTCTGTGAACTAAAGGGAAAAGAAAGGGGAATGAAGTGTACTGAAGACTCTGACTATCGTTCCCTTTGCTCTACTGAATCAAAACAGAAACGCAGCCTTAATTTGCAATATGCCCATCATGATGAATTGTAAAGCAAGGAATATATTCCAAAACACAGAGTGGAATATACCTCATCTTTCATCATACACCTCCCCCCCACACACACACATATATACACACACATGAAAGACTGCATATATCTCACAAAATGATTTTTGCAATACTTGATTTTTCTGGAAAAAGTTGGAGTCTGCGATTTTCATGTTGATGTTCTTTTTTTTTTTTTTTGATCTGCAAACATGGAATGTTGTATGCATGAAGTATGAACTTTGAATTGTTAATGCCAATTGTCATTAGTTAATCCCATTTATCAGAAATGCTGATTTGCCATAAAGCCTTAATAAACACTGGGGAAAGTTGCAATTGCCAATAAAAATTCAGTTAAAATTCAGGGAACCGTAACTATTATTTTTGAAAAGTCTCTTCTGGCATTAGAAAAAGAACTAAGGCACTTCCATGTTGATTCCTATGCTACAAAATCAACACATTCATGCTTTAATAGATTCAATATTAATAAATAATGGTTTTGTATTATAACAAACGTGTACTTCTTTGCCATTAATCCTATTTCTACCCTCCTTTTTCTCGATCTTTTAGCCAACTTTCTTAGTTTTTTCAAGTTCTGAGCAGACAAAAATGCCTCACCTACAAAGCATCTGAGCTTGAATAGCGGATATTTTCTAACATTTCTAAACACAATTTACAGGCTTTGTAGCACTCATTCTGACATTACATGGCATATTTTAATATTAAAGCAGCATCATTTTATCGTAATGTAGAACCAACAGAGACAATTTGAATTTAATCCAAAATCAATTAGAGACTTTTTCATACAGTCAACTAAGATCACATCAGGTGTCTTTTACTACATTTTTATGAATGTATAAATGTGTTCTGGTAACTGTGTGGTACGGATGAACTAAAAGACCAAACTATTTGGCATAGATTTAATATTCATAGCCTGAGATTAATTCTAGTGAAATTCAGGATGAGTCCAAGACAAGATTGAAAAAGAATAATAAAATAAAAAAAAACATTTCAAACTTACAAAAGAAAATAGGATGAGAATTTGGAACTAATCCAGAGTTCAGTGCAACTGGGATCTATTAATTATATTCTATGAAGACTTGGCTCTCATTTTTGCTGAAGCAAACTGATACATTCCCTTACCTTGTTCAGCACAGGAAGGACACTTAGTTCAACATCTTAAGCCCCTAAACCGAATTGCTATGGAGAATGTGATTGTTATTCCAGAAAAGATAATGCATATTTCAAATAAATAAATATACACAATGCAAATTTCAAATATCTGATTATGCTAAAGGGTAAATTGCCCACTGCCCGTGTACCTGAAGTGTAACGTGACAGCCGTTTTCAGTTCTCCAGCTTATTCCAATTTATTAAAGGTACAGTAAAACCTATTTGACAAAGAAATCTTCTAGCTTTAAACAAGAGAACACTAAGATAACATTGTTTAAAAATGATGCAGTGATGAAATCCTGCTTTATATTTTGCATCTTATGTACTATAAAAGGAAAAACCCCTCAAAGGAATAGAACGAGGAAGAATCTGGATACTTATCTAGGTTGTATGCAAGTATTGTATATATAATCCGTACTGAAGATAGCATCTGGGGATCTGGGCCTTTGAGAACATTAAAAAGCAAGCTACTGTTTTAAAACTTGCTAAGCTATCTGGCCAATTGAAGTATTCTTTGGTATCAAGAGAATCTCAAAATCATCAGTTTAGGAATTAGTTTGAGCCATAACAACAATCAAGCTATCAATGCATTAATTTCTGGAAAAGTTTTTTCTTTCTTTCAGTATAATAATTTATTTGTCAGTGCACAACATATGTACAATGAGATTGGTTGAGCTCCCTCAGTGCACACACACCCAACACAACGCAAAGTACAGTGAAGACAAAAAGACCCTAACCTAATAAATCATATTAACAAACACGCAGTCCTATTGCACCAGTGTTAACATGTCACACGTTGCTTTGGCCCTGCAAAATGTATGTCTACATGTTGGTCCTAAAATCAGAACAAAATTAGTTTTTCAACATGGCAATTGCTCATTGGAAGAGGGAAGAGTTCAGGTCAAGAGAACTGCAATGTTTTCTCTGGAGGAGTCTTATTCAGAAACTGATGAACTACTGGAAAGGCAAAGTAACTAAGGAATTCAGTTCCAAACTGTTGCAGACATGTGGTTTCAGCCTGACTCCTTCAAGGCTGCAGAGCAGAACTGCTAAAGAAATATTTCTTGCTCTTGAAAACCATATGGTTTACTTATGAAAAAGTAAGGGCTACTCCTAGACTTAACAGATCAGTGCATTGCTTTGTACTGCTAGCAGTGCTACTGATGTCCTTGTTCAAAAGTGTTATGAAGCTTGCTCATACTTGCAGATGTTACAGGCATGCAAGTCAAACCCATCTATGTGACACTGAACCATAGGTATTTGTTGTAGCCCAGCAGGTTCCAGTTCAGCTGATGCTGGACTCAGATAGTGAGGGATCATTTGAGTCTGCACTGGATGATGTAGAAGACCCTGTGCAGGTTGCAGATTCAGAGCAGGGACCAGAGGGGCTGGTTGGCCAAGAAAGGACAAATGGTATTGGATTATTCGTGATATCCATCTCCCATTTCTGGTAACTTAAAGAACTGAACTTATAATAATAATAATAATAATAAATATTTATTTCTTAGCCGCACCCTCTCCCGAAGGACTCGGGGCGGCGTACAACAAAACATAGGAAATAAATATATCGACATACATATAACAAAACATATACCAAGACATATACACGACATATAGAAGGAGGAGGTGAACTGATAGATAAAAACAAGTAAAAACACAATGTTTAAAAACCCCTAAATAAATTGAATGCAATTAAAATACCCCAAATAAAAAAACCCATCACTTGTTCAAGCGAACTTTGTACTTTTTTATTTTGTTTGCAATTGGGTCTGTTCAAAGGTTATTTCCGTTGTGCAGCTCTAATCCATATCAAGCATCCTGTGTGTATATGTGACAATTTCTGTGTATAGGTTTTTAATCTCCAGTTGTGAAAAGGGCACAAATGTGATCAAATAAGATCTTACCTATTATTGTCATTTCCCCATCTCTGGTCTTTAAAGGAAATTATACCTTTTTCATGGTAAACCAGGGTATGGACATTGTTAACCATTATAAACAGAAAGACAATTATGTCCCGAGCTATTATTCTGTGGCTTGCACAATAGCAATTTCTGCTATGCCTTCTAAATGGATAAAGGTTGGCACTCCGCATCACATCCCAATATTCAGACAATCCATTTCTGCCTTTCTTGATTTAAAAATAATATCTGGATTATTTTATATTGATCTATTGATTTTTTTAAAAATAAGGGATATTAATTCAATGGAAAAGTACTCATTTAAATAATAATTAACAGGCATGTAAGCATAATTACAATATAAAATGTTACAAATGTTTTTATTATGCATATATCATATTTTAGTGTATTATTGTTGCAATGAATAAAATATTTCTTTTATTTACGATATTTCTTTCCAATTTATTTGTCCTTCTTTTCATTGTAAAAAAGTTGATCACCATACTTACATACCTGTTAATTATTTTAGTGTATTATTGTTGCAATGAATAAAATATTTCTTTTATTTACGATATTTCTTTCCAATTTATTTGTCCTTCTTTTCATTGTAAAAAAGTTGATCACCATACTTACATACCTGTTAATTATTATTTAAATGAGTACTTTTCCATTGAATTAATATTTTTTGTCAATGTATCATCTTCTAACAATATATTGGAAATATCTGAACAAGAAATATGCTTCATATTTAATTTTACGGCATGTGCTGCAGCTAGAGTATCAACATTCAATCTCGATTTCTCACTTGTCCAAGAATCATTGGCAATTGAAAAAACTCTTTCAACTGCTGCATTAGTTCCAGGGCAGCACAACGTAAATTGAGCAAGTATAAATAAATTTTCACATGGAATATATTCATTTTTGAAATGGCTGAAAATAGCCACCCATCTTTTATCAATTTCAACGTGTTGATTTTCCCATTGCATTAATTTTTCAGAATTTAAATATACATTCAGTCTTCTAATTTCTTCAAAGAGACAATTGTTGTCTATTTTAATGTCTGGCATTTCTTTAGATAAAAACTCAACACAAGATTCGATATCTGTCCAATATACTTGCGATGAAGTCAAAAAACACCATTGAAAACTGTTATTTTCCGTGATGTTTGTTTCAGACCATTCTCCGATATATTGAAAACATGTCTGGTTAAAATTCTGCATTTCTTTGATAAGCTTTTTCGTTATGCCCAGATTTGATTCCTCTAAGTCTGACAATTTTCTTTTTATAATTAAAGAAAGAAATTTATCTTCAAATCGAGATTTATATTGAAGGATAAAGTCATTCAAAATTAGACTAACTTCTGTAGCTGAAATGTGTTCACCTTCAATCTTTTGAATCGTTTTGTGAAAAATAGATGCTTGATTATGTGCAAAATACATTAATATCTCAGATATTTCATTATTGAAAAACGATTCCAGGATTTTAGGACATTTGTCTAAACTTAAAGAATATGAACGGAGAGGCTCAAATAATTGTAGAACACGCTCTACAGCAGGTGTTAGAGCAAGCCATCTAACTTTTGAATATCCTAAAAGTTTTTTGTATTCAACATTCACTTCTTCACAAAATGTTTTAAAGTAACCACACGAACGGTAAAACGGCTAAAATACAAATAAATTGTAGCTATTATTACTTCTACATCAGTTAGCATGGCACATGACACCGTGTTGATTGCATTTGACAAAATATGTGCATTACAACCTATTCCTAGTATTTTCTTTTGGAGTAAATCTTGTAATTTCACCCCTTTGCTTCTTCGCTCACCAAAATTTGTGTTTGTATTATTAGCTCCTAGTGCAACAACTTTGGATTTCAAATTGTTTTCATTTATTACTCTGTATAGATGGTTTGACAAAATTTCAGCAGTTTCACCCTCAATGGATTCTAAATTTAAAATTTGTACTTGAATCCCCTTGCTAACATTAAAATATCTTACTAGTATTGGATACAATTTGGTTTCATTATGATTTGATGCATCAGATAAAACAGTTACAAATGCTGCAATTTTCAAGTCTGCTGTAAGTATTTTATCACAGTAATTTTTAAATACTGATTTAATAATAGCCTCGCATTTTGTCCTGGCGCATGAAAATTTAACATTGTGAATTTTTTTCAATAATTTAGTTGTACAATCCATATTATGAAAACTTTGATTGTGAATTATGGTGAAATGCAAATGTTCCCTCCATTGCAGCTAACTGTTTTTCATGTTCAGAATAATTTGAAGTTTTTTAAAAAACTGGAAGCTGATGCATCTAATGATTGCTTATGTTTGCTTGTGGACAAGTGTTTCGTTGTAGCTACTCTGCCCCCAACTGCAATACAAAATTCTCCTCTGCAAATATTGCCAAAAACAATGGCATCTTTCTTTGATATGAGGAATGAAAATTCCTTTTTCAATTGATCGTTGAAATGGCATTTCCTCTTTTTTGATTTTTCCATCCCTAAATGAAATTTAAAAATAAAAATAAAATATAAAGCTACACGAATGATGCAAGCACATTATGAATAAATACAATTAATTATTAGAACTGAAACTTTAATAACAAAAGCTAATAAACTTTATTAAAATTTAAATTATTTTACATTTCTGTTGACAACGGGGTTGTATAAACTTGTAAATAAAATTATACATATTTGGAAATTATTAAATAGACAATGAATTAATAAAACATGAATTGTACTTACCTCTGTATAATTGAATTTTCACTGAAAAAGAAATAATTACCGTGAGTCATTCAATTGCCGATGTGCCATGAGTCTACTGCATACATATGTGCCATGTCGTATTTCGGTAAGAAGTAAACAAAACCACTTGCGCGCAGCACTCTCTCTCTCAAGGTCTCCCGTGCGGATCGCATGCGTCTCATAATCGCGTCTTATACCGCACTGCACCCAGGCTTGACGAATTGTCATGTCAAATACAAATACGTCACATAACGCGCAACAGATTAGTCTTCAAATATTGAAAAGGAGGACATGTAGGAAGACACTTTTCGAGGGAGGACAGAACTTACAAAAGAAGGACTGTCCACCCTAAAAGAGGACGATTAGTCACCTTAACATTAATCTCAGTTAATCCATAACTTTTTCACCAACCGTGTTAGTCTAGGATGGAATAGATGTTAATATATCCATTCAAAATCAGAATTTTTGAGGGGCTAAAGAAGAGTATTAACTAGTGAGAACTTATTCTCATCTCATTTTCATGTAATTCACCATATTCTTAGAAAATTAAGAACAGGAGGGGAAAGTGCATTACGTTAAAAGGCCCAAAAGTGCTTTTTTTCAAGAGGCAACTGTACTTTCCTTCATCCAACAAGTGAAATGTCTTCAAAGAAAAACAAGAAAGTCCAGTTGCCTCATGAAAAAAGCACCTTTGCATGACCTGGATGACTGAGAATTTCCATAGACATTAAGTTAAAAGCTGTTGTTATTTAAATTCCAAAAGTTGATAGAAGAATACCATGGATCCATAAACATTACAACAAACATTTATTTTGAGTAGGGGGAAAAACCACATTTATTATTAAATATTAAAATTCCCTTCTTTTCAATAGACAGAAGGAAGCTCACTACAAGTGAGAATGTCACTTAGGATAAAAGAATTGGACTGTTGCAACATTGCATTGTAAGTACAGTTACATCACAATTTCATGCATTCTGATATCTGAGGCATGGATGGTTCTAAAACAAAAGCAAAAAGCTTTAGCCAACTCTTTATAGATTTTTTTTCTTCCTTTCAATCATGTCTGATTCTTAGTGATTGCCTGGACAAGGCCCAGCAATTTTCTTGACAAGGCTTTTCAGAACCGATTTGGCATTGCCTTCTTCTTACAGCTGCAAAAAAGGTAAAAAGCCCAAGGCCACCTTGTTGGCTTTGTACCAAGGCAGGACTAGAATTCTCAGTCTCTCAGTTTCTAAACTGATGCCTTAATCACTACACCAAATTATTTCTTTCTTTTACAAAATGTAAAATATTGTCAGCCACATGGGACAAACCCAAAATTAGATGAGTTAATTGTAATTATATTGACAAAATCTTAAAAGTCTGAAAATGCATCCCCACCCCAATTTCCTTTGCGGCCCAAGAAACAAAGGAGTGTCTTGTCTATGCTTCTTGCCATTTCCCACTATCCACTTGTGGGCTATGTTGTCTCTTATCTGACCATTCTATTGGCAGCTCTCTTTGCCCAGCCTTTTGCCCAAGATCTTTTCCACATACCAATATTGAACAAAAGCAGGCTATCATAGTGCTTACCTAGGTGTTCTTTTTAACAATGACACTATGGCTAAATTAGAGAAGAAACCAATGTTTAAACACTTAACACATTTTGATAATTAAAGAAGGAAAGAAAAGAGATATCTATGAAAATCTTTTCAGTTTGAAGGCTTTGTACAATGCTTTTTTAACTTCCTTATTTCTCAGACTGTAGACCATAGGGTTCAGCATGGGAGTGATTATCCCGTATAGCATGGAAATTATTCTGTCTTGTATGCCTGAATAAGAAGAGGTGGGACGAGCATAGGTAGCAATGGTGGCCCCGTAGAAAAGACTTACAACAATCAAATGAGAACCACAGGTGGAAAAAGCTTTGTGCCTCCCCTCAGTGGAAGGCATGCGCAAGATGGTAGAAATTATGTAGATGTAAGAGATCAGGGTAACCAGAAAAGCCCCACTTCCTATAATACCAGCCACAAGTAGAAGAACAATTTCAGCAAGGTAAGTGGAAGAACAAGAGAGAGCCATCACAGGATGAAGATCACAGAAATATTGGTTGAGTTTCTTAGATCCACAGAAAGACAACCTAAAAGTCAATGAGGTGTGAATCATAGAATTAATTAAGCCCAATAGCCAAATTACAGCCATGAATTGAATACACCATTCTTTATTCATTATATTAGTATAGTGTAAAGGACTACATATTGCCACATAGCGGTCATAAGCCATCACTGCAAGCAAGAAGATTTCAGTTCCCACCATATCAATCAGGAGGAAGAGTTGCAGCACGCAACCAACAAATGATATTTTCTTGTCCTTTGACAAGAATATCTGGAGCATCTTTGGTACAATGACTGTTGGACAAAGGATGTCCAGCAGTGATAAATTACTCAGGAAGAAGTACATTGGAGTTTGGAGGTGAGCATCTGTTCCTATGGCCATGAGAATAGCTCCGTTCCCTGCCAGGGTGGTCAAGTAGATCAGCAGAATCACCACAAAGAGGGCAGTCTGTACTTCAGGGAGATCAGACAGTTCAGTCAAGTAGAAGTCCATCAATACAGTTGTGTTGCTTTTCTCCATCTTTCTGGCAATCAGACTGAGCTGCAGGAGCAATCAGACTGAGCTGCCTGTAAAATAAGACAACACAAAAGAGGTTTGCTAAAAGAATATATATTTCTGCATTTTAGAGTATAACAAAGATGCAGACTATTATCTATGTTTCTTCCATATATATCTGTAGTCTACATAGGGTAGTTGACAATTGGATGTTAGGAATAAATCCACAATGGAAAAGAAAACTATATAAGTGGACAGATAGTGTCTCTCTTTCTTTGTAATTAGGGCTAATGATCAGTGTTAAATTTTATTACCTCTTACTACGGGTCATGATGCCATTGGAGGCTTTAGTAGTCCACTCCCTTTCTATCATTTTTTCTCTTTTTCTGTGATTTCTTAGATTATATATATATATATATATATATATATATATATATATATATATATATATATATATATATATATATATATATATATATATATATATATATATATATATATATATATATATATATATATATATATTTATCAGCACAAATGCAACATGTGTGGGTGTTTTACAGTACTATTTAAATATTAACATAAAACCAAGAAATAAAGAGCAAAACATTATTAAATTACATCATTATGTTTAAAATAGACAGTCAATATCTAAATTAACAAAACAACATTGATAAAAATAGTTGTAGGGTATTTATTATTAATGTAATATTTGATTACAAATATTCAATCTTTAAATCCATTGGATGCACATTCTTAAGTCGAATTTAGTTCAAGAATGCATAAGAGAGTCAAATCGCTCCAACAGTTTATTTTAGAATTGTTATTCAGTAAGGTACCTATCAGAAATGGCAAATTAGATTCGTGAAACTGCTACTAGTTTACCATCTGTAAACATTTTACTCTTCAAAATCTCTATTGCTAGCAGGCATGAATAAGTTAAGGGTATTTCATTTTTCAAAAACATAAACTAAATGGGTTTCAATTCACCAATGATAACAACAGTGCAAAAGCTATAATGTTTTCAAGGTTGTTATTAAGCCTCCTGCAAAATCTCCTAAATTAAACCTTCCATTTTGCAGTTGGAGGTTAAACATTAAGAAATCAAAATGTCCTAAGGTTATCAGTTGAGATTTTGTTAGAGCTATGGATAAAATCTACTTTGTCTACATTGACTCAGGAGAAGTGATTCATTAAAGAATAGAACTGCAGACAAAATCCATTCATTTTCATCTGTTGTCTTCCAGGTGGATTGGGCTGCAGTCTGCATATTTCACCATATGTCCATAAGGAAAATCCTGCACGTCAAGAAGGTACCTGAACATGGAAGATGACTTTAGATAATGTCTAATTGCAAAAAATTATTCTTCCAATGACGATGAGGTCATTTGCCTTTCTAGTTTCTTTTGTCTGTATCAACACACCCTCTCGGTGGGAAGGTAACAGCGTTCCATGTGCCTTCAACGCTTAGTCATGCTGGCCACATGACCACAGAGACTTCTTCGGACAGTGCTGGTTCTTTGGCTTTGAAACGGAGATGAGCACTGCCCTCCTGAAGTCAGGAATGACTAGTACATATGTGCGAGGGGAACGTTTACCTTTACCTTATAAACAGAGTAACCACAGCATGAAGAATTTATCTGGAGTCAAGCAAAATCCACTCACGGCTACTCAGGCATCACATTAGCAATCATTGCTCCAATCATCAAAATAAAGTCTTTGCTATTCTTCCTTTTTAAACAAATGCAAATGACAGCATTAAGACAGAGTCTATTGAGGGACTCCAAGTTCTCCAAGGAATTTGATACCAGTTGGATTTGAGTTTCATTGGAGCAGAAGTGCACTCAGACAAAATCTTTTTGAAATGCAACAGCGTCAAATTAGAAAAAGTTACTTTACAATGCTATTAATCATAAGAAACAATCTCCTTTGAGTTCAAAGGGACTTTCTGCAGGAAAGTACAAATAATATTGAAATATTAATGATATCCATCTCCACGTTAACTCAAAGAATTACGCTTATTCAAGCAAACCTACCACTTGTTTCCGTGGATTTCTTCAAAATGCTATCTCTGTTGTGCAGCAAACATCCTGTGTGTATATGTGACAATTTCTATATCTAGGTCTTAAATCTCCAGTTGTGAACAGGACACTAACATGGTAAAATAAAATCTTACCAATGATTTTCATATTCCCATCTCTTGTCTTCAAAGGAAAGTGTCCCTTTTTCATCTGTAATCCAGAGTCTTATTGATTGTACAACTGCACAATTTCCTTCTATATGGGTAAAAGTTGCCACCACCTACTCCCCACCATTCCAATATTTCAGATAATCTATATCTGCCTGTTTTGGGTTTAATAAATCTGTTATTTTGTATTTATCCATTGATTATTTATAAAGGATTTTGGTGTTTGTGAGACAAACAGTCCCAACTTCTTCTTTTGCTATGAGCTCCTAAAGGAAATCCGGGAAATAAATCTTAAAAATAAGTACATACATACCAGTAAATACAATTTGATTCTTAAAAGGGGAACTTTTTAACATACAATTGATTCTGGTGTTGAATGAGATTTTTTTGTCTGTTTGTTTGAATGAACAAGTTGAAATTGCTGCTACTGTGGCCCTTCATATATTGTATCTTTTATTTTTGCGAATGTAACGTAGAAAACTATTTATCAATACCCTTCCCTCTGTACATTCTCTGCATTTTGGCTTGGCTCCAAACCACTGGAAATTGGTCCAGAGCAGTGGTGGGATTCACTTACCTTTACTACCAGTTCACAAATGTGAGCGCGCTCGCACAGGTCACACATTACATCAGGGGGCTGGGCAGAGCCTCCAACAGCCACCGCTACTGGTTTGCCTGAACCGGTAAGAACCAGCTCAATATCTCCTCTGGTCCAGACTTGCAGAAACTGAAAGTGTCACTTCTTTTGAGAAGTTCTGCAGACCCAGGTTTACTCAAAGGAAGCCAGTCATTTTTTTCCCCATGGAAGTTGAGCAATCTATTGATTCAACATTTGTAAACTGATTTCTCTTATTCCAGTCTGCAGTAAATAAGCTTTCTTACGAACTGAGTTCCTGGTGACCTCATAAACAAGTCCATGTTGTTTTCCTGGAAACACCATGAAAGTAGTTTATCATAGTCTTCTTCCATGTTCTGATTTCATTTGATTTTTTTTTCTTTACCACTTAGTCTAGCCCCCTTGCTCTGAGATATTCTGGTGGTCTCACCTCCAATTATTAATCCCATGTATGTTTACCTAGGTATCCTATCCATGATGGTGCAGTGGTCAGTATGCAATATTGCAGGCTGTTCCTGCCCATTGCCAGGAGTTTGATCCTGACCAGTTCAAGGTTGACTCAGCCTTCCACCCTTCTAATGTCAGTAAAATGAGAACCCAGATTGCTGGGGATAATATGCTGATTCTGTAAACCTCCTAAAGAGTGCTGTATGGCACTATGAAGTGGTATATAAGTCTAAGTGCTATTGCAATTGAGGTCAGTCAAGGTCAATCTAATATTGGGCAATCCAGTGTCATCTATGGTGGCATATACATATAAAACTGATAGTGGAAAAATATGACATACATCTTCTCCAATTGGAACATGTAAAACTCACATAGTTTAATGTGTGCATAAGAAATGCAGTAGATATAAATTTATGTTCCTATATGTTTATTCTGCAACAATCCTCAAGAGAGAATACATTAGATTATAACATTTCAAAGTTTAAAATTTGAATAAACTTAGTATTAAAATGGACACACAACCAAGCACAATTTATAGCAAATCTCCCCAGTATGTTTTCCAAATCAGCACTGAAAAGAAAAGAAAAATAGTAAAGTTGCTGAATGACCTTCTTGAAAGCCTTGAATAAGGTATTCTATTATATGGTTGTGGTCTCAAGACTGAAGTTACCTTCTTTCCAACATCATTTTCATCTTCTCTCATGGTTGCCATTGTGAAATAATCATATCAGTGAATGGGGATAGAGATAAGCAACCATAGCAGCCTGAAGGTAGGAGAGACCCAAGTTGTCTACCATTTGAGGCAAAATAAAACTTCCTCTTTTCCCAATTTTCTTTCAACTGTTCAAAGGCCCAAATTATCCTACAGAAGCTTTTGACTTTTTCATCCAAGAAGAAGAGGAGGGGGTAGTGGTTACATCTTGCTACCTAAAAAAGTGATTGTTATTAAAACTGGCAAGATTGATACAAAGTTTCCATCAGAAAGGGCCACAAAACAATTTACCAAAATGTTGCAAGAAAGTAAATCATATTCTGATAACATTTGAGTAGAGGGGATCCCAAACTCAACCACTCAAACAAACCTTTTGCATATTAAATGCTCTGATCAAAGCCCTTTTAACGTCCTTATTCCTCAGGCTGTAGATCATTGGGTTGATCATGGGAGTAAGAATCCCATATAGCATTGAAACAATTCTGTCTTTCTTGGGTGAGTAAGTGGAAGTGGGCCGGACATACGTAGCAATGGTTGTCCCATAGAAAAGGCAAACGACAGCCAAGTGGGAACCACAAGTGGAAAATGCTTTTTGTCTGCCCTCAGCAGAGCGTATGCGTAAAATAGCTGAAATTATATAGATGTAAGAGATCAGGGTAACAAGAAAAGCCCCACCCCCTAAAATTCCAGCCACAAGGAGGAGGACAAGCTCAGGGAGATATGTGGAAGAGCAAGAAAGTGCCATAATTGGAGGGATATCACAGTAATATTGATTAACTTTATTGGGCCCACAGAAAGATAATGTAAAGGTCATTGAGGTGTGAATCATAGAATTTGTGAAGCCTGTTAGCCACGTCCCAGCTGCCAGTTGAACACACAGTCGCTTGCTCATAATATTTGTGTAGTGTAGAGGGCTACATATCGCCACATAGCGATCATAAGCCATCAGGGAAAGCAAAAATATTTCAGTGCCCACCACGTAAATCAGAAAGAAGAGTTGCAGAATGCAGCCAACAAATGATATTCTTTTGTCCTCTGACAAGAACATGTGGAGCATTTTTGGAACAGTGACAGTTGGACAAAGGACATCCAGCAAAGATAAATTGCATAGAAAGAAATACATGGGAGTCTGGAGGTGAGCATCTGTTGCTGTTGCTATAAGGATAGCTCCATTCCCTGCCAGAGTGGTCAGGTAGGCGAGCAGAATCACCACAAACAGAGAAATGTGCACTGCAGGGAGATCAGACAGTTCAGTGAAGTAGAAATCCTTTACACCTGTGTTATTAGCCATTTTCATGCCAAGGAGCCTGAAGCAGAGATATCTATAAAGAGTGAAAAAAATGTAATTAAAGCATACCTTGTGTGCTAAGCCTTTGGTTTTTATTTTTGCTATAGTTGGCTGAGAATCTTGACTCTGTTTCTCATTGAGTTATTTTTTTTTAATCAAAATCAATTTCAAACCAAAGTTTGAGATACCGCAAAGAGGTTATGGAGACCAACAAGGGGAATTATAAGTATAATCTTTATTGTCATTGTACTTAAATACAACGAAATTGGTTTTAGCCTCACTGGTGCAAAATTATAACAGAAACAAAAAAAGAAAGAAAAAGAAAAAAACTAGTGTGTGCATGGAGTGATTGTGGTTATATTTAAAAGTCTCAAAGCCCAAGGATAGAAACAATCTTTAAACCTGTTTGTTCGGCTGGCCATACTTTGATGTCTTCTGCCCGATGGTAGAAGTGCAAAGAGACACTGACCAGGGTGTGAATCGTCTCTGAGTATTTTCCTTACTCTGTGAAAGCAGCGAGACCTGGTGATGTCATCCAGTGGTGTTAAAAGAAATTAAAGGAAAAGTCCAACATAGTTGTAGAGGAAAGAAACTTAGCCTTTATGTAGCACCAGCTTTGAGACCAGAGAGTGCTACAGTGAGACCTACAATGTCCTTTGATGAAAGGATATCTGGAAGGCAAAAGATAGTTCATACCAGTGGTGGGTTCCGGATCCCATTGCAACCAGTATGGGCGTACACCACATGCACAGCACGCACTTAGTGCATGCATGCGTACTTATCACCCGCGATGCTCCAGCTGCTTGGCCCCGTGCGCAGAAGCCCTGGTTGGCTCATATACAGGTAAGAAGGGCAGGCAGGCGGGTACCTGGTGCTCCCAGCAGGCACCGGTACGCCTGTAGCAGGGCGTAGCGGTCGTATCCCACCACTGATTCATACTAAAAGTCTCTGACCATTCACTTCAAATTATATAGGGCTCAGTTGCATTCAGTGTGTAGCACAGGGACCAGCAACCTTTGGATGTGTAGGAGTTGTGGGTGGCCAAAAGCCTCTATTCAGGTCAAGATGAGGATGATACTGGGTAATAAGTTAAATCAGGGTTTTTGATTTTCTCTTCCATGCATTTTGGGAAGAATGTATTTGGGGTTTTTTTTCCTTATAAATTATATGCAACCTGATTTAGATGTATTTCCCATCTCAAAATGTCAAGAAATCATTCCATTGATAACTCTAGTCTGAGGCAGTTCTGTGAACTAAAGGGAAAAGAAAGGGAAATGAAGTGTACTGAAGACTCTGACTATCGTTCCCTTTGCTCTACTAAATCAAAACAGAAACGCAGCCTTAATTTGCAATAGGCCCATCACAATGAATTGTAAAGCAAGGAATATATTCCAAAACACAGAATGGAATCAACCTTGTCTTTCATCATACACCTCCCCCCCACACACACACACAAACATATACACAAACATGAAAGACTGCATATATCTCACAAAATGATTTTTACAATACTTGATTTTTCTGGAAAAAGTTGGAGTCTGCGATTTTCATGTTGATGTTCTTTTTTTTTTAATCTGAAAACATGGAATGTTGTATGCATGAAGTATGAACTTTGAATTGTTAATGCCAATTGTCATTAGTTAATCCCATTTATCAGAAATGCTGATTTGCCATAAAGCCTTAATAAACACTGGGGAAAGTTGTAATTGCCAATAAAAATTCAGTTAAACTTCAGGGAAACGTAACTATTATTTTTGAAAAGTCTCTTCTGGCATTAGAAAAGAACTAAGGCACTTCCATGTTGATTCCTATGCTACAAAATCAACACATTCATGCTTTAATAGATTCAATATTAATAAATAATGGTTTTGTATTATAACAAACGTGTACTTCTTTGCCACTAATCCTATTTCTACCCTCCTTTTTCTCGATCTTTTAGCCAACTTTCTTAGTTTTTTCAAATTCTGAGCAGACAAAAATGCCTCACCTACAAAGCATCTGAGCTTGAATAGCGGATATTTTCTAACATTTCTAAACACAATTTACAGGCTTTGTAGCACTCATGCTGACATTACATGGCATATTTTAATATTAAAGCAGCATCATTTTATCGTAATGTAAAACCAACAGAGACAATTTGAATTTAATCCAAAATCAATTACAGACTTTTTCATACAGTCAACTAAGATCATATCCGGTGTCTTTTACTACATTTTTATGCATGTATAAATGTGTTCTGGTAACTGTGTGGTACGGATGAACTAAAAAGACCAAACTATTTGGCATAGATTTAATATTCATAGCCTGAGATTAATTCTAGTGAAATTCAGGATGTGTCCAAGACAAGATTGAAAAAGAATAATAAAATAAAAAAAAAACATTTCAAACTTACAAAAGAAAATAGGATGAGAATTTGGAACTAATCCAGAATTCTGTGCAACTGGGATCTATTAATTATATCCTATTAGGACTTGGCTCTCATTTTTGCTGAAGCAAACTGATACATTCCCTTACCTTGTTCAGCACAGGAAGGACACTTAGTTCAACATCTTAAGCCCCTAAACCGAATTGTTATGGAGAATGTGATTATTATTCCAGAAAAGATAATGCATATTTCAAATAAATAAATACACACAATGCAAATTTCAAATATATGATTATGCTAAAGGGTAAATTGCCCATTGCTTGTGTACCTGAAGTGTAACGTGACAGCCGTTTTCAGTTCTCCAGCTAATTTCAATTTCTTAAAGGTACAGAAAAACCTATTTGACAAAGAGATCTTCTAGCTTTAAACAAGAGAACACTAAGATAACATTGTTTAAAAATGATGCAGTGATGAAATCCTGCTTTATATTTTGCATCTTATGTACTATAAAAGGAAAAACCCCTCAAAGGAATAGAACTAGGGAGAATGTGGATACTCATCTAGGTTGTATGCAAGTATTGTATATATAATCCGTACTGAAGATAGCATCTGGGGATCTGGGCCTTTGAGAACATTAAAAAGCAAGCTACTGTTTTAAAACTTGCTAAGCTATCTGGCGAATTGAAGTATTCTTTGGTATCAAGAGAATCTCAAAATCATCAGTTTAGGAATTAGTTTGAGCCATAACAACAATCAAGCTATCAATGCATTAATTTCTGGAAAAGTTTTTTCTTTCTTTCAGTATAATAATTTATTTGTCAGTGCACAACATATGTACAATGAGATTGGTTGAGCTCCCTCCGTGCACACACACCCAACACAACACAACTTACAGTGAAGACAAAAAGTCCCTAACCTAATAAATCATATTAACAAACACGCAGTCCTATTGCACCAGTGTGAACATGCCACACGTTGCTTTGGCCCTGCAACATGTATGTCTACATGTTGGTCCTAAAATCAGAACAAAATTAGTTTTTCAACATGGCAATTGCTCATTGGAAGAGGGAAGAGTTCAGGTCAAGAGAACTGCAATGTTTTCTCTGGAGGAATCTTATTCAGAAGCTAATGAACTACTGGAAATGCTGCAGGCAAAGTAACTAAGGAATTCAGTTCCAAACTGCTGTGGACATGTTGTTTCAGCCTGGCTCCTTCAAAGCTGCAGAGCAGAACTGCTAAAGAAATATTTCTGGCTCTTGAACACATATGGTTTACTTATGAAAAAGTAAGGGCTACTCCTAGACTTAACAGATCAGTGCATTGCTTTGTACTGCTAGCAGTGCTACTGATGTCCTTGTTCAAAAGTGTTATGAAACATGCTCATACTTGCAGATGTTACAGGCATGCAAGTCAAACCCATCTATGTGACACTGAACCATAGGTATTTGTTGTAGCCCACTGGACTCAGATAGTGGGGGATCATTTGAGTCTGCCCTGGATGATGTAGAAGACCCTGTACAGGTTGCAGATTCAGAGCAGGGACCAGAGGGACTGGTTGACCACCAGGAGGCGCCTGAGGCATGGAGCAGTGGGGAAGATCAAAGGCAGTCAATCCCTGATGCTATACTCTAGCAGCTAGAGTAAGACGGGCTGAGAAACAAAAGCAGCAGCTTTGTAGGCAGGCTCACAGACGATAATAAGCACAGGTGGTTGTACATTGGCCCCTCCCAAGAGAGCTTATAGATGAGGTGTTGGGAGGGGACATTTGCAGGAAACAACCATTTGAAATTAGCAGTGAAGAAAGTCGATGTCTTAGAGCCGTGTCTGAATATCTGGTTTGTTTCATGTATTCTGAATTATCTGGGCCTTCGGCCAAAAGGTTTGTTGTCTTGCAATTAAGCAGTGGCAAACAGCCAAGCCTGTGTTTTGGCTTCTTCAGAGGAGTGGAGAGTGGGGTCAGAACAGGTATTTAAAGAAAATCTGATACCCCAAAGATTTATTTCAGGTTTTGATCAAAATAAGATAGCAACTAGGCAATACAGAATTAATTATGGAATTATCAGGTGCTTTTATTTTATAAGGGTAAGCTATAAAATTAATGGTCTATAAAATATTTATAGACAAATTAAGCATATAAAGTTATTCAATAGATAAATCCATGCTATGAAAGGAATACTAGTGATAGCTATAAAACTAAAATCTATAAAGCCAGAATCTATATATAATCTATTTTTTTTTATTTAGAAAATTTATATTGCTGCCTACTCACACATGGCAACTCAAGGCGGCTTACAAGTACCATAAAGTACCATGAAACCCTATAAAACTTGTTAAAAGTAGTATATTTGTTTCTTTTGTTTGTTTGTTTGTTTGTTTTTATTGGCTTTATATGCCGCCCTTCTCCCAAAGGACTCAGGGCAGCGTACAACATTAAAAAACACACATCCCAAAAGTTAAAAAGAAATTAAATACATATCCCCCCCAAAAAAAACAAATTTATAGGACAATACATTTAAAAATGAGTTAAAATTAACAGGCCAGGCCGGCTTGCTGGAAAAGCCAACTTTTTAGGGCGCGTCGGAAGGACCGGAGGTCAGGGATTATGCAAAGCTCCGGGGGCAGCTCATTCCAGAGGGAAGGCGCTCCCACAGAGAAGGCTCTCCCCATGGGGGTCACCAGCCAACACTGTCTGGCCGACGGCACCCTGAGGAGGCCAACTCTGTGGGATCGTACTGAACGGTGGGAGGCTACTGGTTGGCAGTAGGTGGTCTCGCAGGTATATGCTCACAAAGAGTTCCATCAGGGCATAAGCTGATCCTCAACATTTTAACCAAAATTTGATGAAAAATATGCCATATGCAGATAAGCTGCCCTCATTTTTCATAGAATTTTATTTAAAAATTGGAAGGTCAGTTTATCTGCAATTGGACTTACAACATGAGTATATATTCTAGTTTTATGGTTTTGTGGTGTTCCGTAAAGACTTTGATGACTTATTGAGCAGGTATAAATGCTTGATTAGATCAGAATAAGCACTTGAGTACTGAAAATTAAAAAAGGAAGCTTCTAAATTAGAATTGGGATTAAATGGAACATGGGAGAATTTACAGTAGAAAGTGCCCCAGTTTACTTTGGCTTTGTACATATGCTATATCATTACCAAGAGAGGATAAAATTTTTAATGATGCATTTGGGTTTCAGGTTTTATTAAATCCAGGCGTTAAGGGAAGTTTCCAAGCGGCGAGAGAAGGAAATGGACTAGAAAGAATATTCAAGTACTAACCAGCAGCAGAGAGTTGATGAAAACTGTAACCTGGTTTTAAAAGGAAAGGATAGCTGGTTAGTCTTCTCCATTCCTTTTAGGTTATACTCTTACCAATTCAAAGTGATGGGGAAGGTGATTGTTTTAATCTAAATGTCTTGTCCTTTAAGGGAATATCACTTGTGGGTAATAAGGTATTTAATCATGAATGAATGGGTTGATCTGGTGCACATCACAAGACTTGTCCGTAATTAAGAAGCTTGTTTTCCATGAAAATGAAACTACCTTCAGAAATCTGTTTCTGGATTTTTGCCTCTTCCTTTGTTTTGACCATAGTGATGGCCTGCATTTACTATGGCATCTGATTGATGGATCCCCCTTTTTTTCTTTACCCTTCCCACATGCACCAAGAAAACAAGTACTAATGGCATGTGGATTTCTTTGATAGACCTCCTTCATTGACTCCCTTCTTCATTCCTTCTTGCCTGGTACATTGGTGGACCAGAAACAAAGCATTGGTTTTACAGTGATTTTTTGATCTAGAAAGAATGGCAGAGCTTTTGTCAATTTCACCTGTTGTTTTTTAAGCTCATTTTATTCCATCAGTGACCCAGCAGAGTCCTGCTTCTCACTTTCTACCAGTAAAGTTGTAAAAAAGGAGAGAAGATAAGAAAAGTCCAATGTTTCACCAGACTACCAGAGAAAGAAATAAAACACAATGTTCACTTCAGAAGGGGATAAGCAATTCAGCAGCCCAGGAAAAACTGGCCATGGATAACTGGAAGGAAGTATTAAGTTCCTGCCACAGTACTCATCCTAAATAAATAAGTAGGGCATCTAATCAGCCAACATCTAGTACATCTTTGGTACCTGAATGTGCCCTGTGGTGGAATCTTTGGGCATCATGATCAGGAACAGCAATGAAAGTGAAAGCATATCACATCATTGGTCCTGTAAGAAAACCAGTCTACATTTCTGCCGTTGCTTTATGGCTATCCATGTGGGTGACACATCAATGTGGTTTTTAAAAGTATCAGCTGGAACTTGTGCCTAGTGTTAGTGATGATCACTGAAGGCTGGTTGATGGGGCAGAACTAAAATATTGGTTACATTTGATCCATGAGTGCCAGTACTCAGATCCTCATTCATATATCTCCCTGTCCATCCATTATTATAATATCCTCATCTGTCGTCATCCCCCCTGACTCTCCCTTCCTCACACACACATATCTCCACTTGTCATCACTGTGACAGCTGTTAAGTAATTAAGCTCCCCGTTAGGAGAGCGAGTATGCAGAGAAGCATAATGAAAGTGATATGGAATAACATGCACAAACCAGCATACAGAGACACTGAATAGTATAAAAATATAGTAGTTTACTATGTAGAAATATAGAGGTATTCAGAGTCCGGTTAACAGTCCAAGTCATACACGGTTCAGTAATTCAGTTATCAAAATAATCAGTCTAGCACACAAAATATAGCTAACAGTAGCAAACCACAATACCTCACAATACACCGACCAGCGTCTAACAAATAGAGAGCTAACAGTCATTCTGGCTCCCTCTTATGGCTGCTTGAGGTAACAAACCAATTACATCTCTTAATCATAAAGTAACAGTAAAGTAATCATAGCTTATATACATTGCCAAGCCAAGCCTAGGGTTACATCCCTAACATTCTCCCCTCTTGGGTTGTCAATGTATTTACACACAACTTCACATTCTCAATCCATAATCATCACAATAATGATTTATGTTTTTCTTTAACACACAATATAGTACATAATGTAGGTTCAAGATACAATTCATAATGCATCCCTTATCAAACATAGAACCTTTATATCAACATCATCTAACTCATCAGGGTTTACATAATTTCCATCCATAATGGTTTACATAATTCCCATTCACTACAGTTTTACGCTTATATACCCGTTTGTATCCCCTTGCATATTTACTTGAAGGTAATCAGGCTAGTCAAGCACTCCCAAATCCTGCAAAGACTTAAACTCTCTATTCATTGCGACTTGCCCTACTTTTTTATCCTCAGTTGGATACATAGTCAGCTCATGGTATTCAGCAGGTACCTTATCCATCTTACATGCAACAGATGCCTAATACCTATCAGGTGCCGCGTTACACGGGTTGACCTTCTGGGTAACTCAGGGCTTATTGGTGGACTATCCTGAACGTCCTCCTGCTTTATCACTTGCTCCTCCTGAGTAGACTCCTTCCCTTCATTACAAATTTCAGTAAATTTCTGGTATTCCTGATACATTGTTTTGATCTACTCAGGTTTCAATTACTACCTCATCATTAGTTTCTAGCTTGTTCCAACCAACATGCTCCAGAAACTTTGCATTAGCACTGTGATAGATCTTAATTGTCCCACGTTCCCAGAACCTATAAGATCTATGGTTTGAGTCATAACCTACAAATATTAACTGCCTTGCACGGGTTTGTCCCTTTAATCTGATCTGTGCTGGAATATGCACCCATGCAGGAACTCCAAACATGTGCAAGTAGCTCAAATCAGGTTTCCTACCATGCCAACAAGTAAATGGTACCTCTCCAGTAGAAGCATTTACAACGTTGTTCAGTAAATGATTAGCACACATCATGGCTTCACCCCATAATGTTTCAGGCAATCCTGAATCGGCTAACATGGTTCTAGTCATAGCTTGTAACGTTTGCCCCCTTTGTTCTACAAACGAATTATGTTGAGGTCTATAAGGAGAGAACATTTATGCTCAATACCAACTGTTTTTAACATAGTTTGAAACTTATAATTTGTAAACTCCATCCCAGTATCAGTAACTGCAGTAATAACCTTGGCTTTTATCTTCCTTTCCGCAAATCTCAGCCAATTAAAAAATTGTTGAAATGTTTCTGTCTTGTCTTTCATTAAGTAGCAGAAACCATATCTTGAGTAATGATCCATGACACTCAAAACATAACAGGCACCTCCCAAACTGGGTTTTATAGGTCCAATCAGATCAGCAAATACTACTTCTAGAACTTCCTTCATTTTAAACCCATTATATTTGTTTGCTGGAGTAACCCTGCTCTTTTCCTTACTACATACATTACAATTTAAATATTTACTGCAAGGTTTTAATTTCACTCCCTCTGACAACTTTACAGTTTGTTGCAGCGTTTTGAAATTAATATGCCCCATACGCCTATGTAGCAGATGTATGCATTCATCATGTGGCTTCACATTATCATACACTGAATTAGCAGTATGGTCGTCAATTATAATATAGAAAACATTTGTTAATTTTGCAGTAATCCTATTACCTTCCTTTTCTATGATACAGTTATCTCCCCTAAAGGTTACTACGTAGCCAATGTTAACTAGTGCTCTTACTGATAACAAATTAAATTTCAGTTTAGGTATATACAACATGGATAAATGCTCATTGACAAATGAACACCCTGCCATACCTTCACCAGATGCTTTCATCCATTTGCCAAAGATACATGTTGCTTGCTGGCATACCTTTTTATAAAACAATTCTTATTTCTAGTAATGCACTGTGATGCTCCACTATCAACAACTCATGAATCATGGCTTATTGGTGCATTTCTAGAGATAGTCAAAGTAGACATGCCTGAGTTGACATTATCATTTTTCTTAGCCTTTCTAGAATTCTATTGTTTAGCATTTTTACAGAATCTAGCTATATGCCCCTTTGCCCCACAAGAAAAACATTTTCTAACAGTATAGGCAGTTGAAGGTGTCTCTTCATGTTGTGGTGGTTTCACTCTCAGTTGTTCTCTTTCCAACCTTCTTCTGGACTCTTCCAACAGGCGTGCAGTTATGTCAGTCAATGTTAATTCATTTCGGGTTAGGACCTCAAGGGACAATACAAAATCATCATAACTCTCATCCAGTGATGACAGAATGATGTAAATTTGATGTAACTTTGAGAAAATAAATTCTTTTTCATGTAGCTCTTGGAAAACTCCTTTTATAAAGTTTAAATGAGCTAACATATCTCCACCCTTCAGAAGACGTGCCCTAAACAGTTTGCGGGTAAGATGTACATGTGCACCTACAGTGTCATGTACATATATCCTCTTCAAATTCTCCCAACATCTTGCTGCAGAATTCTCTCCACGAATATGAACTAACTGTTGTTCAGTCAACGTTAGACCAATTATACACCATGCTCATTCGTTGCATCTTTGAAACTCTGCTATCTTCTTGGCATCATCCTTGTCATCTGGATTCCAAGAAGTCACGTCCAGTGGATTCTATACAGCATCCCACAACCCTTCAGTACACAGGAGTAAGCTGCACTTCATTGGCCAGGAAACATAGTTTGTTCCATCCAACCGGGTTATCAGTGATAAATTTGCTGATGGTGCGTGTGCCATCTTCTCCATAATAGTAAACACATAAACTAAACAGCTATCTGTATACGGTAATGCGTATCAACACCAACTCTCTTTTCAGCTACGTCTGGTACACTCTGGCCCATAACCAGTGTTAAGTAATTAAGCTCCCCATTAGGAGAGCGAGTATGCAGAGAAGCGTAATGAGAGTGATATGGAATAACATGCACAAACCAGCATACAGAGACACTGAATAGTATAAATATATAGTATTTTACTATGTAGAAATATAGAGGTATTCAGAGTCTGGTTAACAGTCCAAGTCATACACGGTTCAGTCATTCAGTTATCAAAATAGTCAGTTTAGCACACAAAATATAGCTAACAGTAGCAAACCACAATACCTCACAATACATCGACCAGCGTCTAACAAACAGAGAGCTAACAGTCATTCTGGCTCCCTCTTATGGCTGCTTGAGGTAACAAACCAATTACATCTCTTAATCATTTAAAGTAACAGTAAAGTAATCATAGCTTATATACATTGCCAAGCCAAGCCTAGGGTTACATCCTTAACAACAGCCACCACCATATTTTCGTTCAATCACCACCCATATTTTCCTCTACTATATACCCCTCCCCAATTGTTTCCACCAGAGACACTCAGCATCAGGGAAGTAAGACTACAATAAAAGGATCTATCATACCACTAACACTCTGATAGCTTTCCCAAATACACTCATTTACCAGCTGCAATCCTTCCTCAACCACCAAACCTCCAGGTTTGATTAAAGTAGAAGCAATATCAAATTCTAACCAAATAAGTGACTTGCAGCTTCTACTGTACAACAGTTGAAATTGAGACATTAACAAATGTAAGAAAGATAGGAAAAAGTCTAGCACCACAAACCCTATATGTACTTGGTATAGGCCAAGACGTTAGCTGCCCACTACATGCTTCATCAGAGTCCAGGCTGACAACACACAAAATTGTTTAGTGTGGCTTCTCTCTTGTTAGCCTGAGTCCATTTTCCTATACTCCTGTGTCCAAAGTTTCCTTGGTAATTTCTTTACCAGTCTTAGTGGGATTATCACTAGTAACACTAACAGTCTTTGTGTCACTCACATCAGCACTGCTCTGCCAGGTCAATTGCCCAGTCTATTATGCCAGTGATGGGAAAAGTCTCCCTACTATCATTGACACACAACATGTCCAAAGCAGGGCCAGCCAAGCCAGGGTCTCATGCAGAATCCAATATAGAGATCCAGATCCATTTTCCACCACTCATCCCCATTAATTTCTTTGGCCATCATTTAATCTTGATGCTTCTATGTGACAGAGATGAAGGTAAATCTTACTACATTGGGCTCTGCCTTGCATTTCCTCCATAGTCTGGTCTCCAAACTCTCACAGACTCCAGTTCCAGTCAGCTCCAATCTCCAGCCAACTTCCCAGCCAATTTTACCAACTCCATCATCCTTTCAATTGTCTCCAGCTATTCCGACTTTGTGGCCTGCTTTCCTGGTGCATAATGCTCACTATCACTGATGACACCTTTCATTGAACAAAAATCTCTGAATCTCTTTATCTGGATGCACTGTTCGGAGTTACTGCTTCTTCCATCCCATTCACCCCCAGTGAGTAAACAACCTGGACCACAATCTTTGTGATAACTCTCCAGCCCCAGTCTTACATTTCCATATCTACAATTTGTCATTCAGCTTACAGCTAGCATGAGATGACTAAAAGCTCACAAAAATTTTAAAAAATAACAAGATCTGGGAATTTATAGCCAGTCAGCTGAATGTCTGTTCTACATTTGGTGATATGTTAACCAAATAAAAAATACTAGGCTCGTGAAGAAAAAAAAACATATCATGGATTCTACATCAGTATTTTACAAATGTCTTAGTTTTTCCATGTATAGATGCTAGCAAGAACGTAAACAGGACTGTGTTTTACCCACAAACCAGGAAAGAAGTCATGTAGAAAATAATTAAAGTGCATGGGAACTGAACACTTTGCACACAAGAAAAGGCTACAGTGTCTAGTAAAAAGATAGCTGACCTGGTTGTGTATATTCACGCTTGACCTAAATAAAGTTGTCAGGGACCATTTTATTTCCTGTCTCAAAAGGCACATAATAAGACTGAGAAGATATTTAAAACAGCTGAAAGGAAACAGTTCTTCACATAGTGTATAATTAACCGGTTGTATTTGTTATTAGAAAAATTGATGATGACCACTAATTTTAATAGCTTTCAAAAAGTGAGATTAATAAATTGATAGAGGGAAGATTTATCAAGGATTATTGGTCGTGAAAACCTCTGGTAGAATGGAGCATACCTCCAAATGCTATTTGCAAGAAAACAACAGTAGGAGGGTGATAGATTTCCAACTCCGTGTATCAGCACTCTAGATACATCTGGTTGGCCACCATAAGAAATAAAAATTTGGTTGAAGAAGGACCTTGGATTCAAAGAGTTTGGTTCAGAGGTGATTTGTTCCCAGTTGGGCCCGGTTCGGCAAAACCAGTAGTGGCATTTTTGCTTGGGTCACAGAACCAGCAGTGACCCAGGCTTGCCACGGCCCTGAACTGGTTCCCTTGCCACCGCTGATGTCACTGCCATGTTGTTTTGTAGTGACCGCACATGCGCAGTTCACTGTAAATTTATTTATTTATTTATTTATTTATTTATTTATTTATTTATTTATTTATTTAATTAAACTTATTAGTCGCCCCCTCTCCCCACAGGGACTCGGGGCGACGTACACAAGCAACAGTCAACACAGTGTCATACAGAGGAGGTAAAAAATAAATAAATAATTACAATACTGAAAAAGGTTAAAACCTCAATAACATTAATAGTTTAAAAACTAAAATTAACAATTAAAAATGACCTGGGGTGGATAAGTTGTCGAGTTATGCCAGGCCGGTTAGCCGAAACAGGTGGGTCTTCAGTTTACTGCGGAAGGAGCGGAGATCGGTTGTTGTTCTAATGTCTGGGGGGAGGTCGTTCCAAAGGGTAGGGCCCGCCACAGAGAAGGACCTACTCCTGGGCACCGCCCTCTGACAATCTCTAGAGGACGGCACCCGGAGGAGACCCTCTCTGTGTGAGCGAATGGGCCGCAGAGATGTATGGGGCAGGACACGATCCCGCAGGTAACTAGGCCCTATGCCATGGAGCGCTTTGAAGATGGTAACTAACACCTTGAAGCGCACCCAGTAGGCCACAGGAAGCCAGTGCAGCTCGCGCAGGAGCGGTGTTATATGGGAGAACCTCGATCTCCCCATAATTACCCACGCGGCTGCATTCTGGACCAACTCCAGCCTCCGGGTGCACCTCAAGGGGAGCCCCATGTAGAGAGCATTACAGTAGTCCAGGCGAGACGTCACCAGCACGTGAGTGACTGTGTGCAAGGCCTCCCGGTCCAAAAGGGGTCGTAATTGGCGCACCAGGCGAACCTGGTGGAACGTCCCCCTCGCCACGGCTGCCACATGATCTTCCATAGCCAGCCGGGCATCAAGGAGGATGCCCAAATTGCGTGCCCGTTCCACTGGGGCTAATTGTTCATCCCCGATGGCCAGCGATGGAATGTGCTGGTTGTACCGGGGTGCCGGAAGCCACAGCCACTCTGTCTTGGAGGGGTTGAGCCTGAGCCTGTTGTCACCCATCCAGACCCGCACGGCTTCCAGACAATTGTTCTGTGCGTGCGTGAAGAACAATTTACATTGAACTGCGCATGCACATGTAGCGCAAAACGCATGCAAAGCGAAGTGATAGTAAAAGTGGCAGCAACCAACCCCTTGTTTGGTTGTTCTTAATTTCTTACGTACATAAGGACTCAAGTGTGTTGTTGCAGGTGTAGGGAGGACTTGGGCAATACAAATGAAGAGCAGAATCATTAAACCAAAGTGGTCATAATGCACAAGGTAGGCATCTTTCTCTTTTCCCAGAACATCATTTTCAGCTGAGCATTAACTCCAGAGAAGTAGCAGCTGCCTTTTTCTCATTTAAACTAATGTCTTTGAAGCTAAGTTGATTTTTAATGATACACCAAGGAGCCAATTTGCTAGAACTTTCAAACTTCTTGCATAAGTTTCATAATGGCAAGTTGGCAAGCACAAACTTTTTAATCGTGCCCAGAAGGACTTATTAAGATCGCTGGGAGCTGACACTGTCACTGAAGAGACAGGTCAACTACATTCAGCTGATCATCTCAAATCCAGAGGTATAAACACCCAGAAGAGCAAATCCCTGGGAAGGTGATTTCAGTTTTTCTCCCCGAATTGGGACCAATAGGTGAAGCCGTGTAAAGTCTCTATGGGATCATTCCTAGCAGCTAAGGAGGGAGTTCAAGAACATCTGAGCATCTAGAGAAAAATCCCTAGGAGAAATTTATAACAAGAATCTTAATTATACAACCTTTTACTATAAAAAATTACACCTCTAAGTATTGCTCTATCAAATAAAGTTGAAGGAATAAAAATTGATTGTAGCCAAACATTTCCATCATCCTAGTCTGTGCTTCTAATTTTTTCTATCCCCCCCCAGCCCACCCCAGATCCAAAGAGTGATGTTAAAAAATAGATCACTTTAATTGGGAGCGTCATCTACAAAGCATCTGTATGCAGATTAAAATATGGTGCTTAAGTGGCAGATGTTCCGAGAAAAAAGACATTAATTTACCATCCTTAAAATTGAAACATCAATTATATCCTCATAAAGTTGGGAACAGAGCCTCCCAGTATGATAATAAATGCTGTAAATAAAAAATCTCCACCCTGCAGAGAAAATACCAAGCACTTTCTGACCACAGTTAGCTTGAGTTGTAGGTAGTTTTGCTGGCTAGCTTTGCATCTTGCATTGTGTCATGACGATCATCAACCTTTCCAATTGGCTGAATTTGAACAAATTGCTAATATAAAAGCAATCAAACTACATTGTAATTTAATGTAAACCCATAAGCCCAAATAGCTGCATTTGTATAATATGGTAGGGCAAATTCAAGTCATTGGAACCCAGAGGCCTGGTGTCTATGAGATCTGACAAAAGACCAACAGGCAATATTTCATCACTAACCTATGTTAAGACCTTGCTTGTTGGTCTCTCACCTGAAGTCTAGCATGACAATGATTCAATAAAACCTGGCTAGAAAAGTTAATATGAGATCAACTCTTCTCCCTGTCCATGGACACAAACACGGAGGGCTATAGTAGACAGACAATAAGGTTGCTTGTTGCAGGGGTGGGCTTCAAAAATTTCCACAACAGGTTCTCTGCCCAGTTGCTGGGTGGATGTGGCCTAGTCCATGGCGGGGGGCATTTTTGCCTTCCTCAGGCTCCGGAGGCTTTACTCGAGCCTCTGGGAGGCAAAAACCTCCTCCCCCAGGCTCCGGAGGTCCTCCAGAGGCTGGAAATGGGCCTTCCGGAACTTCCGGGAGGCCTGTTTGTCCCCTTCCCCAAGCCTCTGTGCAGGCCCTGCACTTACCTCACATCCATAATGGGCCATGTGGAGACTCCTGGGAGGGAAGGGGTATGGTGAGAGGGGCAGGGCGGGGCAGGCAGGGCCAGCCAGGGGTGGGAATTGGATGTTCTCCGAACTGGCCATAACGTTAGCTACGGGTTCTCCTGAACCTGGACGAACCCACAGCCCACCCCTGGCTTATTGTCTCTTCTCCCACTATATTTCATATCTATCTTCTGGCGTCCAGGCAATACTTTCATTTTTTGATCCAGAAAACCTCAGTTTTTTAATCAATGAAGGCATAAAGCTAGTAGACTATGAAATGTAAGAGCTTCAATCCCAAATCCTCTTATTCATCTCTAAGGCCTGTTAACAATGAATTGCACCTAAGATTATTCTCAGTAGACACAGGTTTGTACAGGTTTGTACAGTTCAGCCCCTTAAACAACGAGGGCCAATACTCAAGCAGCTAAAGTTAATGGCCCAATACCAAACCAGTTCATCACCAAACCAAGAAACAGATGAAAAATATTTCTCCCACCCAAAAGCCAGCAGCTTCCAGACATTTGTACCAGGCAGAAGAAAAAAAGTTTATGAAGATTGTGAATCTTATATTTCCCTGTAAAGAAGACTTGCATTTGATATACAACAGTCTGTAATTTGGGGGCACTCACCCTCTCTCTCAGCCCAATCCATCTTACAGGGTAGTTGTAGTGGAGAAATTAGAAGGTGGAAGGAGTACTTTATTTATTTATTTATTTATTTATTTATTTATTGTTTGTTTGTTTGTTTGTTTGTTTGTTTATTCATTTATTCATTTATTCATTTATTTATTTATTATTTCCCACCTTTACTATGAGTTGGACTGAGACAAAAGTGACCGGTCCAAGGTCCCCAGGCTGGGACTAAGGCAGAGGTGGGTTCCTACCGGTTCGGACCGGTTCAGCCGAGTAGGTAGTAACTTGGCCTGCCACGCTCCCAAACTGGTTCTCTCGGCGGCACCATAGGCGCAGCCATCTTGTTTTTTGCTTCTGCGCATGCACAGAAGCATTTTTAGTACTGCACATGCGTGCACGCGCACACGCAAAGCGCATCCCTGAGCGAACCAGCAGTAGCAGCAGCCATAACCCACCCCTGGACTAAGGCTAGACAAGAATTCACGGTCTCCTGCCTTCTGGGTCAGCACTCTAACTATTACACCAAACTAAGTTTCAATAGGGCTCTCAATATCTCAAAAAAATATGTTCACTGCTTTGAGCTACATATAGAAATAATAAAAAGGGGAAATTAAAAAAACCTACATATTGCAGTTTTTGCAACTTTGGAAATCTATCCTTGCAATTTCTTACCTAACCCAGTAAAGAGAAGTTTAACAGATTATCGCGAGTGGTAAATGGTAAAGTGAATAAGGATTGGGCAAGTCTTCCACAGATTTCCAGGTGCATGTTTAAATTAATAAAGTGTCTTGGGGGGGAAAAGGCATTGTGTTATTTCACTAGCAACAATTCTGACTTTTTGTAAAGAGCTGAAATAATTATGAGAATGGGCCATCCCGTAAAAAAAAAAATCCTGCCCTGGAAAACTTGCAATTCACCTACAGAAATAAGAGCAATAAGAGAGAACAATAATTAAATGTGGGGAGAAAGAGTGAAAAATCATTTGCATGGGGAAATACAATTATGTTATTTAGGCTTAGTTTCTGAGAGGGGTGAAGACTAGCGACTTAAATCAAAGACTTCACAAGTGAAAGCCTTTTTTTTAAAGTGAGGTGTACTTCTAAGGAATAGTTATTACAAGCTCATAAATCCTATCTCCCTTTCTCTTAAATCACCAGAAACATTGCACTAATATAATAGATGGATATTGAGTGACATCTAGTGGTTGTTCAAAGACAATATTTGGTCTTTTTAATCAAAAGAAAGTGGTAATCTTTGAACCCTGTTTAGATTTTAAAGCTTGATGTATTAGGGAAGGAAATTGGGTTCATAACTCTCCATACTTTTTGGTTTGGATACCTTTCTTAATCAAAGATTTATACTATCTGTACTTTCTCTTACAATTGCCATACTGAGCACTGAAAATATATTGAATTGTTATCTAATTCTACATATTTTTGCAAATCAGTATTAACAAAACTCATAAACTTTTCAGCTATATTGAGAGATGAGTCAAGTTTCCATTTGTCTTTAGATTTTTCATAAAATATCCCAATTACCAAATGGATTAATAGCAACAGAGCCACCTTCAATGTTTATGAGTTATTGGCCATTGCTTTTATTTGTTGTGTGTTTTTCCATTAAGAGTTAAAAGCAAAATACTGTATATAGCAGTCCATCTTTCAGTTTATCCCAACAACCATTCTGTATAGTCAGTCTGAGAAATACTGAATACATTTACATGATTGTAGGTGGCCTTGACTTTGGGCCTCCCCAGTTCTAACCTGAACATTTGCTCACATTGGTGACAAGTTGGAAAGGTTGTCAGTTGGACTCTTTTAAAAAAGAGAGAGAGAAGTTTGAGTTTGGACTAGCTGTGTACGTTCTGAAAATGAATCTCCATCTGCAAAAGCCTGGAAATTGAAACTAAGTTGATGGTGCCCACTCATATTCTGCACGGCCATTTCCAAGACATTAGACTACCCATTGTCTTTGCACATTTTCCTTTCCAACCTGTTATAAAGATTGTGCAACAGACACTTCACCTTTTCTGATTTAGTGTGGGAGATTTGAACTCAGTCCCAACCCTTGTAAAATATACTCCTGAACATAAACAGAATGTTGAAAGAACACTGAATAATCATATAGAAGAATGTCTCATTAAAATTGCTTATAACTTGGTTGCAAATATCAACTTTTCCCAGTTATTAATGGATTCTGGCAGGTGCTTGACCAACCTCTTGAGAAGAGAGAAATGTAGGCAGAGAGAGAGTTCACTTTTCTCTTGTATTTATGTATGTCATGGGTTTATGTAAATGTTATATGTTTTTTACTCCATTGTACGCCGCCCCGAGTCCTATTCGGAAAGGGAGCGGCTAATAAATTTAAATTGATTGATGATTGATTAAGTACAGGGGCAATGTAACACTGTGATGAAGACTAGGTAAGAAACAGACCAGGGACAAGGCATGAATACTTTTCCCTTCCCTTTGATATTTTGCCATTTGACTCCATGATCAAATAGGTCCCAAGTGCTAAGAGATGTTGCCTATTTGCCCTTTAGAGGGAATCATCAATCTGAAGCACTTCCATGGGAAGTGAAGATTTTCCAGTAGTTCTCCTCACCAAAATGGCTCTAAGAAGCTTCTATATTAGGGTTGGCCTTGACCTAAACATCCATATGGTTTGCAGGTCCTTGACCAGTTCTGTATGCAGATCAAACCTTGATGATCTTACCTAGTTTAGGTAATGAAACATCTGCAAGGAAACAACCAAGCTCAGAGAGCACTAAGGACCGCTGAGACCAAACTTTCCTATTAGTCCAAGCACTATCCACACCAGTTTCTCAACCTCAGCAATGTTAAGATGGGTGGATAGGCCCAAAGTACCCCAGCCAACATACTGGGAGCTGCTTGAATTCTGAGAATTGATGTGTTGTGGCCCATCAGCAGCCAGCAGACCTGGCAGCAGATTCAGACAGTGAGGAGGTTAGGGAGGAACATGGACCAGTCCTGGAGTCTGGGGAAGGCTCTGATGAGGGCTCTGTGTCAGAAGCAGAGAGTGGGCCAGTGCTGTGTGCCACTTATCAGCTGCCTTCGGATTCAGACATCAGTGAGTCAGATGAACAGCTGGAGTCTGTTTCCAGTGTGCGCATGCGCAGAGTTGCCAGACGAAGGGAACATCTAAAAAACAGGGATCGACTTGGAAGTAAGGCCAGAGGTGGACAATGAATGGCCCCTCCTAGAGGAAATAAAAGAGGAGCAAAAGGGGAGTGAAGTTTGCAGGGGACAATTAGTTTGCTTAATTGGTTTGTGATTCCCCAAGACTCCTTGCCAAGTTCTGCAGTTATCGGCCTGTCAGCTCTCCAAGCCAGATAAGGACTGTGACTATAAATCCTCCCTTGAAAGACTTTGCTGGATGTGAATGAGCAGAATTCACGGTAAATTAATAAACATCTTAAGGTTGATGAAGTTGAGAAACACTATACTGCTCTACTGAAAATGACATACTGTATACCCAGATTATTATTTATATCTTATATATGTGCATGCATTAAGCTGGCAAAAGAGAAAGAGACCAATCAAAACTGGGTATTTTTTTAGAGAATATTTAAGCATGAAAAACGAGTTATATGTTAGAAGTATGATCCTATATCTTATTATTTGCAGCATATAGTTTTAACACTTTTTAATTTATTAACTACTGCTTACAATGCAGTCCACATTTGGCAACTACCGTAAACCCAGTGGCACTTATTTCCAGGTAAATGTGTATTTTTGTGTATCAGAAATATATCTATGGGTATACTTAAAAGAATCTATAATATTGAAGCCAAAACACTTATCTTTGTAATGTCAATGCAAAAACACTTTTTGAAGGATGCTAGTGGAAAACATTTGGAAATGCTTTGGGATCCAGTGTAATGCTGTGGCCTCACTTTGTCCAGTTTACCACGGGCTGCATAAATGTTTTGCAGGTTTTTTGGTTAGTAAAACTCCTATGGCATTCAAGCATTAATCCCATAATGATCAGGGAATAAACTATGTCTTGTGCTCCTCATTGTCATACCTGACCAGGGAGGATATATATATATTTGGCCCTTCAGGGACTTTCCTTGTATTCAATAGCACAGGAGCAAAAACCAAGCTCTGGTTAAATATTGTGCCAGCGAATCGTATTTATTCATTTCTAATGTAGAGTTTTGCACAATGCAAGTCGCTATTTCTCCCTAGGAAAGAAAGAAAGAGTGTCTGTGAAATTACTCTAAGTAAAGACTTCTGAAAAGGAGGCAAATAATACAGAGCATTTGTGGTTAGTTTTAATATTTTCCTCTGTTTTTTTCTCTTCCTTTTTCTCAGTGGTAAGCTTGGGGAGGATATGACCTGCTGTTTCTTCATTGTACTGTATAGTTAGTGAAAATTAAACATTTTTACAAACATAGAAGCTCCTTTTTTAAAATCAAAATCTTCTTTCACTCCCAAACCTCACTGCTGACTCCTTTTTCACTATATAGTGGAATGCATACTATATTGTGATAGGTAATTAAGCTGTTTTAAAAGTGACCAAGTACAAATAGAGGCTGTTTTAAAACTAGATGGCGATGCCTAATGTTACTTGTTTGGATGAAAGAGCCAAAACAGGACAGACACCATTTTCACTCTGTAAATTTTCTTAACTAGATAAGTAACTTCTGAATTCAAGCAAGTACAAAGGGCCTATGTGAGCAGTGTGTATGTGGGTGGGTGGGTGGTCTAAGCATTCAGAATCAACAAGCACGATTTAGTAGAGTTGTGGAACAACATTGAGAATAAATACCATAAACAAGACTACATCATTATATTAGATTCTCCTGACTAACTGTATTGGGGCAGTTGTGTCATCTGCTAATTCATTGAAAATGCTACAGTCTTAACCAACATCTGAAACCAGAATAGGTCCCCAGACCCTGTTTTTCCATAGGAGAAACCCCTATTATTATTTTTGTGTAAATACATCTCTTTCTCAAAAAGCAAGGTGAGTCTCATATTTTCATTGCAAAAGCATATTATTTGAGCTGGTGTAGCGTGGTAGCAAAGAGACTGAGTTAGAAAGAACCAAATTCAATTCAATATCACCAGTGCCAGGAACTTATTAAATTGTCTTAAGCAATCTCTCTTTCTCTCTCACTCTAGTTCAATCCCCTTTCCCATATATATCACATTAATTTGCCTTTATAGCTATTCAGATGGATTATAGCTACTTAGTACTGGGAAAGTGCTTTGAATTTTGGAAAGTGTGAAAGAAATGTTGTCTTATGGAAACTCAATGCTACAAAAATATCACATCTATGTACCCAGTGTTCATGAGAAATATCTTGCACATTAAAATGAGCTAATGGATAGAAGTCATATTATTTATCTAGATGTTTATTACATCACAAATGATCATACTTTGGGGTTACTATGGTTTATGTATGTTCAGCATTTCTGTTGAAAAGCATGTTCAGTGATATATTTTCTAATTTTCAAACTGAAAAGTTAAGGTACATGGACCTCAGCTATCAGTAAATATCATATTACTTTGTATTGAGTCAATTTGACAGAGTGAGACATACACACATACAGTCCTTTTTCAAATAACTTTATTAAGTTTTATGTTTATACAAATAATACATAATGCAGACTGAAGAAAGTAAAGAAATATAAAGAAAAAATAGTTTAATACAAATAAAAAAGACAACAAAAATAATATAAAAGGAGGAATAGAGGAAAGTTGAAAAGATAAGAATACAGCAAAAAAAAATAGTTTCCTCCTTTGTATCAACAAAAATAAGTTTACAACCTATCGTTTTCTCTTAAAATGCATCAATTTCTTCATCCTGTATCACATTTCTTATCAATAGACAAATCCTTAGTGCCACATCATTCAGTCCTAGTCAGCAAAAGTTCATTAAGGGTTACTAGAAAAACATCATATATTTTAATTTTGAACAAATAAAGCAACTTTATATACCTTCCTTTTACTTTTAATATTTAATCCCTTCAAATAATATTCTAAAACTTGATTAGTTTTCTTTTTTTTTTCTTTGTCCCTTCTCACTATCTTAGAAAATTTTAACAGGTCTCTTGTAAATTCAATACAACAAAAATATCCAAGTCACTCTCCTGCTTGGTTGATTGTATGTCCCTTTAATTATCAAAACATCAGGCAGTTTCATTTGTATATCCACTATTTCATCTTTTTCCAGATCATTCTTGTGATTTATCATTATTAAATCCACATTCAAATCTATTTCAGTCGTATCCACTACAACTTGTTCCTCATCCATACCATCATCCACAGCGATGTTAAGGTATTTTGCTCCATTCTTGTTAACAAATCAAATAGGTGTTTTCTCCTTCAATTGTGATGTTTATTCCTTTTAGCTCCCATTGGTGAAAAACTTTCAAAGTCCCATCCTAACATGTTGCTGGGGATTGTTAGGAGATTTTTTGGAATTTAAAAAATGTCACTTTCCTGTGGGAAAGATTAATTCTATTAATTTGAAAATCCTGTTTCAAGTCAATCTAGACTCTTAGTCCATTTATAACTACAAAAACAACATTAATAATAATCCTTTGATGTTTATTCCCGAAAATTGCAAAGTCCTTAAAATTGCAGTTTAAATGAAGGATTGAAGAACTAATCCAGTGAATGCCATCAAACTTTCTAAGTTTGCTATTCTAAACATTATTAATATTTAAAGAGCAGTAAAAATTAATTCAAAATTGATTATGGGGCTCAGCCAAATTTTATGTTCATATATAGTAAGATATGTTATGGTTGTAGACGTAGATAAAATCCCTCAAATCCCCCAGCCACTCCACTCATCAGCTGACCACAGAAACATCAGTTTTGCAGTCTATTCCCAATGATCAGCTGCTTGGAGTACATGTGGACAATTCCACAATCTCTCCTTCCTCCAGAGAGATTTTACCAGCCAGGATCTATCCTGTAGCCTATGGCTGGCAATCTCAGATGTAATTCTTTCCCCATTCCTTCAGGGATGTCTAGGTTAGCATATCATCGCCAGAAATCCATAAACACACAATCCTCATGAGCTGCTGATTGTGAATGTCCTGAAAGATCAGAAAATGATATATGAGTTATTTTAATTTTCCTCCAGTACAGGAAAGTGTGTTGCACTAAACAACATCTGGCAGTGGCCAGTCAGCTCAGTGCTGTCCACATTAGAAGTGTGGCAATTTGGAGTTCCTATTGTCTGAGGCCAGTGAGAGTTGATTTCAAACTCCTGGATTTTGCATATTCTTGCTCCATATTAACAGACAAGACCTCAAATAGAATTTCTTCCTGGACTGGCATAAACTACCATGGGTTCATCTGGATGCCTCTTACATGCAAATTGCTCTAGTATTGGATAGTAAACTTTTCCCATTATGATTCTGTAATCTTAAAAAGCACCATATTTATGTAAGCTGCAAGTAAGGAGTACCTATTTCTTTGGAAAACATGTGTCTTTTATTACATCTCAGGGGAATGTATTTATTACATTTCTAGACCACCCATCTCACCTAAGTGACCCGGGGGGGGGGGGGTGGAGTTTATAACAGGGAAACCTTGGAATTAGAAAACGTAGGCAGATTGGACTGAGAGCAGCATCAAGGCAGAGGCAAGAGATGTAATCCAGATAAAGAGAACTTCATTTTTAAGCATGCCTCACTTGTAATCTAGTGTGAAAACTGAAGATATTTCATTTTAAATCAATTAACAGATTGCAGACTCTGGAAAGAGATGAAGATGGGAACTGCACTCTGGTGGAAGAATTCATTCTCTTGGGTTTCTCAGAATCTCCAGATCAGGACCCTCCATTGTTTGCTATCTTCCTCACAATCTACATTGTCACGCTGATAGGGAATCTGGGAATGATTATATTAATCAGGATCAGTGCTCCGCTTCATACCCCTATGTACTTTTTCCTATGCAATTTGTCTGTGGCTGACATCTGTTATTCATCAGTTATCACCCCTCGTATGCTAACGAGTTTTCTAACCGGTTATAAATCAATTTCCTTTGATGCATGCTTTGCTCAGCTCTACTTTTTTGTTGCCTTGGTGTGCACTGAATGTTTCCTGCTGGCCACAATGGCCTATGATCGTTATGTAGCCATCTGTAATCCCTTGCTCTATTCTACAGTTATGTCCCAAAACATCTGTGTCACATTGGTTGCTGGTTCGGGTTTCCTTGGCTTGACAAATGCCATGCTAACAGTGTGCTTTTTAAGCAGCTTACATTTCTGTGATTCCAACATCATCAGGCATTTCTTCTGTGACACTCCTCCCCTAATAGCACTCGCCTCGGATCATTATGTCACTGAAATGATCATATCACTTCTGGCTGGGTATACCACCCTTGCATCCTTGGTCATCATTCTCCTAACTTATATCTTCATTCTCTCCACCATCCTAAAGATCCGTTCTGCTCAAGGCAGGCGTAAGGCCTTTTCTACTTGCACATCTCACCTGACAGCTGTCTCAGTCTTCTATGGGACTCTGATATTTACCTACCTTCGCCCAAATGCCAGCTACTCGTTGGGCCAAGATCAGGTGGCCTCTGTCTTCTACACCGTGGTGGTGCCTATGCTGAACCCTATGATCTACTCTCTCCGGAACAAGGAGGTGAAAGAGGCTTTCAAGAAATCAGCTGGAATGAAATGGAGTTGAGGATGAATGTAGAACTACTTCAGTGATATTAGCAAATAACAAAAATTGAAATAATTACAACACAGAAATGAAATGGCAAGAGAATTTAGAATATTATATTATTTTCCTTGTGTTGTTATCTGGTGAACATTGTCCCCAATTCTCATGATACGGGTATTTCATTTGTTTAAAAGATAACCATTCACCTGGCATTGCAAAACCATTGAAGGATCTTTAATGTTGTAAAACATTTCCTGTTAACTATAATGGAAGGGCTAAGTAAGCCATAAACCGTGGAAACCTCAGTTCCCAAAGTGCTGCAAAGTTTGGCAGCAGAAGGATTATTTTTCACAGTAGAATTTTCAGGAGGATAGTATTCGTCTGTGTGTATTTTTTAATTTGAAAGTTATATGATAGTATACCTATGTATGTACATTCTTATGTCTTATTTAACTGTCTCCAAATTAAAAATGGACCAGAAGTTCTTACTCTAATCACTGCTGTGATGGCACAATGTTATCAGAGGGCCTTTGTGACCACCAAGTTAAAAATAACACATCCTGCAGTTCCCAATCAAATCAAAATTGTACACTCATGTTTGATTCATACATGGTAGACTGTCCCATGAGAGTATGGCACAGGAATCTCTAAACTAAGTAATCCTACTAAATAATCAAGTGTGTTTTTATTTCTTTAAGTTCTAAATTATCCTACAGATCTCAAAACAATTTTCTTGCATGTTTTAAAAATGTCCATTATTTGATTTAAGCCCCCCAAAAGAAAAAGACATATCATGCTGTTGTGGCCCAGCAGCGGCTGGCTGAGCTGTTGGTGGACTCTGACAGCTCAGACCATTATGGGACTGCTCTGGAGGATGAGGAAGACTCTGGAGGGTGTTTGGAGTCAGAGCAGGAACTAGAGAAGCCTGTTGGCCACCAGGTGGCATCTGAGTCAGGGAGCAGTGAAGAAGAACAGAGGGAGGTTGTCACTGATGTGTGTACATGTAGAGCTGAAAGGAGAAAGAAACAGCTGTGGAGAAGACGTCATAGAAGGAAGTAAGGACAGCTGGCTAAGGTTGTGGCCCCTCCCAAAGAGTTTATAGGTGGAGCGACAGAAGGGGAATCTTTGCAGGAAACAACAGTCCATTATACGAGCCATTGAGAAAACATGTTGTAAGTTTTATCTTGGGTTCTTGAAGATAACTTTCTAGGCTCCCAGCCAAGGGGTGGCTTTATCTATGTAATTAGTCATGGCAGACAGCCAAGCCTATGTCTGCATATTCATTGGAATCACAGGACAGAACACATGCATATTGATATTGTGTATATATATTTACACAAAGATTAGATTTAAAGAATTATTATTCAATCAATCAGAATAGAGTTGGAAAGGACCTTGGAGGTCTTCTAGTCCAACCCCCTAAACCAGTGATGGTGAACCTTTCCGCACCGAGTTCAAAAACCAGAACGCGCGCACACACACACACACACACACACACACACACACACACACGTGCACGTCAGTGGTGGGATTCAAATAATTTAACAACCGGTTCTCTGCCCTAATGATTTCTTCCAACAACCAGTTCACCAAACTGCTCAGAAAGTTAACAACCGGTTCTCCCGAAGTGGTGCGAACTGGCTGAATCCCACCACCGGTGCATGGGCATCAGTGTGCTGTAAACCCAAAGACAAGCTGGCCAGTGCACATGTGCACTCCGGCCATCTGGTTTTCAGGTTTCTGGTGTGCACATGCGCACTAGCCAGCTGGTCTTCGGGTTTCCAGTGCTCCAGCACATGTGAACACCAGATGAGCAGTGCGCATGTGCACACCGGAAAGCAGAAGAGCATCTGGCAATGGCACGCATGCCCACAGAGAGGTCTCTGTGTGCAACCTTTTGCACGCATACCATAGGTTCACCATCACAACCCTACACTATTTCAGATAGGTGGATGCCCAATTGTTTCTTAAAAACTTCCAGTGATGAAGCGCCTACAACTATTTCAAGCAAGGTGATTAATTGTCCTCACATTAGGAAGTTTCTCCTTAATTCCAGGTTGCTTGTTTTTATTTATAACGGTTCATATCTAATCTTATTCATAAATTGCAAGTAATATCAAGTGTTACGTTCACTGAGAAATTGAGACTATAAATTGCTCTTTCCAATGCCGAAGAACCGTGATTCTTGACAATAAAAATAGCATACAAAAGCCATTGTGCAGCTGTCATTTATTATGTATAGGTATGTGATTCAGTCAAATATGGATATAATATTCAAACCTGTTTCAATGTCAGTATATGAAAAAACATCTTTCCACACTATAAGGACATCACAAAAATATATGTCTGAATGAAGTATTATTATTTCATTTTCTACAAAACAGTGATTTATTCATTCTTTTTCAAACACAATGTGGTACAGTCAATCAAAAATAATACACTTTGCAATAAGCTGCAATCTAGGGTGTAAAAAAAATATTTTTTCATACAGAAGATAATGCAACCTCCCATTGTTTAGGCAAAATGGACATCTCCAATTCCTTTTTCCATTCTGTGTTTTGAATTTTTATACTGAATTAATTTATAAATAGGCAACCTTTAACAAAGGAAATTTGTAAAATTTGGAGAGGGAGGGAGAGAGAGATTTCATTGCAATCAATTTTCCATATCAAATGACAGTATTTCAACCAGCAGGATTCGCCTTTTGCTTTTGTATTAAATAAATCAATCACACTACAAGTCAAATATTAACTGATCCCTGACTAGTTATAATAAAGTCAATTTCATTATTCTTAACCATGGAAGAAGATATTTTCTAGACCCTACTGGTTAGAATAGCGGATAAGATTTTAATATCTACATTAATCAATCAGATGGGATCATATTTTTTATTCAAAGAACACCATATCAATGGCTGTCTTTTGCCTTTTGGGTTTACTTTAGTGTATTTATGCTACATCTTTTGAACAAGATGCTCACACATGTATGAAGAAGCTTACTGGGTTAAGAAGTCAAGAGTACCTAAATATCAACTTACAAGTCTACCACTCTTAGCATTCAGCTCCCACACTGTCTATTAGAGACCTCTAAGGAGTCCACAAGCAAATCATCAATATCTCAGTCCTGTGCCAGTCATCTTTCATGCTCACCCCCATTTCATCCTTGTGATAACAACTCTGCAAGGACGGCTATGAGAAGAAATCTGAACCAAAATTTATATATGAACTTCATGTGGGGGCCTAAATTTCCCCAGGAATAAATCCCCTTTCTCTTTACTTTGGGGTACTTTGCTTTGGAGTAATGGCAACTATGGATGCCAGTTGTAATCTGTAAACAGGATGAATGTGAGTGTCTGTCTGAAGAGAAAAAAAACATTCATTCAGAATGTTATATTTTTATGGCACTATATGCTGGAAGTAATATTAATAAAGGTTGATTTAGGTAATATCACTATGGTAATATCATAATAGTTGCATCAAAGCATCAGTGTAGATTTTAATTGATAATTGATCTTTCTCGTTTTCATGGGTGTGTTTTACTGTGAACGCTTTATTTATATTTATCTTCCTGAACATATTTTATTAATGTGTGGATGATTTAATTATTAGTTTATAAGTTACTACAAGTCTTCTAGGTTTGGCAGTGTGCAAATATAAGGAAGGAAGAGAGGAGGATGCCCCCCCCCCATCTTCAGTTAGTAACAATTTTATTTATTTGTTTGTTTAAATTCACATAATATAAGTCTGCACAGCATCCAAACACAGCAACAATTAAAACAATATAACCAATCTTAAAACACAAAAATAAAATGATCAAAATAAAAAGATTTTAAAAGCCAAGATCACAGGAGAATAACAATCACTTCACCGTGTACAGCCACCTTGCAGGCTCCTTGTGTGAATACCACGATTGCTGTAAGAACCATGTTTTAAGTGATTTCTGGAAGGCTAACAGGGATGGAGCCAACCTCACCTTGGGAGGAATGATGTTGTAGAGTATGTGAGCCACAGCAGAAAAAGCACAATTTCTGGATCCCACAAAATGACATTCCTTAGCAAAAGGGACCTACAGCACACCTCTTCTGCTTTTCAAGTCTTTTCAAATCTAAATGGATCTAAAGTAATATGGAAATACTTCACTTACCTATTTTCCATTGGAGGTTTAATTTTCTCCTAATAATCACTTGCAAATGGAATCTTCTATTAGCTGATAAGAACACAAGATGTTGAAAACAAAGGAATTATGGAACTTCCACTTTCAGCCTCAGCGAAAACAGCTGGAAAATAGCAGACTCAGCTGAGCCCTGCGAAATGCAGCTGGTAACTGCTGCCAGGAAACCCTTCAGGGTCATAGCCTCCTTGAAGGGGAGGTGAAGGGAGGTGAGGCACTTCATTGACCATGAGGAATCCACAAATTCCTCGTTTGTCCAAAACAAGCTCACCTGAACGGCAGCAGGTATGACCGCTATTGCTGGCAGTCATGAAGCTGGGACAACCGGGAACCAACATTGTGCAGAAGCAGTGTATGGACAGAGCATTGAAACTGGGTGAGATGATTACCAACTTTTATTCTAATGGCTTGCAGTAACAAAAAGAATATGAAAAGAACACTCCTAAGCTTAAATTAGCTGCGTACCAATCACACGGAGAAAAAGAAAAAACCTGAAAGAGAAGTGGCAGAAAAAGCCCAAAGGAAACTATAAAATACAGAAAGATTGGGGGGGGGGGGACTCAAATATTTTGAAAGTGACTTCAAAGAGAAATTATTTGTTATTCGTTTATTTGCATTTTTAAATTTATCGGATTGTCTCGGACTTACCGATAATCAGCTATTTTAAACCGACTGCTTAATATTGGATTTGGGAATAAGAGAGCCATCTACTGGTGAAAGAGAAATATTGCAGCACTACAACAGCAGTATAGTCAAGGGAAATTAACTTAATATATGCAAATATTAGTACACATAATAGAAACAACAACATCTGGAGAATGTCCTGACCTTAACTCTATTGTGAGAAGATGACTGGGAAAATCTGAGAACATTTAATGGTCTTTCTTTTTCCTTTTGAAGAATTATAAAACGAGTTAATTTGCAAACAGCGAACTTTACTAAAATTGATTATTGGACTAAGGATTGGAAAGGTCGGAAGAACCTAGTGGATTAATGTAGACTAATTTGGATTTGGACAACTCAAAAGAAGGAAAGGACCAGAAGAAAAGAGAGAAGAAAAACTTCTTTTTAAAACTTGGATAATTGGGATATACATATTTGGAGAACTATAAGGCTGTAAGTTATTGTAAAATAAAGTGAGGGATTTGGGAGGTATAAATATGGGATTGATGAAAATTTTTAAATACTGAAATATTGGAACAATAGAAATATACTATTTATAATTGGTATTAAATCACCATAAAATGGATCCAAAAAAGTCATTAGAAATATTGTTGATGTTAAAAAGTCTGTGTGAACTTGTAAGAGATAGTAAAGCAGGGGTGTCCAAACTTGGGAACTTTAAGACTTGTGGACTTCAACTCCCAGAATTCCCCAGCCAGCCATGCTGGCTGGGGAATTCTGGGAGTTGAAGTCCACAAGTCTTAAAGTTCTCAAGTTTGGACACCCCGGTAGTAAAGAGACAAAGAGATTGTTTAAAGATACAGAAATGAATGTAGAAGCTACTCAACAATCGGGAGGAAAAGAGGAGCATGATACGCAAGAAATAGATGAGAAATTAGAAAAAGCCGGGGAAGGGTAAAATAGAAATGAGAAGCAAGAAATCCCCCAATGTATAACAATACAGACAGAAAAGAGAAAAACCTCATTTAAAAAAACAACAAAAGGAAGTCTTGGAGATGGATGTTCAAATAATGCAACAAAAAGAAATAAAAGGCACTCAGGAGGGAAAGATTAGTAGATACAAAAAATAAATAAAAAGAGATATAGGAGCTCAACAGAGAGAGATAAAAGGTTGACCAAAAAATCAATAAATGATGGAATTATAGAAAGATTAAGAGTTGATGGATAAGGAGAAAATATATTAATAAAATTGGAAAATACCATAATCCCAATAGATGCAGATTAGTAGATGATAATCTAAGAATAGACAATATAACTGTATTATTAATATTAATAGTGTGTTAAAATATATTGTACCCCAATGATGGATTGAATATTGTTAATAATTAGTGTTATTCGTAATCCCACACATTTGGAACATTGAAGCTATGGTGGAAGAATGAGTGATTTTCATAATATTGAAGGATAATACCTAGGAAGGGATAACAAATATGGGGCACAAAGAAATGTTATTTATGTTTAAATGAATTAATGGTGAAATGTTAAAGGAATATGAAATGAGATAAATATTGTTGAAGTTGGGAGATAAGAATTTCATATACTATTTATATTATTATTGTTAAAGTTGTCCCCAAAAGAGTTGACCCAGTCAATGCAATGTCCAAAAATTATGTATGTTTATTACTGGAAAATTTTAAAAAATTGAAAAAAAAAGAAAGGAAACAAAGATACTATATACTTACTATACAGTAAAGTAGAGGCAAAGGACTAGGTGCCTTTGAAAGTCAGCCTGAAGATTAACCCATTGTTTGGGAGAGGCTGCTTCACTACAAATGTATCCTTCATCCCCATCACCTGTAGCCTCCGCTTTCCAATGGAGCTACCATTTAATCCATCTCATCCTGATTTTTTTTTATTGGCTTCATCTGACATAGGGGAAAGGAAGGCAGGTGTTCTGGTGTGATTCAGCAGATGGATAGAAAATGGTCAATACTGTATGCTTATTGGCAGGATGTACAAGTGTATCTGTACGTGTATATGTGTAAGTGACTCACAGTATATTTTAGATAGCTCAAAAATGAAACATTAAAGTATTTTCAATACTGTCACACTAACCAACAAGAAAACATAGCATGTGACTCCAAACTAGAAGTAGATAACTCAAATAGCAGGCAAAACCCACAGAAATGAAGTTTTAGTCATTTTTAGTGCATTATGGAGAATTGGGGGATATTCTGAATGTAACTTAGGGTATCTCAACAATATTAACTATGCACACAGACACCCCCCCCCCCTTTTGAACTCCATTTCAGACTTGGTCCTTAATTCTCTCTCTTGTTTGCTTTGATAGATGGGTAAACAATCATTTTTACCATTGTTTTAAGCTTGTGTAATTAATGGTTCACGTATATTTTATTATGCCAGTTTCTTTAAATAATAATTTGATAATAAACTTGCTTGCTTTGTTCTGTAGTAGACTTGGATTTTAATAAAAGAAGGAGGAAAGGCAATTTTGGCATCACAGAATTATTTAGAACATAATTCCTAGCCACTTAAAATTTAATATGTCTTAGAAAGGAAGATTTAAAAAAAAGAATATATCTTTAACAGCTAATTCTAAAGCTGCTGCATTTTACAATGGTAACTTGTCATTTTTCCTATGAAACATACATCTTTGCATATGTATGCAAATGTCTTTGCATATGTCTGCTGCATTGGATGAACATTACCATAGTGTTCTTTGTAACAAAAGATGTATGCTTGGATCAAACAGGCCCCTTAATGAACGGAAATGGGTTTATAATTGAGCTAAAGAAGTTGATAATTTCTCTGAAATGCTTACCCACAACATGAATCAAATTCCACCATCCTGACCTCTGAAAAACCAGCTTTTGAAAAACATTTTAGACTGCACTGAGAACAAGATAAAGGACATCACTGTTCTTTAAATAGGTTCCTGTTCAGAGTTCATCAAATCCAGAGTATTAGATGATATTCCATCCAATATATTATCCCATTATTAAAACCATGAAGATAAGATATATTTCTCCGTAAGTGAATATGATTGCTAGCCAATTATTTTTTAATTCTAGCACAAATGTGGGTTTGTTTCTTTGTTTGTTTGTTTGTTTATCAAATGTGTATAGCTGCCCATCTCACCAAAAATGAATCTGGACAGTTGCATAAAGGTAATATGTGTTAACATATTATCTTATTATTAACATATGATCTTATTTGCCAATGAAGTCTCAGTTCAATAAACTAAATTCAGTCCACTAAACAGAACATGTAAAATAACTACCTTTTTTTCACTATTCTGCATAAGCACAGGTATATATGTATGTATGTGTGTGTGTGTGTGTGTGTGTATGTATGTGTGCTGGCTATGTGTCTGTTGTTGTTTTGTGTTGTAACGGCCTGGGTGGTCAGTGGAGCTTGTTTGTTGACTAGGGCTGGTTTCCAGATGTCTGGCAGGCGGGAGGTATTGTCATGTTTATTCATGTTGTGGGGCTGTTTTTCTATTTCGATGGCTTCCATAATCATTCTCTTGTTGAAGTGTTCAGTTTTGGAGATTAATTTGGTTCCTTCAAAATCAATTTCATGTCCTGTTGCTTTAAGGTGCTGGAAAAGGGAGGAAGTTTTTTTCTTTTTTTCTCACTGTGATCTTGTGTTCTGCGATGCGTGCATTTATTCTCCTACTAGTTTGTCCAATGTATATGGCGTGGCAGGGCAGATTTTGCATGATATTTTGTAGACTCCTTGGTTTTCTAGCTGGATCTTGTCTTTGGGGTTTCTTAAGATGCTGTCTATTTTTTGGTCAGTGCCGAAAGCTGTCTTGATATTGTGCTTGTGGTGAATTTTGCTGATTTTATCCGTGGTGCCTTTGATGTAAGGGAGGAGGGCAATACCATTGTCCTGTTCTGTGTCTCGGTTCTTGGGGGCTGTCTCCCTTTGGATTAGGTTAGTTAATTTGAAGGAACCAAATTAGTCCCCAAAACTGAACACTTCACCAAGAGAATAAATATGAAAGCTATCAAAATAGAGAAACACCCCCACAACATGAATAAACATGATGATACCTCCTGCCTACCAGACATCTGGAAACTAGCCCTAGTCAATAAACGAGTCCCAGCCACAAAAACGAACACAGGGCTCAGAACAACACAGGACACCATCACCAATCACCCTCACCAAACATCAATTCCATCAACAAATCAAGATGTGACAACACAGCCAACCAATCCATTTAAAGCAACAAAGCCAACATTCCACACACACACACACACCTATATTTATAGAAAAATGGCAACTCCGATCACACTTTTTTTGTACAAGCACAAAGCCAAAGGCACCAGCCTGAAGATGACAAGTGTGACCTCATTGAAACGTCACCAAGATACTGTCAATCTTACATGGGAAAAGACCCGAATACGCCAAGACCTGCATACCTATACCCGTGAAAATCTACGAAAACAAATATCCTACCTCTATGGGGAGGAAACCTTCCTGCTGATCAGGACCTACAAAAAACTCAAAGCCCAAAGAGCCACAATTTTATGTGACCTCACATTCCTGCGCAACAGCCGAGACAAAAACGTGATCCCCACATGCTTCCAATTAAAATTCCATTTAAAAACCTCAACCACCGAAAGGATCCTGAAAAGAACTGAATTAGCCCTAATCAGAAACGAACTCCACAGTAAAAGATTCCTACTAGACCAAACCAACAGGGACCTACTCACTCTTCACCTCAAACTCAGCAACAAAATCCACCCAGCACTCTGGGACAAATCCAAACAACTAGCCTTCTGGAGAGCTGAAACCAAAACCTCCCACAAGACAGACACAGACACAAACAAACTCCACAGACTAGAAAAATGCCAGAAGCCCAACCCCCCTCCACAGCAACTCATGAAACAAACAGTACATAACTGTTCTGACCCCCCCTCCTCTTGTAAAACAAGGCACTCCGAAACAAAGTCTCCGCATAATGTTTTTATTACATACAGTTTCAACCTTGGCAGCAATCCAGCCTGCCAAGGTCAAGATAGCACTCTGGGCAGCAATCCAGCTTCCAAGCCCCAGATAACCACCTTAGCAGCACTCCTGCCTGCCAAGGTCCAAGGAACAGATCGGCAGCAATCCAGGTAAACCCTTTGGCAGCAATCCAGGTAAACCCTTTGGCAGCAATCCAGCTTGCCAAAGTACGACACAGATCTGAGAGCTTCTCCAACTCCAATGATCAGTTGATTCCTGCAAAGGGTGTGTCCACAAGCAGTCCCTTTATAGTCTGGAGAGGAGCCTGATTACAATCATCTGCATCCAATTATCTCTTGAAATAAGTGCGTAGTTGGTTTCTACGTCTATCAGCTCTCCGTTGCCTAGCATCCAGAAACCACTCCCTTGTTTCCTCCCCACTGCTCCAAGGCATGATGTCAGGAGAACACTCCCTTGTCTCCTCCCCACTGGCCCAAGGCTCAGGCGCCTCCTGGTGGCCAACCAGCCCCTCTGCGCCCTGCTCAGAGTCGGAACCCTGTCCAGGGTCCTCCACATCCTCTTGAGCCGACTCAGAGGGACCCTCACTGTCGGAGTCTGGTGGCAACTCGAATGGCTCCTGCTGGGCCACAACACATAACATATCAGACAGGACCCTCACCATAGCAGAAACCAATGTCCTTTCCAAAGGATTCAACTTTGCAGTCACCCCCAAATACATCCCCACTGAAAACATCATATGCGGAGTTGAAGCTACCCTAACCAATATCAACCCAGATGAAGCCAATAAAATCAGACTTGAAGTCACCAACGTCCTCTGCTCCAGCAATCCACCCAGAAGCAACTTACATAAAGAAGAACAAAAAACACTCGCCAACTTGAGGAAAGACAACAACATAATCATTCTCCCAGCAGACAAAGGTAACGCCACTGTGGTGATGAACACATTTGACTACCAAGCCAAACTATCCAACCTACTCCAAGACCCCGCTTACAAACTCTAAACACAGACCCCACCACCTACCTGGAAAAAACCACCAAATCCAAAATAAAAGCCTCTCCCATCAGTGAAGAGATCGAGCAAAGAATAATCCCCAGAGAAAAATCATCCAGATGCCCCAAGCTCTATGGCCTCCCCAAGTTCCCCAAAGAAGGAACACCACTCAGACCCATAGTCAGCTCCATAGGCTCACCTCTAAAGAATCTTGCCAAATTTCTTGCCAAACAACTTCAGCCCTACACAGAATCCATCACCTCACACGTACAAAACTCACTCCACTTCATAGAAACAATAAAGAAACAAAACCTACAACCCAGCGACCTACTCATGAGCTTCGATATCATATTCCTCTTCACCCAACTGCCTATTAAAGAAGCCTTGACAGCTATCCAAAACAAATACAACCCCCCTAAGCACATCCTAGATCTGACCAACCACTGCCTAACCAACACATATTTCATCCACAATGGACAAAGATACAAACAGATAGAAGGAGCACCTATGGGATCACCCCTCTCACCCGTCATCGCAAACCTATACATGGAACATTTTGAATGCCTTAGATAAATCTGAACACAACCCAAACTCTGGCTCAGACATGTAGATGACACTTTTGTAATTTGGCCACATGGGAAGGAAAAACTAGACAACTTCCTCACTCATCTCAACAGCCTATACACCAAAATACAATTTACTATGGAAATAGAAGCTAACAACCAACTTCCCTTTCTGGACGTCCTAATCTACAAAAAACCCAATGGCACCCTAGGACACACCATCTACCAGAAAAAAGCACAACCAACTGCTACTTAAACGCACACTCCCATCACCACCCTGCACAGATCAACTCTGTAGCAAAGACCCTCATCTCCAGAACCAAAAGCCTAGCTGACAAAGACCACCTGAAAACTAAATTACACCTTCTCACAAACGTATTAATTTCCAACAGATTCCAAAGAAACACAATTACCAACCTAATCCAAGAGGAGGCACCCCCCAAGAACCGAGACACAGAACAGGACAATGGTATCGCCCTCCTCCCTTACATCAAAGGCATCACAAATACAATCAACAAAATTCTCCACAAACACAATATCAAGACAACCTTCGGCACTGACCAAAAAATAGCCAACATCTTAAGAAACCCCAAAGACAAGATCCAGCTACAAAACCAAGGAGTCTATGAAATACCATGCAAAATCTGCCCTACAACATACATTGGACAAACTAATAGGAGAATAAATGCACGCATTGCAGAACACAAGAACGCAGTCAGAAAAGAAGAAAAAACGTCCTCCCTTTTCCAGCACCTTAAAGCAACAGGACATGAAATTGATTTTGAAGGAACCAAATTAGTCTCCAAAACTGAACACTTCAACAAGAGAATGATTGTGGAAGCCACCGAAATAGAGAAACACTCCCAGAACATGAATAAATGTGACAATACCTCCCACCTACCAGACATCTGGAAACTAGCCCTAGTCAACAAACGAGTCCCAGCCATGAAAACTGACACTGGACCCAGAACAACGCAGGATGCCACCACCAATCACCCTCACCAGACTCAAACCCAAACCCATCCCATAGACGAAATGCAACCACCATCCAGAAGCCAAACCACGGCGACATCACCAACTGCTGCACCCCCCTCAGCAAACTGACACACGCCATGAACACATGGCCAGACCGCAAACCCGGAGCCAAACCAAAGCCCGGGATGTTACATCACAGCCATTTACTCAGTACATTACATCACAGAATTCAGGAGGTTACCACGCAAAGGCTCAGGATGTTACAATGCAGTCATCCTCCCAGGATGTTGCAATACAGGACTCAGGATATCACTACACTAGAGCTCAGGATGTCATCACACAGCCCAATACCTAGGTCGTTACAACACAAAAGACTAATGGGCACACAGCTAGTACCTCAGCCACACAGGATGTTACAAAACAGCTGACTAATCTGCATACATCAACTCCCTCAACTAATCAAGATGTAACAACACAGCCAACCAACCTGCTTACAGCAACAAAGTCAGCACTCCACACACACTCACCAATATTTATAGAAAGACGGCAGCTCTGATCATGCTTTGCTCACACAAGCACAAAGCCGAAGGCACCAGCCTGAAGATGGCTCGTTGAAGCATCGCCAAGATACTCTCAATCTTACACGGGAAAAGACCTGAATACATCAAGACCTGCATATACATACATACATACATACATACATACATACATACATACATACATATTTGGCTACCATTTGCTTTTTCAGCTATCAGAGCAATCACATCAACTTAATACAAGTTGTGGATGTTCCTGTCTTTCAACATTGATCTTGGAAAAGCAAATTCATCTTCTTCCAATCAACTGGAAACCTCCTGTTGCATTATAACTAAATTACAAATAACACTTCCTAAAAAATGAAAACATGTCAATAAAGTGAAATTACCCAGGATGATCTCACTTGTAGCCTCTATGTATTTAATACCGTTTGGCCATGAGTTCTACCTATCAGGAATCATACCTGTATATGATAGCATCTGGTCTTTGAAGAACTTCCCAGGCCAGATTTGAGGCTGAAAAAACATATAAAGAAGCTGGTTTTTCTATCAATAGTTTGTGCCTGGATAGCACACTGGGTAGATATACAACTTCACTGAGAACAGAATTCTCATTATCACGAGTTTATTATATTTTGATTTAAATTTTAAAAAAATGTTTCCAAATTAATATTTATTTGCTCTTTCCCAAACTAAATGAACATAACCATATTTTATGCAAATCTCAATTCTCTCTGTAGAAGTATAAGTATTTACTTGTTTATTATAAACAATGTATGCAGTTAAACTCTGTAATTGAGTACCTAAGACCCTAGTTATTTCTCTATGAAATAGCTGAATAAGATCCAGTATGTGATTAAGATTTTAAACTATAATTGGAAGACCATAGTGGTTCACCAGGTAATACTGAGTCAGTCTTTACTCTTAGCCTGATCACAGGACTGGTGTTCTGTGGGGTAGATTAGTGATGAAATGGAGAGAAGAATGAGGGCAATGCAAAGCTTTGAAGGAGTGCTTTGTACACAAGCTTTATGGAAAGCATTCCTCTTCAACTGGTTTGTAAGATATTCCTTTGCAGATGGTTTATATTTTTAAAATTGTCCTTCCTGTCTTAACAGCAAAGCAGGCATATGCTGCCATCTGCACCTAAGAAATTATTGGTGTGTGTGTGTGTGTGTGTGTGTGTGTGTGTGTGTGTGTTCCAGCACAACTCTGGAATGCCTCAAACAATTTCAACCACACTTGGTACACAGATGACTTTCTCTCTGGAAAAAATACTGTGGGGGTAAGACACCCCTAACATCCCTCAGAGTGTGTGTTCTGTTAAGATACAGCTTGTTGTGCCACACTGCCCTACTGGCTTCTACTGTACAGTTCAGTGCAGTTGCCATGATAATGGCTTCACAGTGCTCAACAAGGGGGCTCCCTCTGGTACGGGGTAAAATCTAACATTAGAAATTGCATTTGGTCCGGACATTATAAATAAATATCCGGGCAACACCTTTACCCAGATGAAACTGTAACTGTTTGTCAGGATTTTGACTGAAAGGATACTCAAGGTGACAAGGAGCAACATTTGAAAAGTGGAATATTTCATACCAGGCAGGTGATGTGGAAACCAGATTTTTGCTCTTCAGCAGAAGATTGAGAAATATATCAATTTAGAGAACATTTATGATGAAGCTGATACGCTTGATTTATGGGAAGGTTTTCCTGAATATGGGAATAGGCAGGGACGTGCAGTCAGGGGAGGCAGGGGAGGCAGAGCCTCACCGCTCTCATCATGAAAATTTAAAAAAAAGGGAAAAGGCGCTAAGGAGCCTTCTGCACACGTGGTCGGGAATGGGAGCGCTCCGTGGTCCCCTTCATGTTGACTCAGGAGTCAGGAAGGAGGGGAATGGGACCACGTGTGCAGGAGGCTCCTCTAGCCTCAGCCTCCCTCCTGCGCACGTCCCATTCCCCGCCTTCCTAAGTCAACATGAAGGGGATTGCGGAGCGTGAGCCGCGGTCCCGCGGAGCACGCTCCGCAGTCCCCTTCATGTTGACTCAGGAGTCAGGAAGGAGGGGTCCCATTCCCCTCCTTCCTGAGTCAACATGAAGGGGACCGCGGCTCACGCTGATGATGTCACCAGCCTCACCAGCCATAAACCTCACCGCACGTCACTGGGAATAGGTCAGGCAAACCAGTAACTTCGACCAGCAGCTGGGAGCGAATCGGTTTGCTCCGACAATGAAGTGGGCGTGCCCGCCCGTCCTGCACTTAACTCACCTATATCGTCTCAGCTGAGCGGATTGCTATGCCTCAGCTGTTTTCCTCCCCAGCAGTTATGCGGAAGGTAAAAACCGTGCAAAACAGTTATTAAACCGGTAGGATCCCACCACTGGTGTAAACTACATTTTCTTTTCTGCTTCTTATTTCATTTCGTCAAATCATTTAGCATACTATTTCTTACTTCTTTTCTGCACTTTGTATAGCACTGCTTAGTCCAAAAGGGAATGGATTGATGGGTACATACATACACACAAATAAACGCACACACTCTCACATTTATTGGCAGATACAACAATTTCCAAGAGCTTGGTAGCTGAGAATATCAGGGGATAATATCCCAGATGGCCTCAAATAGCATTTAAGCTTTCTCCTTCTACTTCTAGAATCTGAAAGTAAGGAAAGAAACACTTCCAATATTCCTGGTAAGTTATTTATTAATAACAATTCAAACTAAAGTTAAAAATAAAAAAATAAGTGGATTTCACATGTTTTACCATCATATAGGACTTTTTGTATTGAATTTGTATAAGAATCTGACACTAAAAATAACTTAGAATGCTTTGACTAAATGCCAATTGGCAACTGAGGCTAGCCAAAGTCAGATTCTTTCATAATACTAAAGTATTGAAATATTTATTGGGACAATTCCATACTTACATATGGAATTGTGCAATTGTGTGATACAACTTTCACAGTAAATACGATTGACTTAACAACATACATAGAACAGAAGAGAACAGAAGAGAACAGAAGAGAACAGAACAGAACAGAACAGAATAGAATAGAATAGAATAGAATTATTTATTGGCCAAGTGTGATTGGACACAAGGAATTTGTCTTTGGTGCATATGGTCTCAGTGTACATAAAAAGACAGATACATTTGTCAAGAATCAGAAGGTACAGCACTTAATGATTGTCATAGGGTACAAATAAGCAATCAGGAAACAATATCAGTATAAATCATAAGAATATAAGCAACAAAGTTACCGTCCTGCAGTCATAGGTGGGAGGAGATGGGTGATAGGAACGATGAGAAGACTGATAGTAATGCAGCCTTAGTGAATGGTTTGACAGTGGTGAGATAATTATTTGTTTAGCAGAGTGGGGGTGTTCGGAAAAAAATGTTCTTGTGCCTTGTTGTCTTGGTGTGCAGTGTACAACTTTAATGTCAAGAACTCTTGTTTTCCATCTCAGTTAAAAGAAAACTTACCTTCAGTTTGATCTTTAGATATTCAAACTTAAAGAATGTTATGAGAATAAATTTTCCTAAAAATAGTAATCATTTTAAAGATCTAATTTTATGTTTGAATATTGTAAACTATGCAGGCAGAATCTTACTGAATGACTTTCATTTATTATATTTTATTATTATTATTATCATTATAATAACTAGGACAGTGTTTATAGTAACAATAATTCAGTTTCAGAATTGTTTTCAAACAAAAGCTATACTGATGAAATAAACATACTGCTTCCTTTCCAGGATATAAACAGAAGGGAATTCTGGATTCAACTCTTCTGGATCCAGCATCCATTGTGAAAGATCATGGAAAAAGGAAATCAGTCTATCATAACAGAATTCATTTTTATGGGATTCACAGATAATCCTAAAATGCAGTTCAGTCTTTTTATCTTCTTCTTCTTGGTTTATATTTTTACAGTAATAGAGAATCTTGGGATGATTTTGTTGATCTGTGCCGAACTCCAGCTTCACAACCCCATGTATTTTTTCCTGGGTAACCTCTCCTTTGTTGATCTCTGTAATTCCTCAGCCATTGCTCCTAAAATGCTGGTTGATTTCTATGCTGAAACTAAAAAGATTTCATACAATGGTTGCATTACGCAACTGTTTGTATTTGCCTTGTTTGCAAATGTCGAGTGTCTTTTGTTGGCTTTAATGGCCTATGATAGGTATGTGGCCATCTGCAATCCACTTCTCTATTCAATCATTATGTCCAAAAGAACCTGTCAAGAACTGATGGCTATTGCGTACTTTATTGGGGCGGTAAATGCAATGATAAATACTTCTTGCACATTTCGACTGTCGTTCTGCAGATCTAATATTATCAATCATTTCTTCTGTGATGAACCTCCACTGCTCATTTTGTCCTGTTCTGACACCTACATCAGTGAGATAGTGATATTTGCCTTTGGGGGGTGCATTGAAGGAATCAGCATTGGAATGATTCTTGTATCCTATGCTTATATTTTGGGTACAGTTCTGAGAATGCGCTCTGCTGAGAGTAGGTACAAAGCATTCTCCACCTCTGCTTCTCACCTGACAGCTGTTGGGATATACCATGGGACAATACTCTTCATGTACTTTCGGCCCAGTTCCAGCTATTCCATGGACCAAGACAAATGGGCCTCGTTGTTCTACACAGTTGTGATCCCCATGCTCAATCCTTTGATCTACAGCCTGAGGAACAAGGAGGTGAAAGATGCTATGTCAAAATCTCTTGGCCATATATGGATTTGGAAAGGAAGAAATATTGTTTTATAAAAACTGGAAAGTATGTCCATTTAGGAAAATGATATACAAAAGGTTAGTTAGATATCCCACAGTACGTTACAGATGATACACCAGTAGTGGCAGGTGACCTAAGAGACCAAAGAAATGGGAGTCCGTCTCAAAATTTGTACACCATTTGTATATGTGTGTATGTGTGTGTGTATTTTTTGAAATCTAGCTAAAGACATAGCAAATATTTTAATTAAATTCTCAAAGAATTAAACAAGCAATTAAACAAACAATATTTAATTTACCTTTATATTATCTAGTAATATATTTTGAAGAGTGTTCTTTAGTTTGCCAAAATTAGTAGGACTCTGTATACATGGATCTTGTTTTTGTGTACTTCTTTAATTCTTTTCTAATTAGTAAGCTTTGATGTCTATGTATTTATTATTGGGATTTTATAATCTCTCCAAAATTTTACGCATATATCTTATATGATTCCAAAAACTGCTCATTTAACTGCAAAATCAGAAAATATAGCCAAACTGATCCATAAAAAGTAATATGAACAACTAAGTGGTTATAATTAATGGCTCACCTTAAGTAAGCATATATTCACTGCATGAAATATCCCTGTCAAAATACTATCCAAATAAGGATTTAATTCTCAATTTGTCTAGATTCTCACAACACAGGGAGACATATGAGGGCCTTGAATTTGATACCCCTGTTCCATATAGTTCATTCATTGACTATCACTGAGTTAGATTCTGCCCACTCTTCCCAGCTAAGATCCTTTTCATTACATGTGATATAATGAAGCATTCCAAAAATAAGTGACATTCAGAACTCTGCCAGATTACCAATCTTTCCATTTGCTAATAATTCCTAATGCAAATCAACACAAAACTGTATTTCTCTACATTTCACACCCCAATGTGTTATTTCCTGAGTCACCTATGTTTCCTGGACATGTGTTATATTCCATAATCACCCCTCAAATGCTGTGCAACCTCCTGGCAAATGACAAAATCATCTCCTTTGGCAGCTGTGTTGTGCAGATGTTCATTTCCCTGTCTGTTGGAAGTACCAAATTCATCCTGTTGGCTTTCATAGCATATGAGCCAGAGGTGGGATTCAGCAGGTTCTGACCAATTCTGGAGAACTGGTAGCAGAAATTTTGGGTAGTTTGGAGAACTGGTGAATACCACCTCTGGCTGATCCCACCCCCATCTATTCTCTACCTCCCAAGTCCCATCTGATTGGGAGGGACTAGAGATTTTGCAGTATCCTTCCCCTGGAGTAGGAAGGGAATGGAGATTTTACAGTATCCTTCCCCTGCCACGCCCACCAAGCCATGCCATGCAGTGGTGAAATTCAATTTTTTTTAGTACCGGTTCTGTGGGCATGGCTTGGTGGGCATAGTGTGGCTTGGTGGGCATTGCTTGGTGAGCATGGCAGGGGAGTGATACTGCAAAATCACCATTCCCAACCCAATCTGGGTCCAGCCACAGGTGGCATTTGCCAGTTCTCCGAACTACTCAAAATTTCTGCTACTGGTTCTCTGGGCTACTCAAAATTTCTGCTACCGATTCTACAGAACCTGTCAGAACCTGCTGGATTTCACCCCTGATGCCATGCCCATAGAACCACTAGTAAAAAAATTTGAATCCTACCACTTATATAAACCAGTACATGGCCATTTGCCATCCCTTGTAATTCAATGTTGTTATGAAACAATAGTTCTGTGTACAGATGGCCCTTGGATATTGGCTCTGTGGCCTCGTGCAGTCAGCGTTCACACTGCAATTGCCATTTTGTGGGGAGAAAAGATAATGAACCATTTTTGGTTGTGAAATGTTAGCTGTTCAGCAGTTGGCTTGTTCAAACACCTTCCGTAGGGATGCTTTGATGCTAGGAGCAGGTATCCTCCTTCTGCTCACCCCTTTTTCCTGGTGCTGGTGTCTTTCATGTCCATTTTTTCAACCAGTCTTCATATTAATTCAGCAGATGGAAAGCACAAGACTTTCTCCACCTGCTTAGCCCACATTATTTATTTATTTAGCATATGGCATCTACAGAGGTCAAAATAATATGGAACCATAGGATTTCAATGGGAAAGATGTATGGAGCCATAGAATTTCAATGGGATAGGTGTAATAATTCAATATCTCTCAGCCCAATTAGCTGTGGTGATTCCGTGCTATGGGACAGCTATCTTTGCCTATTTGCATCCCAGCTCCCACAATTCATCCGAGCAGAGAAGGCAAACTGTCTCATTGTTCTACTGTGTTTTCACACTGATGCTGAATCCCATGATCTACAGTCTGAGGAACAAAGTGGTAATAGGAGCCCTGGAGAAGGTCCCTGGAAAGAAAAGGAAAAGCGGAAGAATTCTATGGGTCTAATTTCTCTACTTTATCCATCCAACCTAATGTGAATATCACCAAAGGAAGCCCCTGTCAATCCTCCTTCAATAAGAGAAATGGATATATTTGCTACAGAGCACTTTTGTGCTGTTTTCCTTAGAATGCCTTCTCATAGGAGGTACCTGTGTTTCCAGTGAGCCCAGGTCAAAACACAGATACACACAGAACTTTAAGCTGGTCGACAAACTATTAAGCAACTAATGTTATTGCTTCGTCTTTAGATTGTAGCTCCATTTCTTATATTCAGTTTTTAAATGTTGCATATACCTTTTTGAGATTCCTTTTTGCTGCAGCTCAGCTATTGCAATAAATATAAAATACATTCATAAGAAGATTGTTCCATTAGATATGTTAACTTGGTTAAATAAATAGTATGATTATTATTGTTATTAATATTAATATAATTGATATTAAGGCAATGAATTGATTATTATTTCCTTAAATGATTTGTACCCAGACAGCACACTGTTCAATTGAAATTGGAATTTTTGTATGCTATACAATAAAATAAAATTAAAACTTATTGCAAAAAAAAGAAGATTGTTCAATTTATAATTTCAGAGAGAGAAATTGCAACATTTGGGGAATTTAATTGGAGAAGATCATCTACTAACCAAAACTGTTCCAAAAATAGTAAGTTGGATACTTTCCCCAAGACAATCTGTATTATCCTTCTAATGACTCTATTCTAACACCACTGTTGGGTGGTAGGTTCTTTATTATGCATATGTAATGTATGAGAAGCAAAGTGATTGACTGAGCCCTCCAGCTTCACTATACTTCCTTTCCACCACATCACCATCAATGACAATCCCGACACAGGAATAGGGCAAGTATGATTATAGAATTCTGGACCTCTACACATAGTCTTGTTGATGTATGTCAAACTATCATCTAAACAAATTACCATAGCATAATATACATATATCATTAATGACATGATAAATCAAGACTGGAAGCATGCAGTACTAATACCAAGGTTATCTTACTCTTCTAAGAAAGAAAATAAGAAACAGAATGGGTTCTATAGAGATTAAAGTACAAACACCAAAATAGACTTAATATTTTTTTAAAAAATCAGCACTGCTTACATGCTGCCATAAATCATATTTCTTATTTGGCTAGCAAGTATACTAAAATAATAAATTATTGTCCACTTCAATTCTTTAAAATGTTCCCAGAATGAAGAATAAAATAAAAAGCTTGGTCAAGTTAGTTTCCTGCTTTGAGGAATACCTTCCATATAGACAAATTCACTTCCCTCCAATTTTAAACAGAGTAGCGCATAAGATCATATGCTTAGATAAAATGCTTCAGTTTGTCAGCCTTCATAAACATCTCATGCTCTTTAAGAAAGCCATCTCCAGTGCCTGCGTCCTTCTCAAGACATTTTTGACTTCCTTGTTCCTCAGGCTATAGATCAAAGGATTCAGCATTGGAATCACTATGGTATAGAAGACGGAGGCCCATTTATCCTGATCCAGAACATAGCTGGAACTTGGGCGCAAATACATAAAGACAGATGTTCCGTAGAAGATGGTTACAGCTGCCAGGTGAGAGGCACATGTTGAAAAAGCCTTTTGTTTCCCCTCAGAAGAATTAATCCGCAGGATTGCTGTCAAAATGAATGCATATGACACCATAATTTCTGTTGAAGTAAATATACCCAGGATTGTTGCAAAAATGAAGAGCACCATTTCGTTGATGCTTGTGTCACTACAAGAAAGAGACAGCAAAGGGGGGACATCACAGAAAAAATGGTTGATGACATTGGAGCCACAAAAAGAGAGCTGAAAGGTAGAAACTGTTTGTGTCACCGCATTCACCAAGCCAATGAGATAAGATCCAGCCACCATCACAGTGCACACTCTGGGAGACATGGTAACCACGTAGAGGAGAGGATTACAGATAGCCACGTACCGATCATATGCCATCGCAGCCAGGAGGATACACTCAGTACTTGCACAGAAAACGAAAAAATACATCTGTGCAGCACAATTAGCATATGAAATGCTTTTCTTGTCTGCCAGTATGTTAGCTAGCATTTTAGGGGCAATGGCTGAAGAATACCCAAAATCTAAGAAAGACAAATGACTGAGGAAGAAATACATAGGGCTCTGGAGCTGAGAACTTATCCTGATTAATATGATCATCCCCAGATTGCCAGTCAGTGTCATTAAATAGATAATTAGTATTACAGTAAAAGAAAGCAGCTCCATCTTTGGACTATCCACTAAACCTACAAAAACAAATTCAGTCATCTTTGTGTGGTTTTCTTCAATCATTTCTCTTCAATAATTAAACACTGTTGAAACACTAGAATCTGTTTCTTCAATGGCATCGGATCTGTAATATATAAAAAAATGATATTTTATAAGGATCTGTATCTTGACCAAGGCTCTGCAGATGAAGCTTCTTAGCTACCACTGCTAACACAAAGCATTAGGATGTGTAATGAATCAAAGGAAAGACTTTTAGACTTAATCATGAGGAAAATATTCCTCAACAATCCTTTTTCTGATATATTCCCCATGATATGTTTTTGTCTTATCTCCAACCCATACCACAGGCAACATTAACCCTGCCTTCGCTTTTCTGCTCTTAAAAGAGTATTTTCCTCTGAAGCAGGAAGCATGATAAATTTACTGTGGATACAATCTAAGACACTTCATTGATCATTCAATGGGTGGTGAAGCCAAGTAACTCTTAGATGATGGATCCACGCTTGGCAGATGAGGTTCCTAAGCACCTACTGATCATTTTAGGTTGCTACAGTCATATCATTCTCCTGCCAGTTCCTGGATACTATTCTCTGAGGATTTTTTGATTGGGGAAGAAGGAGTGTGTGGTACTTTCAAACTGCGCTCTCCCCAAACTGAACCAGAAGTCTTAGCTTTGAAAGAGGGTCCATCACAGGAGGAAGCCTGAGAAGTGAAACCAGCTTTGTTTCTGCTGTGTCATCCACAGCGATGATCTGCTGTGAGGTTTATTTTGAGCACACATTTAATGCTGTGTGGCACATATCCTAACTTAGCCTCAAAATAAACCTGATAATAGCTACCTGGCAGTGGCAATGGAAGACAACTGTTCAACTGTTAGCCAAACTCATTTCCAATGCATCGACCCAAAACACTTGCAAGCTAAAATGAATTTTGACAGATGGTTAAACTTGCCATTCAAGCTACCTGTCAAACCTCAATTTTCCCCAATAGAGCCTCAGCCTTTGTAAAGGTTATGATTCATGATGCTTGGCAGGAAGGATGGGAAATAAAGCCAGAGGAATTCACCAGTCCATTTCCTTAACTATTATAGTAAAGCAGATACCCATGAGATACTCAGGTTATGAGGACAATAGCAATTAATAATCAGAAGCATACTATTTGCATTGAATTTTATAGCAACTCTTCTGTCCAGATCTTCTGTAGCAGTCTTTTGCATGCATTCTTTTCGATAGAATTTTGGGCAGATAAGGGAATTCTTACATTTCATCAACATAAAATCCATTTTGCTTCTGCTTGTAGTATGGCTTCCTAGACACACAATGATGAAACAGACATATGTATAGCAAACCTTTCAAAGTGGATCCATTTAGAAAGGAAGATCCTATGATTTACACACAGGTGAATTGGGCAGATTGAGATTAGACCATTAAAAGCTATGCATGTGTCTTAAAAGCAATTCTATAATAAGTACAAGTCAACATGGATTGATCAAGAGCAGGTCTTGCCATTCTATCAATTTTGGACCAGTTACTTCCTTGGAAAATTGTGCAGTAGATATATCATGATTTCAACAAAAAAATTGGCACAACATCCCATGACATTCTGATTTACAAGCTAGGAATTTAAAAGATTGAAAGCATTTTCAGATACCTAAAATAGTCTGGAGACAGCTCTTCTTGTCCAAACCAAATAATGGTAGAAATATTCTGAAATGCAACAAAGATCTTGTATAGTTAGACTAGTTCAGTGGGTCATTGAGATATCCTTCATATCGAAGATCCTTATGATCCAAACAACTGATTCCCTGGTGGTAACCCTCAACTATTTTTTAAAGTTTATTATCAAGGGTAATAGGCTACCTCTACTGTTGCTAAATGAATTTTCAAAGGAATAGGGGGGGGGGGATCTCCTAATTGCTTGTATTCATCTGTGTGTGGGCATATGTGTGTGGGGGGTGTCTATTAAGTTTACAGTAAATAGATCTACAGAGATAACGTCCACAAATGTTTTAAAGACTTCATTGATTCTTCATTGATTGATTGTTTGATTATGTATCATAAGGCAGTGTCAACTCTTAGCAACCACATAGGTAGACCTTCTCCAGGATTATTTGCCCTGACTTAGTTTTTAGGTTTAGGTTTTCCAGTAGTACATCTATAACCAGTGTAATCAAATTGATCCACTTGGCTCATTTCTTTCTTTCCTTTCCTTCCATGTTTCCAAATCCTCTGAACTGATTTGTTGCACTATCCATTTATTTGTTTTCTTACCTATCCACGGTATTCTCAGGAATCTTCTCCAAAATCAAAATTCAAAAGTAGAAACATTCCTTGTATGCTACTTCTTCAAAGTCCAATCTTCACCTCCATAAAGTGTCACAAAAATATTAAATGCATGATTCTGATCTTTGTAGGTATAAGCATACTGAATAATTTATCCAAGGCCTTCCATGCTACCTAACATAGTGCTAGTTTGTGATATATTTCTCAATTGCTGGTTCTTTTATTATTTATGGTAAATCCTAAAAGACAGAATCTATCAATCAAGTCAATAACTATTGTCAAGTCTAAGTTTTACTGTACCGGATATCATAAGTTTGTTCTTCTTTATCGTTAATCTTAGTCCCATTTTTTTCATGGTGCTTCTTAACTTTTACATACAAAAATACATACATACATACATACATACATACATACATACATACATACATACATACATTTATCTTATTCTTTCCCAAACTAAATGAACATAACCATATTTTATGCAAATCTCCATTCTCTCTGATGATGTATAAGTATTTACTTGTTTATTATAAACAATGTATGCAGTTAAACCCTGTAATTGAGGACGTAAGAAATAGGTGAATAAGATTCAGTTGCAATTAAGGTTTTAGGCTATAATTGGTTCACAGGCTGATACAGAATCAGTCTTTACTCTTCGCCTGATCATAGGACTGGTATCGTGTGGGACAGATGAAATGGAGAGAAGAATGAGGGCAATGCAAAGCTTTGAAGGAGTATTTTGTACACGAGCTTTATGGAAAGCATTCCTCTTCAACTGGTTTGTAAGATATTCCTTTGCAGATCGTTTATATTTTAAAAATTGTCCTTCCTGTCTTAACAGCAAAGCAGGCATAATGCTGCCATCCGCACCTGTGAAAGTATTGACCACTATCTATCTATATATATAAATGGCTTTCTCTGTGTGTTTGTGTGTGTGTGTGTGTGTCTGTGTGTCTGTGTGTCTGTGTGTTCCAGCATAACTCTGGAATGCCTCAAACAATTTCAACCAAACTTGGTACATAGATGACTTATTCTCTTGAAAAAATACTGTGGGGGTAAGACACCCCTAACATCCCTCAGAGTCTGTGTTCTGTTAATATACAGCCTGTTGTGCCATACTGCCCTACTGGCTTCTACTGTACAGTGCAGTGGAGTTGCCATGGTAATGGCTTCACAGTGCTCCACAAGGGGGCTCCCTCTGGTATGGGGGAAAAGCCAACATTAGAAATTACATTTGGTCCAGACATTTCCCCCCTATAAATAAATACCTGGGCAATGCCAGGTTATCGGCACTAGTGAACAATAAATGTAGCGAGACAGTCTGCACTTGTACTTTTTTATTGGGAACTCCTTAATGTCAAATGTTCTCACTTGAATAAGAGGATGATATAAATGTAAGGAACCAGAGAATAACAGAGCAAAGTTCTAGTTCACTCAAGGAATGAAGAGATGGAAGATAAACACATAATCCTTCACCTTGGGAAGGAACACACATCCCTGACATTTTCAGAGATATGCATCAGGCAGGCTCATCACAGAAGATTTGTGCTGTAGGGTGTACCTTTACCCAGATAAAGTTGTAAATGTTTGCCAGGATTTTGACTGAAAGGATACTAAAGTGACAATGAGCAACATTTGAGAAGTGGAATATTTCATAGCAGGCAGGGGATGTGCAAACCAGATTTTTGCTCTTCAGCAGAAGATTGAGAAATACAATATATCAATTTAGAGAAAGGTTATGATGAAGTGGATAAGCTTGATATATGAGAAGGTTTTCCTGAATATGGGAATAGGAGGTCAGAAATCATTAGAAAAAGTTAGAAAAAGATACATAGAATAAGATAAGTAAAAATCTTAATAGGTAATTCAACATCCCTAGGCATGAAAGCTGGGTGGGTGACCTTGGGCCGATCACTTTTTCTTATAACCCCAAAAGTCAGGCTTGAGTAACAGGATGGTCAGTCAATTACTGTCACAATCAATGAAGCAACAGATGGTTGATCAAAATAATAATAATAATAATAATAATAATAATAATAATAATAATAATAATAACAACAACAACAACAACAACAACAACAACAACAACAAAATCATGAAATACCAGGACCTAAAAATTGAAATTCAACGATTATGGCACAAACCAGCAGTGGTAATTCCAGTGGTAATCGGCACACTGGGTGCTATTCCAAAAGCACTGGAATTACATTTAAAACAGTTTAAACTTGACAAAATCACCATCAGTCAAATGCAAAAAGCTGCACTGCTTGGATCCGCACGTATATTACGAAAATACGTGATGACGTCCTAGGCCCCTGGGTGAGTCCCAATTAGTAATCAATGCCAAATCCGGCGAAACAACTGGCCGCTGTGATACAATTGTATAATAATAATAATAATAATAATAATAATAATAATAATAATAATAATAATAATAATAATAATAATAATAATGGACCATGCGCTTGCAAGAAAATACTAGGTAAAAAAAATAGAAACTAGGACAAAAATGTTTGATGTTCTCTTGTTAAATGTATTTATACATAAATGTCTAAGCAACACTACTATGATATATTTGAGATGGTGCCATAAATGTATGTGAATGCAAATGATGCCATGTTGCTGACTGAGAGATTGAATTATTGCAGCAAACTGCACAATGCAATGAGCAGTATGAAAAAATGTTTGTGCACATTTGGGTAAAAGGAGTGATTGATGGCACATTATGCATACATGGTGGAAAACTCAAGCAAGCAGATGAAGTTATGGGAAATAAATTGGAAGCCCCTTTACCAAACAAGAGAAAGGGGATGGTTATGAAAATGATAGCAGAAAGATAGTAGGTGGCATATGGTCTGTTACAAGGAATGAATATTTATTGAAAGATATGTTAATGGATAAGTGCATGATGTGCTTTTGCCCACTTTTTGTATTTGGAAGTGAGAATTGGGCGTCTCAGAAGAGACACAGAAGGAAGTTGAATGCAATGAGAATGGGATGCTTAAGGGGATGGTAAAACAAGAAGCAACTGTCCAAAATAAGTGCTAAATAATATGAGCAAGTGACCAGTATAAAGTATAAAAGAGGTAAATGAGGTGGTCTGGTCCTCTAGAAAAAATGAATAAAGGTCAGATTGCATAACATATATAAGAAAGGGTAAAATGGTTGGGAATGAGAGGAAGGCTAAGATAATCATCATTAGATAGTATTGATACAATCCTCAAAACAGGGAGAAGATAAATGTAAAAAATAAAATATAATGTGTGAAATGGAAGAATCATACGGTGGGAATAAAAATGATTTTCAGGGAAAGAAAGGTGTGCAGAGGTACATTGTATGATATTGGTGTAAACCAGGGGTGGGGTTCTACCAGTCCGGACTAGTTCAGGCAAACCAGTAACTTTAACCATCAGCTGGGAGCGAACTGGTTTGCTCCGACAATGAAGTGGGCGTGCCTGCCCGCCCTGCACTTAACTCACCTATATCGTCTCAGCTGAGCGGATTGCTGTGTCTCAGCTGTTTTCCTCCCCAACAGTTATGCGGAAGGTAAAAACCGTGCGAAACAGTTATTAAACCGGTAGGATCCCGCCACTGGTGTAAACTACATTTTCTTTTCTGCTTCTTATTTCATTTCTTCAAATCATTTAGCATACTATTTCCTATTCCTTTTCTGCACTTTGTATAGCACTGCTTAGTCCAAAAGGGAATAGAATGATGGGTACATACATACACACAAATAAACGCACATACTCTCACATGTATTGGCAGATACAACAATTTCCAAGAACTTGGTAGCTGAGAATATCAGAGGATATCCCAGATGGCATCAAATAGCATTTAGGTTTTCTCCTTCTACTTGTAGAATCTGAAAGTAAGGAAAGAAGCACTTGCAATATTCCTGGTAAGTTATTTATTAATAACAATTCAAACTAAAGTTAAAAATAAAAAATAAGTGGATTTCACATGTTTTACCATCATATAGGACTTTTTGTATTGAATTTGTATAAGAATTTGACACTAAAAAATACTTAGAGTGCTTTTACTACATGCCAATTGGCAACTGAGGCTAGCCAAAGTCAGATTCTTTCATAATACTGAAATATTGAAATATTTATTGGGACTTAATTCCACACTTACATATTTTTGTGTAATTGTGTGATACAATTCACAGGAAATACAATTAACTTAATAACATATATAGAAGAGAAGGGAAGAGAAGGGAAGGGAAGGGAAGAGAAGAGAAGATAATTCTTTATTGGCCAAATGTGATTGGACACACAAGGAATTTGTCTTTGGTGCATATGGTCTCAGTGTACATAAAAAGACAGATACATTTGTCAAGAATCAGAAGGTACAGCACTTAATGATTGTCATAGGGTACAAATAAGCAATCAGGAAACAATCAATATCAGTATAAATCGTAAGGATATAAGCAATAAAGTCACCGTCCTGCAGTCATAGGTGGGAGGAGATGGGTGATAGGAATGATGAGAAGACTAATAGTAATGCAGCCTTAGTGAATGGTTTGACAGTGGTGAGATAATTATTTGTTAACAGAGTGATGGTGTTCGGGAAAAAACTGTTCTTGTGTCTAGTTGTCTTGGTGTGCAGTGTACAACTTTAATGTCAAGAACTCTTGTTTTCCATCTCAGCTAAAAGAAAACTTAACTTCAGATTGATTTTTATAAGTTCAGACTTAAAGAATGTTATGAGAATAAATTTTCCTACAAATAGTAATCATTTTAAAGATCTAATTTTGTGTTTGAATATTGTAAACTGTACAGGCAGAATCTTACTGAATGACTTTCATTGATTATATCTTATTATTATTATCATTATAATAACTAGTACAGTGTTTATAGTAACAATAATTCAGCTTCAGAATTTTTTTCAAATAAAAACTATATTGATTAAATAAACATACTGCTTTCTTTCCCAGGATATAAACAGAAAGGAATTCTGAATTCAACTTTTATCCTGGATCCAGCATCCATTGCGAAAGATCATGGAAAAAGGAAATCAGTCTGTCATAACAGAATTCATTTTTATGGAATTCACAGATAATCCTAAAATGCAATTCAGTCTTTTTATCATCTTCTTCTTGGTTTATCTGCACACTTTACGCTTTATGGTTTATGACACTTTTTGGAGAGCCTAACCCTAACCCTAACCCTAATGGGAATTTTCCCAAATGGGATTTTCCCATGTATTCTGCCAGGAAATGTACATAAGTCTGGCTCAAAAGGCGTCCCCCCTCCTAACCAAACCAACAGACTCCGAATCCAATAGTGATGACCCTTTTCCTCCACAAATTCATGGAGAGCTAAACCTAACCCTAAGTGGAATTTTCCCATGTATTTTGCCAGGAAACATACATAAGCCAGCTCAAAAGGCGTGCCCCCTCCTAACCATACCGAGGGGCTCTGAATCCAATGGCAATGTTTGCTATGCTCTGCAAATTCATGGAAAGCTAACCCTAACCCTAAGTGGAATTTTCCTGAATGAATTCCTTTCCAGCACATCATAATCAATGACAATCCCGACCCAGGAATAGGGCAAATATGACTATAGAATTCTGGACCTATCCATATACTCTTGTTGATGTATGTCAAACTGTCATCTAAACAAATTACCATAGCATAATAAACATATATCATTAATGACATGATAAACCAAGACTGAAAGCACGCAGTACTAATACAAAGATTATCTTACCCTTCTAAGAAAGAAAATAAGAAACAGAATGCGTTCTCTAGAGATTAAAGTCCAAACACCAAAATAGACTTAATACTTTTTTAAAAAATCAGCACTGCTTACATACTGCCATAAATCATTTTTCTAATTTGGATAGCAAGTATACTGAAAGAATAAATTATTGTCCACTTCAATTCTTAAAAATGTTCCCAGAATAAAGAATATCCTGTTTTACAATTAATTTTAGAGACTTTCCCCCACCCCAAGGTAAATAAATGAGTCTCATTTCAGTGATCAGTTCTGTTTAAATTTTTCCAAAATAAATTAGGTCCCTTTGATGGAATGCTGCTTGCTGTCCCTTCCTGAAGTGGAGCTCTAATGCCTATAATTTCTGCTTTCATGATACTTTGATTTTATCTTTCTGTTAGTATAATTGTTACTGTGAAAGTCCGAAATCTGGTGAATGTCGACATTCACCAATTTCGGTCTTTCAAGGTGACATAATATCTATGAAAAGGTTGTAAAGCTCTTTATTCTGAGATACATCATGCTCTGGACTTACTAGTGTTGCATTAATAGTTATTATTATTCAAATTATTGTTATGATCTTCATTGTCAACCTCATCTATTCTAGTTTAGAATTAATCAATAATAGTGTCTCTGAAATGCCCAGCTAAATCACATTGTGTTTCATCTGTGAATACCAGTAAAATTCAGGTATTATTTTTTTCACATTTAATATAATTTGAAGAATGATATCTTTGGATGGAGAGGATTTCTTTGTATTAGGACAATCTAGGAGAGATTAATTAGATCTGCTCATGTGGATACATATATATAATCTCTCTTCTGATTTTAATCAGTCATTTTATTTCTATTTTATTTTATTTTTTGCAAAGGAGCTCAAAGAAAGAAGGGAAGAAATCCTCCCTCTTTTTTCTTTTGCATATGGATATCTTAAGGAAAAATTCTCTGGGTACAAGGTATGACAATAATCTTCCTCAGGCTAGGCTATGGGTAATCACTTTGCTCACAGGAGAAGCAAGAATAAGCGGACAGTTTTTAGCTCACTTAAGCATGAAAACCGCTACATAATAGAAATGAGCAATATTTTGTAATTTTTAGTTAGTATTTCTTTTTAATTAGAATTCCTGAACAATTGGGAATATCATGCATGAAATTAAAAATCCAATTTGGACAAACATGGATTACAGGTTTTTCTCAAGGTAACCTTATTCGGCTTAATACTCGCTTCGATGCGTCCTTCACCTCCCGATTCCTCAGACTATAGATTAGGGGATTCAGCATGGGAATCACCATAGTGTAGAAGACAGAGATAACTTTATCTCGACCAAGTGAGTAGCTGGAAATGGGTCGGACATAGATGAAAACAGTGGTGCCATAGAAGAGCAAGACAGCCGTCAAATGAGAGGCACATGTGGAGAAGGCCTTATGCCTGCCTTCAGATGAGCGGATCCTCAGAATGGCGCCTATGATGTATATATATGAGATGAAGATCTGCACTGAGGTGAAAATACCCTGAAATGTACCAAAAGTATAAAGCACTATCTCATTGCTGAATGTTCTACTGCAAGAGAGTTTTAACAGTGGAGGAATATCACAGAAATAATGATTTATAACATTGGAGTGGCAGAAAGAGAGTCTAAAGGTTGAGATTGTTTGTGCAAGAGCATGAATGAAGGCCATTATGTAAGTCACTCCTACTAATTGGATGCAAATGTTCTTAGTCATAATGATTGTATAGAGCAGTGGGTTACAAATTGCCACATAACGGTCATACGCCATAACAGCTAGCAGAAGGCACTCAACACTGGCTGTAAGGACAAAGCTGAACAATTGTGTTATGCAACCAGCAAAAGAAATTGATTTCTTAGAATTTAAGAAGTTTGATAGTGTTTTAGGAGTTATTGTGGAGGAATAGCAGAAATCCACAAAAGCCAAATTATTGAGGAAATAATACATGGGAGTATGGAGTCGAGAATCAATCTGGATCACGGTAATCATCCCAAGATTTCCCACACAGGTGATGAGATACATCAGAAGAAAAATGACAAAACAAATGGGGACCAAGTTAGGATTTTCTGTGAGTCCCACCAGAAAGAATTCTGTTACTATACTATTATTTTCTCCTGCCATTGTGTTGCTTGAGAGTGCGTAGTCTACCCTCTTTAGAAAATCTGCAAAGAAAATATAGATATTATAAAATTGATATAGGAATCCCCACTGTGTCCTTTGCTGCTCCTGGCCAGCTTACCGAGGGATTTGTGTGTCTTTGTATATCTATGGATATGGAGACAGGCAGGCAGGCAGACATCTAAGTTCATAAACTAAAAAAATGTTAATTTATTTCTGAAATGAAATATGAAAGCATCATAATAGTAAACAAAAGATAATATGACAAACAGAATGTATACTGTGACAAAATATAATACTGATTTAGTGAGTGGGAAGGAAAGGAGGGAGGGAGGGAGGGAGGAAACAAATTTCATGTAATATAGTAGATCAATATTCTATTAAAATTGGGAAGGTATTGGATCAAATCCTGAGAAGTGAATGACAGTATTTATTTCTCATTCTGCTTAACTCTCAAGATTGTTATATTGTATTATATTAGTATGTAAAGGAACTTATATGGAATCAGCTGAATCAGCAAAACAGTGAATGAAAACATTCCAAGGAAATTTGCATTGAAAATACTAAGCAAAAATGAACTTCCATTTAAGTGACACACCAATGTGGTACCTATTTTTTTAAAAAAATCCTCATTATACATAGTTAAATATGAATGTTAAATACAACCAAAAGAAAATTGGAGCCTGCACTAATTAACTGCACTGAAATTGCAGTTAATTAGTGCATAAAAACCAAAGTATCATAACAAGGTAGTGATACCAAAAATTAACAAAATAGCTTCCTCGGGCTTGTGTGAATCCCAGATTTTAAAATTATTGCTTGAATCTGCTTCCTATTTAAAGTTAATTGAATCTCCGAGCATTATTAAGCTTCAGTGATTTTCTAAATATGTACACATATTCGTAAGTAATTTAACCTAACTATATTTCTCAAGTCTTGAATGTATTTTCTTCTACTAAATTTTTAATTTTTGAACTAGTAGAAATATACTAAGAGTTTTAAAAATGTAAAAAGTAAATCTCTCTCTCTCTCTCTCTCTCTCTCTCTCTCTCTCTCTCTCTCACACACACACACACACACACACACACACACACACTTCATTGAACATTAGGAATGCTAAATCTTTTTTAATCCTGTACTCAAATCCTTTAACTTCCCTGACCAAACTCTTAAACAGTTCTTCTTTTAAAACTTACCAGAAGGTAGGAAATATTTATTGTGGTGTTTCAATAATTCAAAAGGGCCTACATAATTAACTGAGGACCAGAAGCTAGATGTACATTTTCTATTCAGTTTCTGCATACATTCTAAATAAAGTTTGAATAACTGAAATATCATCCATTTTTCTTGAAAAGAAGCAGGACTTATTAGAACCTCAGAAACCTAATTATATCCGAGGGAGAAAAACAGCTTCGTGCAAATGTGTCATTTTGCTGCTTTTCAGAAAAATATATGAATAAAAGGTTTTGATATATGTTACCTGTTAGATTGGGTAATGGATAGGCACACACAGGCTTAATGGTAACAACAGCTCTTTATTAAGTACAACAAGTGAGAACAATCCAGCGAAGGTTGGGTCTGACAGCAGCCCTTTTATAGGGAGCTGTCAGACCCTTCGACCAATAGGATTAAACCTCTGTTCCCGCCGGAACAGAGGACCTTGGTGGAAACCACTGTAGTTAGAACAAGTATCTAACATTACCAAATATGTTACCATTCAAAGATCCATTGGGATCAAAAAAAATGGGATTTTTCAAGAAGCATGGAAGCTCATTCTTTCAGTTTTGTTGCCAAAAGTACACAGTATAAGGCACCAGCTCATTAGAGAGGAAAACATCTTAAAAGCTTACCTGACAAAGAATATAAGATACTTATAGCTGTATTAAGTATCTGCCATTATCTTTTATGAAGAAAGAAGTAGAACATACCAAAAGAATTTGATATGAAGATGATCGGGATGCTGAATTGAAATTCAGTTTTCCATGAATTGAAAAGTCGCATCAATAAAGCATATCATTACACAATGCTGGGAGTCATTTCTGGTAAAGGAAAATGATTTGCTCCTTCCCAAATCCCACAAAAGAGCAAGTATTCTTCTTTGTTAAATGATAATAATAGTAAAGCTAATATCTTGCCATCAAGCTATAATAAAAGAAGTTGATTTTGTTTTCTTTATAGCTAAAAACATAAGATGCTACATTGTCGCTCTGCTTCTCTGCCCAAGTCTAAGCATCTACAATCGTTTCAGAGGTTTAGATATTCTTTTTAAAAACCTGCGGCTGACTGAAACCTCACAAGGGGCTTCATTTAATTCAGAGATGCTATAACATTCTAACAAGCGGTAGCTGCATTTTCCCTAAATACCAATAAAGAATTAACCTGCGTCATCAATTGTACTAATCTATTTTTTTAGTGTTATGTCACTCTTCAAAAGTTGGCTTTCCCAAGGCACTGGAAAATTCCTACTTTCATTAAGCAGTTCTTGCTGTGTCTGTTGTCTTTTTCTGAGAAGGGATGAACCATATGGGCATACTCTCAGTCACTCATGTCCTGTTCACTACCCCAATGGATTACTGTAATGTGCTCTATATGGAGATGCTCTTGGAGCGTATCCCAGAAGCTTCAACTGATGCAAAATGCAATAGTGAAGGTAGTTAGGTGTGTTTCTAGAATTGCACAGGTTATGCCTTTGCTCCGCAATATGAACGGATTGCCATTTTGCTTCTGAATCCAGTTCCAGCTGGTCATGACCTTTAAAGTTCTGCATAACATGGGGCCAAGTGATCTGAGGGATTGCCTCTTCCCATTTACATTTATCCACCCCTTCAGACCCAGAAGGAGGAGGTCCTATTAGCCAGGGAGCTTCGTTTGGCATGACAAGCCTTTTCTGCCATAGCACCCTTTAGAACAGGGCTATGTTCCCTCTAAGCTGCGCGGGTGCGCGGTCGCGCAGATGGCAACAAAACACAGCGCGGCAGTTTCCAACTGCCGCGCAGTGATCTTTAGCATGATGGACTTTAAGCTGCAGGCAACTAGGAGGCTTCTGTCACCTGGGCCGGGATATTATAGTGCCTGGACACACCCAGAGGAGGGCGGGCCTTTGGCCAACAGAAATGTGGCCGCCTAGGATTATGATTGGGCTCCCTCCACCGGCACGTGGCTGATTGACAGGGAGGCTGTTCCCTCCTGGATCAAAGTTACTGAGGGGGGAAGCAGCAGCAACAGCAAACTCTCCGTGTGACGTGCGGAGCATGCTTCCGTCACAGTTTGTCGGCTAAGTCCCCATGGCTGGGCTCCTCGCTGTTGGCTCCGCTTCTGAGATGCGGATGTGTGGGAGGCACTCGCCACGCAAGCAAGTGGAAACCCACGCCAGGTGTGCATATGTCTGAATCCAGCCTCTGCATTCGGAGCATTGGGGCTCAAGGTTTTTTTTGCAGGAAGGGGGAGTCGAGCTGGTGCTCCGCGGATTTTATTTGATTTTATTGCTCGAAAAGAAAAAGAAAACAGAGGCTTCTTGGTCCGCCTAGACCAGAAACTCAAAATCCGGAAAATTAACCTTGTTTAGGAAAGTTTTGTGCTGATGGAAAAATAGTGTTTTCCAGTGAAAGTTTTTCCTACTTTTCCTTGTTTGCTTTTTTGGCCTCTATTCCTTCTCTTCTCTCCTCTTTTCTTTCTTCCTTTCTTCATTTTCTTTCCTTCCTTCCTTCTTTCTTCCTTTCCTCTTTCTCTTTCTCTCTTTCTTTTTTCTGCCTTTTTTTTTAAAAAAAAAAAAGTTTTATTGGTTTTTAAAAAAATAATATAGGAAAGGGGTAAAGGAAAGGTTACAAATTTTGGCAGTTGCAATGTGCGGCAGGAGTCCCCTCCCTCCATACTCATAGAATACAATTATAAAAAATTCAATACTAAATAACAATATATAGTCAGTATGTAAATTCAGTTAATAATTTCAATCAATTTATATCAAGTGGATTTTCTTACTCATTTTTGTGATCTGAGTTTTCTTGGTATTGCCCCTTCTCCCCCCGCCAGCAGAGCTCCAGCCCCTCCCGTGTCCTGCATGTCTGTTGTAAGATGATCTGGTTTATCTAGGAGTGCTTTATTTTTTTTCCATAAAGGCCTGCACCTCTATGGGTGTATTAATTCTAACTCTTGTGTCCTCCCAGAATATTAGCATACCTTCAGGCATCAACCATCTGAACCACATCCCCTTCTGGTATAGTTTCTTCGCTAATTGCGAATAGCTTTTTCTTTTCTCCCTCACTTTCTTGGGGATCTGTTTCAGGATGGTTATTTCCCTATCTTGGTATTTCAAAGCTTGCCCCCTTTGTGCACTCAGAATTTCATCTCTTGTGATTTTTATGAGAAATTTAATGTGTACCTCCCTGGGTACGTTGTGTGTTCTAGCATAGGCTGAGTTCACTCTATAAACCAAATCTAGTTCCCACTCCATCTGTTGTTTCTCTTTCTGAATGTATTCAGCCAAAATACTTGTCATAATGTCCCTTATATCTTCATCATCTGTCTCCACCACATTTTGAAATCTAAGGTAAAAGGACATTCTCTCAAATTCTATTTTCATCTGTTGGGTGTCGAGTTCTTTGTTCCCCTTCTGCAACCCTTCCATCCCCTCCCTCATCTCAGCCGTCCCACCCTCCAAAAGATCCAGTCTCTGTGAGTTTTTGTTGATCTGTTCCTGGTTCTCTTTAATTTCTTCTTTCATCTCTTTTAGTTGTCTTTTAATCTCCTCTTGTCCCTGTAAGATTTGTTGAAACATTTGTTGGAATTCAGTCTCAGTGGTTTTGGGCTGCATCAGAGATGTTATCATTGATTGTATACTTGGACTGGATGTTGTAGATGCCAGGGCAGAGTTTCTGCCTCTTTTTTTATCCTCCCTCCCTCCTCTCCTCTCCCCTTTCTTTTTCTCTTTCTCCTCTTTCCTTTTTTGTCTCCCTGTGTGTGTGTGTGTGTGTGTGTGTGTGTGTGTGTGTCTTCCTTCCTTCCTCCCCCTCCCTCCTCTTTCCTTTTTGTTTGTTTCTTTATGTGCCCCAATTGCTAATCTACATCAATTGGTAATTTATTCATAACTTGCTAATATCACTGCAGACTGCAGTGCAGATTGACTTAACAACCAGGTTACTGATTTAACCACAGTGATTCACTTAACTGTATGTAGCAAGAAAGGTTGTAAAATGGGGCAAAACTCATTTAACAAATGTCTCACTTAGCAATAGAAACTTTGAGCTCAATTATGGTCGTAGATTGAGGACTACCTGTATAGGGGGATTTCTTTACTTAATGGATATTTACATGGTAGAATTAAGTTTCAAATAACACTGATTTCGTTGTTGTCTTGGGTGACATCTATGAAAAAAAGTCAGGTGCTCAGGCATGAAAATGTTCTGCTCAAACACTATACTTTTCCGCTCACACTGAAAAAAAATAGAGGGAACATTGGAACAGGGGTGTCAAACTCAATTTCATTGAGGGCTGCATCAGGGTTGTGTTTCACCTCAGGGAGGCCAGGGAGGGTATGGCCAGCTCAATGTCACTCCTGTGGTGGCCTGAGCACTCGGCCAGTGAAAACAGTCTCCCAGGCTCTGTTTTCGGCTGCCACAACCTCCTGCAACCTTCTGCCAGTGAAAACAGAGCTCGGGAGCCCATTTTCACTAGCAGAAGCACTGCGGGCTGGTCCTTCCTGTTTCCAGGGCGGCCCCGCGGGCCATATCTGAGAACCCCATGGGCCAGGTTCAGCCCCCAGGCCTTGAGTTTGACACACCTGCTTTAGAATGTCCTCCCCACCACCACCAAAGTGAGATTGAACCCAACCATATTGGCCCTCCAGATGGCCCTGTGAATTTGTCTTGTCATTGGGTCTAGGAACTCCATGTAAATGTGGCATCCGTGAAATGGTTATACGATGTATAAACTTGGAATGCATTCTCCTCTGGTTTTGTTAGTTTGGTTTTTAATATTTGTAAATGCATTTTAAAAGTTTTGTGTTTAATTGTTTTGATTGTTTGAGGGTGGTGCGGTTATTTTCATTATATGCACCACTCAGAGTCATAAGTATAAATGTAATAAATAAATGTGTGATTAAGTCTTTCTTACTACTGTACAGTTGTCCTAAGAGTAAAAGGCATTAGACAATGAAGGCAAAGGTAAAACTGTTTTTTTTCTCCTTGGATACTGGAATTGGTGCTATTTGAGATAAGAAATTCATTTGGGATAGTACAATGATTTTTATCCTAATCAGAAAAGTTTTAGATTTTCCCACTTTTCAATATCTTGTTTTTATTTCTTTCCATAATTTATTCTAAAGTGTATGTTTATTGCATTCTGCCAAATAAAGTCCCCATTTTTCCCCACTGGATTTTCTCTCAATTTGATTGTTCTCTCACCACCAGACCTTTGTCCCCCCCCCCCCCCCCCCGCCAAAGTCTTCTCAATCGGAGGTTAAATACCATGTTATCTTTGTTTTATTTTCATTGAATTTGTCTCTGGAGAATTCTTCATTTTCATCAATTGCCTTATAGCATTTTGTGGTTGCATAACAAGTAGTTCTATATCCTCAGAGTAACATTTCAACTTATATTTCTTTCTCTGAATTTTAATCACAGCCCAATTGATCTATCCGCACCTTGTCTACCAAAAACCTCTAAAGGTAAGGAAGCAAATAATAAGGAAGAAAGTAGGCAGCACCTGCCATGCCTACTAATACTAACTTTATTGCAAGGTTGCAGCAGAGGTAATCCTCAACTTACAACTGTAGTGGAACTTGCCCTTCACAGTAGTACGTCTGTTATAAAATATATCAGTCAGGTGACCCCACCCAATTTTGTAACCTTTTTGTAGCAAAGGTTCCGTATGGGCACAGTTTTACTGAAAACCAGAAGTAAATGTTGGTTTTTGCCAAAGCAATCATGAACGTGATCACATGACCACAGGATGCTGCAAGCAAATGTAAACGCGGCCTGGTTGCTGACTGCCAGAAGTTCAGTCATATGACTATGACAGGGACCTGACCATTAAAATTTTGTATCTGGGTCATAAGTAGTCCCCAGGTAGGTTCATTGTAATGTAGGTCTGTCACTATGCAACCGGTCATAAATTGAGGGCTACATGTAACAAAATTTTACATTTTTCCCCTTTGCCTTTACAGTCCAAGAAACATGTTTGCTCTGCTCCCAATTGCTCCTCTGGGTTAAGCTGCCTCTTATCTGACTGTTGGCTAGTCTACAGCTCCTCTTCCTCCTGTCTCTCAAGAGCATTCCTCAAAGACCATTATACGTTGCTTATTGAAAAAACCTGTGGAGAATGTTCCACTTGCTGTTTGCCATTGATAGGGGCTCCCTACCCAACTTCTCAATTCTAGATTCATGTTGCTTAAAACTGCTGATAAGATAGGCCATTCCAAATTGTCAAAAATCTTTTCTATATCTAAAAATATTAAAAGGTAAAGGTTCCCCTCGCACATATGTGCTAGTCGTTCCTGACTATAGGGGTGAGTGCTCATCTCCGTTTCAAAGCCGAAGAGCCAGCGCTGTCCGGAGATGTCTCCATGGTCATGTGGTCAGCATGACTAAATGCTAAAGGTGCACAGAACGCTGTTACCTTCCCACCAAAGGTGGTTCTTATTTTTCTACTTGCATTTTTAAGTGCTTTCGAACTGCTAGGTTGGCAGAAGCTGGGACAAATAGCAGGAGTTCACTCTGTTACGCAGCACTAGGGATTCGAACCACCAAACTGCTATCCTTTCTGATTGACAAGCTCAGAGTCTTAGCCACTGAGTCACCGCATCCCTTTAAAAAATATTATTGCTGCCTTTTTGTAAATTGTAGATGTATTCAAATGCATTTATGATCAACTGCTATTGCCCATCATTTTTTCTCTTGGGAATATGTCACTGCATGGCTGGCAGTTATTGTAGAGTTCTATGCATATGTGTCTCTTTAAAGCAGACAATTGCTTCATAGAGACAGAGACAGTGGAGCTATTTATGATAGATACTGTGTACAGATACATTTTCATAAACTAATGAAAAACAGAAATATTCACATCACAAGGGCCAAACTTTCCAGTTTCTCATTGTCTCTGCCTCTCTCCCAGAGCTATGTACAGTATTAGCAAACACTCACCTGCTTGTTTAACTACCAATTTCCCCCTTTCTCCTCCACCCTCCCATGTAGCATTTTCCAGAGACATAGACAGACAGATAGACAGGTGGGAAATGGTTGGCTTACTGTTGTTAGGTTATTTCAGATCTCAACATCCTTTCCTCTATGCATAAATTATATGTGGTGATGCATCTCCTTCTGTCCTTGGTTGCCTTGAGTTTTAGTAGGATTATCAGACACCTAGTCCTCTTTATTCCTCTATCTAGCAGCCATAGCCTTAAAATCAAATATTGCCAAGCTTTTAGAGTGTCTGCTTTCACAAGAGTACTCATTGCAACTTTCATGTATTGTGATCTTGTGAATTGTTTGCTGCTTTCTTTACCTCATCCTGTCAGGGTTCCAAGTAACACCGCAATGAAAGAAGACTCCAAGGCTTGAATTTCCTCAAAGTTCCATTTCATTAGAGATGTCATATTGGCACATCTGGGAAAACCCAAATCTGAAAGTTTCCAGATTTCCCCCACCCAAAAGAGTCCCTGTCCCTGCCCAGCACCACATGTCCATCACATGATCCAATCAGGCACCATCCAAAACTGGAGATGCCTCCCAGTCAACTCATTGCAGCTGCAGAGCAAGACAGCTTTGACTTTCTGAGAAAGAACATTATTACCTACACTCTATATAATCCCCCCACCTATTTTCCCAAAGTAGAAAATGTGGCAGGCCTGAAGGCCCAAATGTAAAAGATGGCTTCCAGGTCTGACATGTCCATTGACAAACTCAATAACCTAGATTTGTGATACAGGTTTCCTTATACCAGTGTTTCTATCTTGATTATTTTAAATATATTTATATATTTTAATGCTGGAAGTTATTTGTTATGAGATGGTGGCAAATAAATTCAATCAACCAATCAATAGTCATTAACTATTTCTTTTTTACTTACCGGTGCTTGCTTTTAATATTTGTTCTTGTGCAGCCTGTACTAAAGCCTACTGTATTTCTCAAGGATTGGTCATGATTTCAGAGCTTGTGATCAAATGGTCAAGATGCTCTTGAGAAAGGAAAAAAGAGGACAATGTGTTTGGTAATCTTCTATCAGCGGATAAGATTGCAGATTTCCCCATTTTGATAGGAATCCTGACATTGATTGATAGAATGGCCATTACCACTGAAAAAAAAATAGAGACAAAACTTTAGAACTAGTGATTTCAATTTGACAATACAACTTTCAGAAAAAACCAATTCCCTAAATGTTATTCACTTGCAACTAAACTGCAATTAAAAAAATTAAATCACAACAAAGCAAGAAAGTTAATTATTGGTACTTAAAGTGTTTGTATCCAAAAGGTATATTGAAGTCCATCAGGGAACAAATCTCAGATGGTCTCAAAAGACATATAAGATCTTTTTGCCTACTTACAGAGTCTGTAAGAACAAAAACTCCATCAACCTCAGGTATGTTTGTTAACTCAGGGAAGGATTTTTAGTACATGAACTGGTGCCAAAGTCTTGAATATCTTACAGTTTTCATATCTATAAGCCCCAGCAATTTATGTGGATTTCATATATTGACAAAGTTCTAATTCACACTGTTCTCTGAATAACTTGATTACTTTATGAACATATGTTAAGTTATAAATTTAAGTGTCTATAATGTAATATAGTATAGCTCAGTTCAGTATAATATAGGTATTGTATATATGTAGGCATGTGTGTATTTTTATCCTGCCTTTATTATTTTTATACATGATGTTAAGATGATATGATATAAGATAAGATAAGATAAGAAGATAAGATAAGATGATAAGATAAGGTAAGGTAAGGTAAGGTAAGATAAGATAAAATAAGATAAGATAGGATAAGATAGTGAACATAATTAATACTCCTTCTTTCTATTTTTCCCCACAATAACAATCCTCCCAATTTCTTCCTAAAAAGATGCAATATCTATAAATAGCAATTGTTTATAATTATTTAATTATAATATAGATTTGTAAAAATACAAGAGATATCAAACCAATATTCCATTGATCTTAGCACAGAATACCAATGTTCCACTTTTTTAACCCATGCCTTAAATACCAGAGCAAAATATTCATTTTTAAAATATTAATTAATGCTTAAATCAGTACTTCTCAAGTTTGTTTGCCACCACACCCTGAATAAAATTAATGAATTCATTGATGTCAAGGTTGGGAAAAACTAAATACAAAACCTACTTTTAATAACTGAATTTTAATCTGTATATCACAGATATTGTCCATAATGTGCATTTGTGATTCTGCAAAGTTTGAGAATACTGGATTGAACCATTAAGATTAAGATTTCTTCTGAAGTTGAACTCATGTTAAGATACTAAAATAGCAAATTATTGAATATAACAGATGTATTCTGCTATGCTGTGCTAAAAAGGATGATTTTCTAGGAGAGAGAGGGGGGAGAGGAAGAGGGAGAGAGAGAGATGAATCAATTGTAAAGATCCCTTTACAATGAATCAATTATAATAAAAGGTTACAGAAATAAAATGAAGTATGTGCTGCAGTGAGACATTGTGTATGCTATGGTGTGTCCAGTCATTAGAAAGCAAGGAACTCTCACAGTTGCAGTGGTGCTTTTCATTTTTATTTTTCACAAGTTGGGGGAAAGAAAGGAGATACCTTCTCCCCTTCCCCCCAAAATGGTGACAAGTTATTCCCACTTTCTAACTGGATATTTTTCTATGGCATCTGTTTAGAATTGTTAAACTATCATGAAATAGATAATGAGATAGTTTAGCATCTCAGCCAGTTTGTTCATTGTTCTTCTTACCTTTTAAGTAGGAGATATAGGCAGCTCCCCCTTTCTGCTCTTAATCATTTACAATTATCTAAACAGTTCTGTTACTTTTGGATGCTGCCTTACCTGTCTCATGAATGAAAACTGACCTACCAATATTTTAGTACGTAGATTACTAAAACCTCTTATTTGACTCTGGATTTGGGCTAGAATGAAGGACTTCAAATAAGAGGTTTTAGTAATCTGTATATTAAAATATTTGTGGGCTACTTTTGTAGGAAAGAATTAATATATAGACAACTACATCAGATCAGAAGTTATTGCACTCAACTTAGATGTTTTCAGATAAAATTTATTTCTATCCATACTTGGGACCATATAAAAATCAGTATTGATTTCAACATATGCAGAAGATTCTCTGGAATCAGAAGCAATGATTGTCAATGAAAATAGCTTTTAAAACACATAATCTATAAAATATGACAGTCAAATGCATTAAGTGAAAGAAGAGATATGACAGTGCTTGAAATTTACCAGTGCCCTGAAAGCAGATGACTTCATTTTATTTATTTTTAATTCAGAGGCTTCTCAAGAAAGAAGGGGAAAGAAGGTTTATCAGCAATTCAAAATGTATATAATATATTTAACATTCATTCCATCATACATTTTTATAAAAAATAGTCACACACTTAGCACAGAGCATTAATATGAATTTTCACATGCAATGCCTCAACAAATGAAATAAACATTAGAATAGCTGTATACTGCCTTGTATTTAAGTTTAATGCAAATTTAACGATCATGTAGATCAGATGTGCCCAATATTTTAACTTGCCTAGGCCACATTGAGTGAAGTGGAATTGTCTTGTGCCACATATAAAATGTATAATGTAGTTAATGTATATAAATAACAAACGTCCTTTATTTGGGGGGGGGGGGGTTGTAGGGCTGCATTGCTAGCTGTCCAGGGCCACATGCAGTCCCTGGGCCACGGTTTTGATATGTCTGATTTAGATGAATACACTGGAAATGTGATCCTGGTCCTCATGGTTATTTTTATAGAGAAACCAAGATAGATGGAACTCTAAAGAAAGCAAATTTTCTTTCCTTCCTTTGATAGATTTTTTTTTAAAAGACATTTCATATTCAGCTAATATTCTGAACCCAGCACCCATTGTGACAGCTCATGGATAAAGGAAATGATTCTATCATTACTGAATTCATTCTTCAGGGATTCACAGACAATCCCAAAATGCAACTTGTTCTTTTTTTTATCTTCCTCTCAATTTATCTCATTGCGGTGTTAGGGAATATTGGGATGATTATACTGATATGCACTAACACCCAACTTCACAAACCCATGTATTACTTCCTGGGCAACCTCTCCTTTGTTGATCTCTGCTGTTCCTCAACCATTGCTCCTAGAATGCTGATTGATTTATTAAGTGAAAGTAAAAGGATTTCCTACAATGCCTGTGCTACACAGCTCTTTTTTTATGTGTTCTTTGTAGACATAGAGTGTGTTTTGTTGGCTGTGATGGCCTATGATAGGTATGTGGCCATCTGCAACCCACTTCTCTATTCAGCGACAATGTCCCAAACCCTCTGCCAACAATTGATTGCTTTTGCATATTGCATAGGCTTAATGGATACAATAGTATACACTTCCTCTACATTCCTACTCACATTCTGCAGGTCAAATCTTATTAATCATTTCTTTTGTGATATGCCTCCACTATTTGTACTCTCCTGTTCTGACACCTCTGTTAATGAGCTTGTGCTGCTTATCATTGATGGCTTCATTGAAGCATGCAGCATTTGCATGAGCCTTATATCCTATGTTTATATTGTGGTTACAATCCTAAGAATGCACTCCTCTGAGGGCAGGCGCAAAGCATTTTCCACCTGTGCTTCTCACCTGACAGCTGTTGGGATATTCCACGGGACCATAGTCTTCATGTACATCCGGCCCACCTCCAGCTATTCCATGGACCAAGATAAATGGGCCTCTATGTTCTACACGGTCGTGATCCCTATGCTCAACCCTTTGATCTACAGCCTGAGGAACAAGGAGGTGAAAGATGCTCTGATAAAATCAGTGGGCAATGTATGGACTTTTAAAGACAGGAAACCCAAATAAATGTAAGGAACAATGTCATTCAGTAATAATCTCTGTCCTTCTAAAGAGGAATAACATCACTGGGTAAAAGAAATGCATTGTATCATAATGTTCTGTGACCTTTTATACTTCTGAATATTATCTCAATAACAATCACAATTTATTTAACATAGTAGACTTAACTAACAATAGTCTCAATCCTGCTGAACCACTTTTTCAGTTTAATCAGATAAACTTGCACTTCTGGCTCTTAGCCACTTCCCAGGATCTTCAGCCACCAACAATGGTAGCATAGCAAGAGTCCACAAAATGAGAGTTCCTAGTTTCATAAAGCAAGATGGTTAATTGTAGGATTAAAACCCTGCATAATTTTTGATTGTGGAAAACCCAAGGCTGAAAGCTTATATAAGCATTCAGAGTTCTACGGAAGTAAATTAAAAGTTGTTATTAGTTCTGAATTTGTCATGTTGCAAGTAGTTCAACATGTAATGAACCAAATATTTCAGTCAGATTTGATATTTAACCATACTTTTCATCTTTATGTTGAAAATACTCATATTCTTTCTGTGGAAAATAAGACGATCAGTTCAGTTAGCCTTGTTCAGTTTATGACAATATTAATTAGAAGGCATCGAATTTGGAATCCAACATATAAAGAGGGATACATGTCTGAAGAGTTGTATTAAGGCGTATCCAATCAAAATAAATTAAATAAAATATTTTTTAAAATCTGAGTTTCTCTCCCTCAATGTAAGATAATTTCTATAATTTACAAAGCTTAAGAAATCCTGAGCTGGAATAATGAATTGATTTCTACAACATTCTTATAGAACTTTACAAGTTGAAGCAGTTGATAGGGCTGTATTAAAACATATTAAATATTCAAGGCAACAAAAAGATTGGAGCATTTTACGTTGGAAAAAAAACCCCAAGGAGACAGGGTCACAAAAGTATTTTGAGAACTTTGTCAGAGAAACAACTTTCACTCTTTTTCATAACACCAGAACCAATGATCCTTCAGCAGTAAGAGCTTTTAGACCAGGGGTATCAAAGTCAATTTCATTGAGGGCCACACCAGGGTTGTGCTTGACCTCAGAGTTGGGAGGCATGGCCAGGGTGGGTGTGGCCAACTCAACGTCACTCATGTTGGGGGCAAATGACACTGCTTCTTAACATTGCCAGCGAAAACAGGCTCCCGAGCTCTATTTTCAACTGTAACGGTCTCCTGTAACCCTCTGCCAGAGAGAACAGGGCGTGGGAAGGGCCACCTGTTTTCACAGGCAGAGGCACAACGGGCCAGTCCTTAGCTGTTTTCAGGGTGGCCCCACAGGCTAGATCTAAGCACTCTGTGGGCTGCATCAGGCCCCCCGGCCTTGAGTTTGATATCCCTCTTTTAGACAGATCAATGAAACTACTCCTATACATTATGTAATTAATTTCCACCAAAAGAACTGAAAATTATATAAATTCATAGAGGATAGGGCTGAGAAGTTATTTGAGAATTTGAGCCCTTAGCACTCACGCACACACCCAATATAAGCGTCAACATCTTCTGATAAAAACAATAATACATTTTTTTTCTTATGTTACATATAATCTCCTGATAGGCTTCTATTTGACTGCACTGAAAGATATTTGATCTTCTCATGGTCTTATTATGATCAGCCTTTGTTGTGTTTGTTTTATTCAGAACTCCACTAGAGCTGGGTAGCCAAGACATTTAAATAAAATAATTAATGAATTAGAAATGAATCTCGGATCAGAATTATTGCATATCTCTTCATTATTTCACTTCAGAACCTCATACATCTTCTGGGAGCTCCATCTTTAATTAGAAGCAGCCAGTAGTCCTTGTCAGGGTGTGAATTCCTGAAGTGTACTTTTGAAATAAGGAAAAATAAACCCGAGGCATAATCTAAGAAAAAAAAACATTTTAATTGTAAAGAATGTAAAAATGCAAACTTACTAAGCTAATTGATTACATCTTGGCAGAGAGTTCCTGTCTGCCTTGGCATACAGACAAAGAATAAAAGTAAAGAAAGTTTGTGATGTAATGACATGCACAGTAAATCATTGCTGATAAGAGACAGTTCATTCTGCCGTATAACTCAGAATGTAGGCACAGCTGGCAAACCAAATAAACACAGTGACAGTCCTGACCAGTGATCTTAGGCAGGAATGGAGTTTCCCAAATAGCTGGTAAGAATGGCACTCAAAGTTAAGCCATAATGGCCATAACAAGGGCAAAGTGATCATGGAGATGTTAACAAGAGAGAAATATGTTATGGAAACATTGGGAATAGATTCAGGAAGACACTTGGCACACTTCCATTCAAAAGTGGCAGTGCTAATGAGCTCATGGTTTTGTTCCCATAATAACCAACAACACTACTACCTTTAGTACATAGGTGGCCATCATCATCATTATCATCATCATCATATTTCTATAACTTAATTTGATGTGCATAAAACTATTAAAGGAACAGTATGTTAATATATTATAACTGGTCTTTTCATTTAGGATGCAATTTGCCCGTTCCATTGGTCTTATGCCAAGGGACAAAAGAAATTCATCTACTTCTGTGCTGTCTAATTGGACCAGGGGTGATTTTGTTTTTTCTTCAGAATTTCACAGAACTAGCCTAATCATCTTTGGAGATGCAGAGTTTACATATGTTCCTATGGGTAGGGTTCGGTTCCTGATTAATAAAATTGTATACTTTCTGAACCAATACCTTGTATGTTTATAAACTGATTCTAATCTCTTCACATGGAAAACTTTGTTTGGGAGGTTTTTTTATACCTAAGCTCTATTACTCTAGGGCTGAATGCACATCTCTCTGATCTAATGGTGATACGAGAGGGGTGAAAAAAAACCTTATAAATTAGCTAGAAAACACTAGAGCTCAGCAGATCTCCACTGGAGGGAACTCTTGTATCCTCCATTCTCAGCCAATCTAGTAAGTCCTAAAAGGCTTATGCTGCCTTGATAGCTTTGCTGTGTCTCCTTCAACAAGTCACACAAAACTAGGAATAACTTGCACCATCTTTCACTTCTTGAGATGTTTTGGGTTTAATTCTTTGGAAAGTAGTTCTAGTGAGTTTCACAGGTTTCTGCAAGATACAACATACCTACCCTCAAGCTATATCAGCCACCGAGCATCTGGTTAATTTTCTTTATAGCAAAGGTTTATTAATTTAATTAATTTATTTATTAAACTTCCAGACCGCCCCCTCTCCCCGAAGGGACTCGGGGCGGTGTACAGGTACAAATTTAAAAACCATACACTCAATAATATACATAACTAAAATTGAATTAAATATCCCCTGTACAAATTTATAAAAATTAAAACTTAAACCTTAAAACCAAACCATAAAATTTAAAAATACAAACTGAGGTGGGAAAGCTGGAATTAGGCCAGGCCGGCTAGATGAAACAGGTGGGTTTTGAGTTTCCAGCGGAAGGAGCGGAGATCCGTAGTCATTCTAATGTCAGGGGGAAGGTGATTCCAGAGGGTCGGGCCCATCACAGAGAAGGCCTTCCCCTGGGCGTCGCCCACTGGCACAGCCTAGTGGATGGCACCCGGAGGAGTCCCTCTCTGTGTAAGCGAATCGGCCGAAGGGATGTATGGGGCAGGATACGATCCCGCAAATAGCTAGGTCCTGTGCCATGGAGCGCTTTGAAGATGATAATCAACACCTTGAAACGCACCTGAAAGGCCACAGGCAGCCAGTGTAGCTCGCGCAGGAGAGGTGTTACGTGGGAGTATCTAAAGACTCCCGAAACTACCCGCGCGGCCGCATTCTGAACCAACTGCAGCCTTCGGGTGCATCTCAAGGGGAGCCCCATGTAGAGAGCGTTGCAGTAGTCTAGCCGGGACGTCACAAGCGCATGAGTGACTGTGCGAAGGGAGCTCCGGTTCAATAGGGGACGCAATTGGCGCACCAGGCGAACCTGGTGAAATGCCCCCCTGGCCATGGCTGTCACATGGTCGTCCATTGACAGCCGGATATCTAGAAGGACGCCCAAATTGCGTACCCAATCCACGGGGGCCAGATGTTCGCCCCCAATGGCCAGTGATGGAGTAAGCTGGTTGAACCGGGGCGCCGGTAGCCACAGCCACTCAGTCTTGGACGGGTTGAGCTTGAGTCTGTTACTTGAGTCTGTTATGCAAGAATCTATTCAAGAACTCCTGAAAAAACTAAACAATGCTTTTCCCCATCATTATGGAGAGCACTAGACTTTTAAGAAACAGCATTGACTGGATACTATTACTCACAATGCTAAAGAAAATCCTGCCATGCAATAAGGAACATATTTTTTAATGAATTTGCTATAGATCTCTACAATTAGCAGAAACTAATAGGGCTAGTTCTTATATTTTAGTTATTGTATCTCAATGATACAATCTTGAGTCTTCTTGAGGCTAAAACGTAGGGTCAGCAGTAGCAACATTGTCAGATTCAAGGTCGGAGTCACATTCTGAATTGTGGTTCTTAACATTTGGATTTAAAACGTCTTTTGCCAAAGACAAAACAAATTCACACAGTGCTGTAAAAGTTGTTCATCCAAAGATTCCTAATAGTTGAAAAGCAATTAACAAGCAATTTCCAAAAGTAATTAGGAAAGAAATTGCAAAAGTACCCTGTTTCCCTGAAAATAAGACCTCCCTGGATAATAAGCCCAATCGGGCTTTTGAGCGCATAGGCTAAAATAAGCCCTCCCCCCAAAATAAGTCCTCCCTGAAAATATTGCAACACAGCAGCAGCCATGAGGTGACCACGCTCACCGCCTCCTGCACCTCAAAAATAATAAGACCTCCCAAAAAATAAGGCCAAGTGCTTATTTCGGGGGTCAAAAGAAAATAATATCCTGTCTTGTTTTCGAGAAAACACGGTAATTAGAAAAGAAAGTATGTGACCTCAGTTTGAGTGAAGATGGATTTCTCTCATCTCCCAGAGGTCTAAAGCTGAGGGTGACTCCTGTCCTTGTAAGGAGCAACTATCTGGAGCATTTGTGGTTGATCTCAGGTTCTCCACTTGTTCAGAGGGGAACTATCAAACAGCTGGACTGCTTGCCTCCTCTTCATTCCACCATAGTTATCAGGTCTGCTAACAGTTCACATTTCTTCCCAGGAAGACCACTACAATCCTAGCAAGTGCAAGGCTCGCGATATATAGCAGCGGTCAAGGTATTTTGTTCCTAGTGTTTAGTAGGCAAAGTATGTTGTTTATGAGCAGCCAAACATGTTTGAGTTGTAGATTGGTGTAATGTATTGTAGCTACGAAGGGGGATGTAGTGTAATGGACAACATGAAAGCCACAGTTTCCCGAAAACACATGGTGGGGATGAGACAAGAGTCAACACAGCTGAAAGCTAGATCAGAGAATGAGAAAAAGAATTAGGATACCATTCCATAGAATTTGTCCATTTGTCAAAAATGGTGTAGGGTCTCCTGCTTGCATGGGGGGGGGGGGCAGAGATTGGACTACATGATTTATAAGGTCCCTTCCAACTCTGTTAATCTGAATTTCCAAAAGTAATTGGAAAAGGAAATATGCCAGGGTGTATTTCCCAGGGTATATCGGTTAGAGTTAGAGTGGATAGGATTACACTCTCAAGATTCTGTCTATATGGTTTCAGCAAATAAAGAACTGAACTTTGGCTGGATTGTTCAGTGTTGCTCTTGGGCTGGGCCTGAAAATTGTTGAGTTGTAGCTTGGGACTCAAGATGTTATTTAGTTAACAATAGTGTCCAATTAAAACTATCACAACAAAGCATGAAAATGCAACAACTTATTTCCAGAATCTCTGGGTTATTGAAATACATAAGGGATAATATCCCAAATGATATGAAAAGAGATTTAAGATCTCTGCCCCTATTTACAGCTTTGCAAGAGCAAAGAAACCACTGATTCAAGTCCAGGTACATTGGCTAATTCACAATAAGATTTATAGAAACCTTAAATTATATTAACAATAACAATCCATACAAGAAATATTACTGAGAAGTTTCTAAATTGCACTAAAGTCAGAGATAAACTAAATGTTAGAGTTTCAGTGGCTTTAGAATGATTTCTACATTTGAGATGTTAAATATTTCTTAAAACTTAATCGCAGATGGGTCATTTTGCTGTAAGAAGAAAGGAAATGTGACCATTGCAAGGATCCCTTCAATAGAGTCTCCTAATGTAGAAAAAGCCTGAAAAAATTAGAATACAGATCAAATGACTAGTATCAGAAAGATTCTTTTAACAAGACAGGCTCATCTTCATCTTAAGGAATTCTTTCTACTCAAGTGTCTGATCCAGGCTTTATTAAGTTTAATTTAATCTAATTAAGTTAGATCTTTCTAGTTTAAGAATAAGACATCAATTAAAAGGAAAATTGGGAAAACATCCCAAAGAATGGCAGGAAATTGCTTGGACCATTGTCATGAAAAATGGAAGAGATATGCTTCTTGCCTTGTTATCTAGGAAGTGAATTGGGAGCTCTAAAGGATTTCCCAGTTGAACATCAGCCTCCACTCAGACCATCTAAACTCAATCATGAGAACTTTGAAGATTCTTTGTGGAGACGAAATTTCATATTTATGGCAGACATGATGTCTTTGGAGGGAACATTATGTCTAGGGTATCCATTTTGCTTTCTGTTTCAATAAGTGTGATTACTTTACTCCTCAGAAAGTGCATAAGGTTTTATCTTCCTCCATCTTGGTTTATAAGAATGTCTAAGGGATTCTGCTTGACAACAATCAATCAGACCACCAATACTTTTTTTTCACCTTGCCTCTTTAGAGGAGCTATTGTGAGGTTCTTCATTAAGAATAATCTCAGCCAAAGTATTTGATATTTAACCAAACTGATAGAGGAGTTTTTATTGCTCTTATGGCTTCAAGGCTTCATAAATAAAAACAATTATCTTGAACAGGCATCATGCACATATTTGACATACAGAGCCTTTGGTTATTATGATAGATGATTCACACTAGTAGAGGCTTCAGGAGAATGCAGCCCTTTTGGTGCGCCTGCTTTTTCACTGTCTTTTTACATTGTTGATCATGGAGAGATGTCAGTGAATATTTGGAGGCATCACTTTGCAAAGGTTGTACTCCTGCCTTTTAAGATGTCTCTAGAAATCATATTGTCTTGAAATATTGATTGATGTCTCAAGTTGATATCCTTGAAATGCTGGTCTAAAATTTATTTATTTATGTATTTGTATATTTATATCCTGCCTTTATTATTTTTACCAATAACTCAAGGTGGCAAGCATATCCAACACATCCTCATCCTCCTATTTTCCCCACAAAAACAACCCTGTGAGATGAGTTGGGCAGAGAAAGACTGACTAGGCAAAGGGGAATAAACAGTTAATTGTCTATGGAGATTCTCAGTCACCCAGGCCATGGTTATCTCAAAGGGGCTTTTTTCAAAAGGCAATTGGGCTATGTTTTTGCTTAAGGAAGAAATGTTTCACATCTCATCCAAGAAGCTTCATCAATTCTGACAGGACAGTGGGATGGTTGATAGGATTAGTTCAGACAAGATGGGTTGAGGAATGGAAGGATCGTATTTCTTTGCAGTCATCTGGTCATTCGCATTCTTATTGAGACCCATTGAGCCTCTTGGGGACTTCTCTGTGCCCTCAGGGTCACAGTCTTTTCAGAACTGATAAGGTTCTTGGAAGTGAAATGCCTTCTTCAAGAAAAAAAATGTCCAGTTTCCTTTTGAAAAAAGCACCTTTGAGACAGGTTAATTCAATATCTCTACCTCCTATATTATTTGGCTCCACATAAAAAGAGGTTCAGCTATGAACATAAGCAAGAAACACCCTAAGTACAGCAAAGTATATCACTTGGGAAATATGAAGGAAAAAGTTATGGAAAAACAAACAAATGTTTCATTGCACCATAAAAGGGCATGAAATGCCATGTTGATAGAATATTGAGAGCCATGGAAACTAAGACTCTTCATGGCTTGTGAAACCTGAAATTTGGATCCCAAAGAAGCAAAACTGGAGAAATTAATGGTGTGGGAATTTCATGTACTCTTCTAATGCCACCTTACCATCTACTGTCTCAAGGGAATATTTGGATAAATGGAACCTGAAATAGGAGACCTGGAGCTGTGGGGTATTTTACCAGTTCTTACCAGTTCATGCAAACTGGTAGCAGCAGCAGCTGGAGGTTTTGCCCATCCACAGAAGGCGATATGCATGAACAGAAGGTGGTGTGTGCCAGGGTAGCGAGCGCACTCACATTTGCAAACTGGTAGCGAAGGTAAATGAATCCCACCACTGACCTGGAGCCTTCAAATGATCCCCCTTTCTGTGATATGATGCAAAGTTTCCAAACAAATGGAAGAGAGGGAATGATGGCTGCTAGCAGATATAAATTCATTAAAATTTGACACATAATTTTATAGCAACATATCTACTGTAGCAATATATTAATCTGCACCCTTCACGTAACTGAAACAGGAAATGAAGCAGGTATATTAGAATTTTATACATATATTCAAAGACTACATTTTTGCAAAATAAATAGATTCAATCTAGCAAATATGCTGTATACTGAGTTAAGTAAGTAGTGTGGCCTCAATCCTGTTAAAAAAAAATCCAGATTTTTCTTGCATGAAGATAGGAAGAGGAATGAACCTCTAAGTAATATAATTTTCTTTTTCCTAACAAGGAATCAGAAGTACATTTCAGGATCAGCAAATCACCTGAACCAATCCATCTACTCAGAAAATCATGGATAAAAGAAATGGTTCTGCCTTCTCTGAATTCATACTTCAGGAATTGACAGACAATCCCAAAATGCAGTTTGTTCTTTTTATAGTCTTCTTCTTGGTTTATGTCATCACTGTATTAGGGAATGTGGGGATGATTCTCTTGATTTGCACCAAGCCCCAACTTCACAAACCCATGTATTATTTCCTGGGCAACCTCTCCTTTGTTGATCTCTGCTGTGCTTCAACCATTGCTCCTAAAATGCTGATTGACTTATTAAGTGAAAGTAAAAGGATTTCTTACAATGGCTGTGTTATGCAGCTCTTTGTATTTGCTATCCTTGCAAATGCAGAATGCCTTCTGTTGGCTGTGATGGCCTATGACAGATATGTGGCCATCTGCAATCCACTCCTCTATCCAACAGTAATGTCCCAAAAGGCCTGCCAGCAAATGATCACTATTGCTTACTTTATAGGCCTGCTAGATTCAATAATACAAACTTCCTCTACATTCCGGCTATCTTTTTGTAGCTCCAATGTTATCAATCACTTCTTCTGTGATAAGCCTCCACTTCTAATGCTCTCCTGTTCCGATACATATATTAGTGAGATTGTGTTATTTACCTTTGTCGGCTTTGTTGAAGCAAGCAGCATTGGAATGATTCTTGTATCCTATGTTTACATTTTGGCTACAATCTTGAGAATGCGCTCCACTGAGGGCAGACACAAAGCATTCTCCACCTGTGCTTCTCACCTGACAGCTGTTGGGATATACCACGGGACAATACTCTTCATGTACTTTCGGCCGAGCTCCAGCTATTCCATGGACCAAGACAAATGGGCCTCTATGTTCTACACGGTTGTGATCCCCATGCTCAATCCTTTGATCTACAGCCTGAGGAACAAGGAGGTGAAAGATGCTATGTCAATATGAGTTTGGAAAGGGAGAAACTTTGTTGTACCATGACTTGAAAGGATGGCCATTTTGGAAGTGGGGATACATACAGAAGATCTATCTAAAAAGCATGGTAATACCATGTTAAGTAATTAAGCTCCCAGTTAGAAGAGCGAGTATGCAGAGAAGCGTAATGAGAGTGATATGGAATAACACACACAAACCAGCATACAGAGACACTGAATAGTATAAAAATATAGTAGTTTACTATGTAGAAATATAGAGGTATTCAGAGTCCGGTTAACAGACCAAGTCACACACAGTTCAGTAATTCAGTTATCAAATAGTCTCAGTTTAACCCACAAAGTAGATAACAGTTGCAAACCACAATGCCTCAAAATACACCTGATCAGCTTCTAACAAAACAGAGAGAGAGCTAACAGCCATTCTGGCTCCCTCTTATAGCTGCTTGAGGTAACAAGCCAATTACATATCTTAAGCATTTAAAGTAACAGTAAAGTAATCATAGTCTATATACATTGCCAAGCCAAGCCTAGGGTTACATCCCTAACACTCTCCCCTCTTGGGTTGTCAATGTATTTACACACAACTTCACATTCTCAATCCATAAACATCACAATAATGATTTATGTTTTTTAACACACAATACAGTATATAATGTAGGTTCAAGATACATTGCATAATGCATCCCTTATCACACATAGAACCTATTATATCAACATCATCTAACTCATCGGGGTTTAAATTTCACAAAGGTCTACATACTTCCTATCCAATCCAGTTTAACTTTTATATTTTTGTTTGCGTCCCCTTGCATATTTACTTGAAGGTAAATCAGTCTTGTCAAGCACTCCCAAATCCTGCAATGACTTAAACTCATTGTTCATTTCAGCTTGCCCTACTTTTTCATCCTCAGTTGGATATGCAGTCAGTTCATGGTATGCAGCAGGTACTTTATCCACCTTACATGCAACAGATGCCTGATACCTACACGGGTTGACCTTCTGGGTAACTCAGGGCTTATAGGTGGACTATCCTGAACGTCCTCCTGCTTCATCACTTGCTCCTGACTTTTCAGTTTCTCCTCCTGAGTAGACTTCTTTCCTTCATCACATGCTTCTGGTATTCCTGATACATTGTTTTGGTCTACTCGGGTTTCAATTACTACCTCATCATTGCTTATTTCCAGTTTATCCCAACCAACATGCTCTAAAAACTTAGTATTTGCACTGTGATAGATCTTAATTGTCCCACGTTCCCAGAACCTATAAGATCTATGATTTGAGTCATAACCTACAAATATTAACTGCCTTGCACGAGTTTGTCCCTTTAACCTAATCTGTGCAGGAATATGCACCCATGCAGGAACTCCAAACGTGTGCAACTAGCTCAAGTCAGGTTTCCTACCATGCCAAAGAGTAAATGGTACTTCTCCAGTAGAAGCATTTACAACATTGTTCAGTAAATGATTAGCACACATCATGGCTTCACCCCATAATGTTTCCGGCAATCCTGAATCGGATAACATGGTTCTAGTCATAGCTTGTAACATTTGCCCTCTCCTTTCCACAAATGCATTGTGTTGAGGTCTATAAGGAGCAGAACATTTATGCTCAATACCAGCTGTTTTTAACATAGTTTGAAACTTATAATTTGTAAACTCCATCCCAGTATCAGTAACTGCAGTAATAACCTTGGCTTTTATCTTCCTTTCCGCAAATCTCAGCCAATTAAAAAATTGTTGGAATGTTTCTGCCTTGTCTTTCATTAAGTAGCAGAAACCATATCTTGAGTAATGATCCATGATACTCAAAACATAACAGGCACCTCTCAAACTGGGTTTTATAGGTCCAATCAGATCAGCAAATACTACTTCTAGAACTTCCTTCATTTTAAACCCATTATATCTGTTTGCTGGAGTAACCCTGCTCTTTTCCTTGCTACATACATTACAATTTAAATACTTACTGCAATGTTTTAATTTCACTCCCTCTGACAACTAACCAGTTTGTTGCAGCATCTTGAAATTAATGTGCCCCATATGCCTATGTAACAGATGTATACATTCATCATGTGGCTTAGCATTTTTATACACAGAATTAACCACACTTTCATGAGACATTACATACAAACCATTCTTTAAATTAGCAGTAACCCTTTTACCTGCTTTCTCTATGAGACATTTATCTCCCCTAAAAGTTTACTACATAACCAATCTTAACTAGAGCTCTTACTGATAGCAAATTGAATTTCAGTTTAGGTATATACAACATGGATAAATGCTCATTTACAAATGAACACCTCGCCATACCTTCACCAGATGCTTTCACCCTCCATTCATTTGCCAAAGATACATGTTGCTTGCTGGCAGACATTTTTATAAAACAATTCTTATTTCTAGTAATGCACAGTGAAGCTCCACTATCAACAACCCATGAATTATGGCTTATTGGTGCATTTCTAGAGATAGTTAAAGTAGACATACCTAAGTTGACATTATCATTTTTCTTAGCCTTTCTAGTATCCTGTTGTTTAGTATTTTTACAGAATCTAGCTATACGCCCCTTAGCCCCACAAGAAAAACATTTTCTAACAGTATAGGCAGTTGAAGGTGTCTCTTCATGTTGTGGTGGTTTCACTCTCAGTTGCTCTCTTTCCAACCTTCTTCTGGACTCTTCCAACAGGCGTACAGTTATGTCAGTCAATGTTAGTTCATTTTGGGTTAGGACCTCGAGGGACGATACAAAATCATCATAAGTCTCATCCAGTGATGACAGAATGATGTAAATTTGATGTAATTCTGAGAAAATAAGTTCTTTTTCATGTAGCTCTTGGAAAACTTGGAAAAAAGTTTTCGGGTAAGACGTATATGTGCACCTACAGTGTCACATACATATATCTTCTTCAAATTCTCCCAACATCTTGCTGCAGAATTCTCCCCACAAATATGAACTAATTGTTGGTCGGTCAACCTCAGACCAATTATACACAATGCTCGTTTGTTGCATCTTTGAAACTCTGCTATCTTCTTGGCATCATCCTCGTCATCTGGATCCCAAGAAGTCACGTCCGGTGGATTCTGTACAGCATCCCACAATCCCTCAGTACGCAGAAGTAAGCTGCACTTCATTGACCAGGAAACATAGTTTGTTCCATCCAACCGGGTTATCAGTGATAAATTTGCTGATGGTGCGTGTGCCATCTTCTCCATAATAGTAAACACTTACAAACTAAACAGCTATCTGTATACGGTATTGTGTTTCAACACCAACTCTCTTTTCAGCTACGTTTGGCACACTCGGGGTACACAGGGTACACTGGGCCCATAACCAGTGTTAAGTAATTAAGCTCCCCATTAGAAGAGCGAGTATGCAGAGAAGCATAATGAGAGTGATATGGAATAACATGCACAAACCAGCATACAGAGACACTGAATAGTATAAAAATATAGTAGTTTATTATGTAGAAATATAGAGGTATTCAGAGTCCGGTTAACAGTCCAAGTCATACGCAGTTCAGTAATTCAGTTATCAAATAGTCTCAGTTTAACCCACAAAGTAGATAACAGTTGCAAACCACAATACCTCAAAATACACCTGATCAGCTTCTAACAAAACAGAGAGAGAGCTAACAACCATTCTGGCTCCCTCTTATAGCTGCTTGAGGTAACAAGCCAATTACATATCTTAAGCATTTAAAGTAACAGTAAAGTAATCATAGCTTATATACATTGCCATGCCAAGCCTAGAGTTACATCCCTACATACCAGATTGGGGATATATGAATTTTTAAAGGATGTGGCCCTAGACAAATTTAATAGACAACTTACCATATTTTTCGGAGTATAAGATGCACCCTTTTCCCCCAAAAAAGAGGGTGAAAATCTGGGCTCGTCTTATACACTGAATGCAGCATTTTTTTTGCCTCCCCAAAACCCGGCCCCTTCACCAAAATGACTGTGCATAGCCTTTAGGAGGATTCCAGAGTGCTCCTGGGGGCTGGGGAAGGCAAAAATGAGTGAAAAACCAGCCATTTTTTGCTCATTTTCCCTGCCCTCCCAGCCCCTAGGAGCACTCTACAAGCCTCCTAAAGGCTATGCATGCCCTTTTTAAGAGAAAAAAATGGACTCGTTTTTGCGAAATACGGACTGTTTTTTGCTCGTTTTTGGCCCCCCCCTGCCCCCAGGAGCAGTCTACAACCCTCCTAAAGGCTATGCATGCCACCTTTATGCAAAAAAATGGGCCCATTTTTGGAAAAACGGGCCGTTTTTGGGAGGTCTGCAGAGTGCAAAAACTTTTTTTTTTTTTTGCCTCTTCAAAATCTTGGTGCATCCTCTACTTTGGTATGTCTTATACTCAGAAGAACATGGTAATAATAATTTCTACTACTTAAAAAAAAGAGGAAATTCAGTGGAAATAACAATACAGATATAATGTGTCTTAACCAAGTGTGAAAGCCACAACCTGTCAGCTAGTTTATGTAGAAAATGTTTGTGGTCAACCTAGGGGATATTTGTGGTCGACCCCTCTAGCTCTTGCTGATAGGTGTTAAAGAAATGCTACTTCTAGCAGGCAAAAACCCAAACAAGCTAAGCCTCTGGCTAAAGATAATTTATAGCTCACAAAAAACCCTCTAAGTACTTATTAATAAACTATTAAGCCACCAGGCCCTCCAGCTGGAGCGTTAATTAAAAATCAAGCAAATTTCCGTTCATCCTACAGTGGATCAAAATTTACATAATATTTCCAAATTGTTAAGTAGTATTTTACTTAATGTATTAACAAATGAAAACTATGAGAGTTGGGGGGTGCCATTCTCTGCACAATGTAGCTGCCATAATTTGTACCCTTTCCCACTACCCTTTTTCCTAAAAATTTTGTAAAACCAATAAAATTTTTGTTCATTAAAAAAAAAATTACATAATATTTCCAATATTCATTCCAAAATAGATTTTTGTAGAAATGGTCACACCACTAGCACAAATTATTAATATGTGTTCTCACGTGCAATGCCTCAGCAAATGAAGTAAATATTAGAATATCTGTACACATTGTCCTACTTTGTATTTTTGCTTAATGCATATTGATCAATCAATTAGATGAATGCAATAAAAATGTGGCCCTGGTCTTCTGGGTTATTGAGAAGCCAAAAAAGGAGGAACTCCAAAAAATGCAGATCATCTTCCTTCCTTTGATATATTTGTTATTTTTATGATTGTCCTCTCAATTTGTGTCACGGGGTATTAGGGAATGTTGGGATGATTCTATTGATTTGCACTAAATCTCAACTTCATAAACACATGTATTACTTTCTAGGAAACTTCTCCATTGTTTATCTTTGCTCCTCAGCCATTGTTCCTAAAATTCCAATTGATATATTAGTTGAAACTAAAATATTTTCTTACAGTGTTTTACAGCTGTTTTTGTATGCCATGCTTGTAGACATAGAGTACCTTTTATCACTCTGGTGCCTAATGGCAGATATTGGCCATCTGTAATCCATTTCTCTATTCAGCTATAAAATCCAAAAAAAAAAAAAACTCTGCCAGCAAATCATTGCTGTTCCATACAGTATAAGCCTTATGGATATGACAGTAGACACTTCCTCTACATTCTGATTACCATTCTGCACATCAAATAATATCAATCACTTGTTCTGAAACATATTTCCAAACTTAAGGATCTATCTATTTATCTGCTTTCACTTCTTTGAAGTGAGCAGGACAGCTATGATTCTGCTATGCTTTGTTTATATTTGGGGTACAATTCTGAGAATGTGCACTGCTGAGGGGCAGGCATAAGGTCTTTCTTGTTTGTGCTTCTCATTTGACAGCTTTTCAGATATTCCATAGAACCATAGTCTTCATGTACCTCCAGCCCTCATCCTAACCCTACCAGACATCCCAAATGCCACTGTCTCTTTGCTATCTGTGAAAGAGAGCCTTTCTCCTTTCTGACTACATTTCATCACCTCAAGAGTCAAGACATACTTAAATACTTAATACTTAATTCTCCTTTGATTGTAATTTTTAATTCCTTCTGTGTCCCTCTAATGTCCAACATTCAAGGGCCCATCCTATCATTTTTTTAAAAAGATCTCAAAATAAAAGCATGTTCTTATGGGAAAGAGTCTTATAATTAATTCCTAAGTCTTATTTCATCTGGATCTTTAATCCATTTATAATGTTCCAAAATCAAGGAACAAGCGGAAACAAGAGTCACAAGTTGTGAAGCCAAATGGTTGTCTCTAATAAAGACTATAATCAAAGTAGCTATCGCAATCTGTCTTTTGACAATTGGCTGTAATCACTCATGCTTTGTCAAGTGAGCAGTCTTATTGAGAGCCATAGTTCTACTGGCCTCTATAGAAGTCTAGATTTAGAGCTTGGGGATTGTGCCTTATCATCTAATTGCTCCAGACAAGGAGAGAAATAGTCTCCAATTAAAACTATCACAACAAAGTATGAAAATCCAACCACTTATTTCCAGGATCTGAGGTATTGAAATGCATAAGGGATAATATCCCAAGTGATATAAAAAAAGATTTAAGATCTCTGCCCCTATTTACAAGTTTTGTAAGAGCAAAAAAGCAACTGAATCAACTCCAGGTATGTTTGCTAATTCACAATAAGATTTACTTAAATGTTGAGATTAGCCTTTACACACTGAATATTTATAACAATCCATATGGGAAATATTACTGAGAAGTTTCTGAACTATATTAAAATCAGAGGCAATCTTAGTTTTAGACTTCAGTGGATTTATAATGGTTTGTACTTTTCAGATATTAAAACCTCTTAAAACTCTCTCTTGATTCCAGATTGATTATTTTGCTGTAAGAAAAGAGAAAATGCATAAATAAGAATTAATGCTGATCAAATGACTAGTATCAGAAAGATTCATTTAATAAGACTAACTCTTCCTCACCTAAAGAAATTCTTTCTTAATGTCTGATCTAAGCATTGCTAAATTTTATTTAATCTAATTAAATTGAATCACTCCAATTTGAGACCCATGTAAATCTAAATAAGAATAAGACATCACCTAGAGGCAGAATTAGGAAAACGTATCAAAGAGTGGCAGGAAATTGTTTGGATCATTGTCATGAAAATGGGAAAAGACATGCTTCCTGCCTTCTTGTCTATGGGGTGAATTGTCCAAGGGAGCTTTTCAGGCTTTCCTATTTGAAGACCAGCCTCCACGGCTTATGTCTGTCCAAACACCATCTAAACTCCATCATGAGAAGTTCGGATATTCTTTGTGGAGAAAAAAAACACATATTTATGACAAACATTGTGTCTTTTGAAGAAACATCATACCTAGGGAATCCATTTTGCTGTTTCAATGTGTGATTTCTTGTCTTCTCAGAAAGTGCATAAGATTTCATCTTCATCCAGCTTGCTTTATTAGGATGTCTAAGGACTTATCCTTGACAACAGTCAGTCAGATGAGATCACCAATACCTGATTTTCACACTGCCTCTTAAGAAGAGGTGTTGTGAATTTCTGAATTAAGAATAATCTCAGCCAAATTTTTGAAATTTAACCAAACTTACAGAGAGGGTTTTACTGATCATACAGTTTCAAGACTTCATAAATTAACCAAATTATCTTGAAGAGGCACCAGCCACAGATTTGACATACAGAGCTTTTGGTTATCATTATGAATGATTTATACTAGTAGAGACATTAGGAGAATGTAGCCCTCTTGGTACATCTACCTCTTTCATTGTGTTTTTACATCATTGATCATGGAGCAATATTTGAATAGAATAGAATATAGAATAGAAAATAGAATAGAATAAAAATAGAATAGAATAGAATTCTTTATTGGTCAAGTGTGATTGGACATACAAGGAACTTGTTTTTGGTGCATATGCTCTCAGTGTACATAAAAAGATTCATCAAGAATCATAAAGTGCAACACTTAATGATAGTCATAGGGTACAAATAAGCAATCAGGAAACAATCAATATCAATATAAATCAAATCAATATAAATAGTAAGGATACAAGCAACAAAGTTACAGTCCTGCAGTCATAAGTGGTGATTGGAGGCATTGCTTTGCAAAAGTTGAACTCCTGCCTTTTAAATGTCTCTAGAAATGATATTGACTAATATTTCAAGCTGTTATGATTGAAATATCAGTCAAAATTTATTTATTTCTTTGTTTATATATATCCTGCCTTTTATTATTTTTGCCAATAGCTCAAGGCAGTGAACTTATCCAACGCACCTTCCATCTTCTATTTTCTTCACAACAATACTGTGTGGTGAGTTGGACTGAGAAAGAATGACTTGCCCAAGATAAATAAACAGATTAATTGAATATCTTTACCTACTATATTTTGACTCCACATAAAAAGAGGTTCAACTATCAACACAGGCAAGAGATACCCTAAATATAGGAAGGTAACACTTGGGAGACAAGGAAGAAAAAATATGGAAACACAAACACAAATTTTGATAGAATATTGAGAGCCATGGAAATCAAGACTCTTTTAATGGCTGGTTGAACCTGAAACTTAGAACCCAAAGAAACAAAATTGGAAAATGGTATGGGAATTTCATGTGCTTTGCTACTCTCAACCTACCATCTACCTTCTGAAGGGAATATTTGGATAAATGGAACCTAAAATCGAAGATCTGGAGCTTTCAAATCATTCTCATTTCTAGGATATATTGCACGACTTAGAATGTGTGGAAGATGAGGGATTATGGCTGCTAGCAGACATAAATTCATTAAAATTTGACACATAGTTTTATAGCAACATATTACTCTAGTAATATATTACTCTGATTCGTTCACTTAACTGAAACAGGAAATGAAGCAGAGATAGATAGATAGATGATAGATAGATAGATAGATAGATAGATAGATAGATAGATAGATAGATAGATGCATGCATGCATAGATAGGGAGGGAGGGAGGGAGGAAGGGAGGGTGAGAGAGAGATATTCAAAGACTACATTTTTTTCATAATAAACAGATTCCACCAAGCAAATATGTGGTCTGTTGGAAAAAAATCCATATTCTTGTTGCATGAAAATAGAAACAGGGATGAAGCTCTAAGTAATATAATTTTCTTTTTCCTAACAAGGAATCAGAAAGTCGTTTCAGGATCAGCAAATCACCTGAACCAATCCATCTACTCAAGAAATCATGGATAAAGGAAATGGTTCTGCCTTTACTGAATTCATTCTTCAGGGCTTGACAGACAATCCCAAAATACAGCTTGTTCTTTTTACTGTCTTCCTTTTGGTTTATATCATCACTGTATTAGGGAATGTGGGGATGATTCTGCTGATTTGCACAAAACCCCAACTTCACAAACCCATGTATTACTTCCTGGGCAACCTCTCCTTTGTTGATCTCTGCTGTGCTTCAACCATTGCTCCTAAAATGCTATTTGATTTATTAAGTGAAACTAAAAGAATTTCTTATAGTGGCTGCGTTACTCAGCTCTTTGTATTTGCTATCCTTGCAGATGCAGAATGCCTTTTGTTGGCTGTCATGGCCTATGATAGATATGTGGCCATCTGCAATCCACTCCTCTATCCAACTGTAATGTCCAAAAAAGCCTGCCAGCAAATGATCTCTATTGTGTACTTTACAGTCCTGCTAGATTCAATGATACAAACTTCCTGTACATTCCAACTATCTTTTTGTAGTTCCAATGTTATCAACCACTTCTTCTGTGATGAACCTCCACTTCTAATGCTCTCCTGTTCTGACACATATATTACTGAGGTTGTGCTATTTACTATTGTTGGCTTTGGTGAAGCAGGCAGCATTGGAATGATTCTTGTATCCTATGTTTACATTTTGACTACAATCTTGAGAATGCACTCCGCTGAAGGCAGGCATAAAGCATTTTCCACTTGTGCTTCCCACTTGACAACTGTTGGGATATACCATGGGACACTACTCTTCATGTACTTCCGACCAAATTCTAGTTACTCCATGGACCAAGACAAATGGGCCTCTATGTTCTACACGGTTATGATCCCCATGCTCAATCCTTTGATCTACAGCCTGAGGAACAAGGAGGTGAAAGATGCTGTGTCAAAATCTCTTGGCGGTATATGGATTTGTATTGGGGGTAAAATTGCTTTACAATAACTTGAAAGAGTGACCATTTGAAGGAGGGTACATACAGAAGATCTATCTAGAAGGCACGGTAAAATCAGTTGGGGATATGTGAATTTTTAAAGAATGTGACCTTGGACAAATTTAATAGACAATAATATTCTCTACTACTTTGGGGAGGGGGACCCTGGAAAAATATATACATTGTATTCTCTTGTTTTTTCAACTGTGTATACACAGAATTGCATAATCCACTGAATATTATCTCAATATTAAGCATTTGTTATTTAAATATAATATGGTACACCAATACAAATCACACTTCTGCCAAAGGTCACTATTTCAGTTTAATCAGAGAAACCTGGCACTTCCAACTGGTTCAATTCTTTTACTCCCTTCCCACGATATTCACCCATGAAAAAAATGGCAGTTTGACAGCAGTCTATCAGAAAAAAAGGGTTCCTGGCAGTCATAAATCAAAATCACTTATTGTACAAAGCACAGACTCAAAACACGTTTATAACTATGGGCTTTAGAAATCAAAAGACTCTAACCATATATAATATTACATCATTCCACATGTGTAAATTAAATACTGCTGTTGGTTCTGAATTTGTCAAGTCATAAGCAGTTCAGTATGGGGTAAATCAAGTATTTCAGATATTTTTATTTAGCCATAATTACACAAGCTACTAGGCTTAGCTGGCCAATGTCTCCCACCCAATGACTAGGGTGGGAGTTGCAGGACTCCCACATTGTAAAGGAAGGTGAATTCTCAGAAGATTTTTTTTTTAATTCAGAGACTTCTCAAGAAAGAAGGAAAAAGAAGGTGTATTAGCACAGGGTCAGCCAGAAGGTGTGGGAATCCAGTATGAAGAAGCCAATGCTCACACAGGATCAAAGAAAGATAAAATTCTTTTATTTCTGCAGAACCAGAAGAGGACACCTTTGGGCTTCATTCCAAGGAGCATGCCAGAAATCAGGCACAGGTGTTTTTATATTATTATTTGCTGCAGGAAACAAAATAAGAGAATTACTGATTGGTACATGACAGTCACGCATGCAGATAAAGCAAAACCATTCCATAATATACAAAATGATTTAATTCTACTTCATTCTCATAGAAGTTGCAACGAAGAGGAGGGGGTGAACTTATTTTCCAAAGCACCTGATGGCAGGACAAGAAGCAATGGGCGGAAACTGATCAAGAAGAGAAGCAACCTGGAATGAAGGAGAAACCTCCTAACCATGAGGACAATTAACTAGTGGAACATTGCTTACAGAAGTTGTAGGTGCACATCACTGGAAGTTTTTAAGAAGAGACTGGTGTGGGGTCTCATGCTTGAGCAGGGGGTTGGACTGTGCTAATAGGTTTTACTTACCTCCAGACCTTTGTCTAGATGTCAGGGCTCCAAGTAACATACCCCAGCAAACAAAACTCTGAGGCAGGTAGATTCCTCAAAGAATAAGTTTGTTGGCTATTCCTGTGCTTCTGATTTTATAGCTTTTTGGATTTTCCATGGAACAATAGTCTTCACATCAAACTATTTTCCAGATACCAAAAGGCAAGACAAGAAACCATGGATGAAAAGTAACCAAGGAGAGAACCACTTAGAACTATGGAGAAATTTCCTAACAGTGAGAGCAATCAATCCATGGAATAGCTTCCCTTCACAAGATGTGTATACTGGACACATCACTGGAGACTTTAAAAAAGGCCTAGACAGCCATTTGGTCTGAAATGGTATAGGGTCTCCTGCTAAAGAAAGAAGTTGGACTAGAAGACCTCCAAGGTCCCTTCTAACTCTATTATTCTATGTTCTATGTTCATATACTCCAGTCCACTTCCAGATAGTCAATGAACCAAGACAAAAGGGCTTCTATGTTCTACATGGTCATGATTCCCATGGTTAATCTCTGATCTGCAGTCTGAGGAAGAAGGCTGCCTGGTGTGTCTTGCAAGAAGACAACTCCGCCCTTCTATCCTCCACCTGTAGGCCTTCCGCTGTGTCGGAGGGGAGGATGGCCAAAGAGATAGAGGAGCATCTACAGTTGGAATTTTAAGGAGCTCCTCGAGTTTCTGATCCACCCCATACAATCTCTTATCAATTCCGCTAGGGGCAGCAATGGCACTAGGTTGTTGCCACTGTCATTGAATGACATCTATCAATAATTTTGGGGAAGGAATGACCTCCTGTTCTGTCACTTGTTCCATGAACAGAAGGACATTAGGGTCTTGAGGGACTGGAGCCGAATATGCCATATTATCTGCCACCCCAATAGTGGCCATTGTTTTGGCCTTAAACAATAGGGTCTTGAATAGAGGGGGGGGTAAAGGAAGGCTTGTCTGGGATGAGGTCTTCATCTTCTGATAGATCCTGCTCCCTTGGCTCCTGTCCCCCATGATCGAAACCTCACTACGAAGGAAAGTGGGAGGGGAATGGGCATCCTGCCTATAAATCAACCCAACTGAAGCTTGTGATTGTAGGCCTGATAAGCAAGAAAGCCCTGGCGGAGGATGGCTCAGAAAGTCTCTCTGGAGCAGTGCAGACGCTATGCCCAGTGTAACAGTCTCAGCGATAATGGTTCACCATTCCTGAGAGAGACCAGGGCCTGGATTCTCCCCAGTGTGGAGGCTACTGCTGTGGGAGTAAAGGTAGCTGATGTGGCAGAAGATCTAGTAGCAGAAGCAGGCTCTAAAGTTGCAGGTCCTAAGCAAGAGAGAGGAGCAAAATCCTCCTCATAAGAAGCTGCCTGAAAGCAGTGCATCTCATTAGTATCATTGGGTGACCAATCCAGCTGACTATCTTCGAGAATCTGCGATGGCATTTCTATCTCTAAAGGGTGGGAAATCTCGGACCTACCCACTGGAATCCTGGAGGCCCTGTCTGCTTCTGCTTGCTTCTGGGCCTTGGAGAACTGTTTCTCCAATGCCTTTTGCATCCTTTTTGCATCCTTTTCAGCAGCTGATGAGGCCCTCCTTGAATCTGGGGCCTGGGACTTGTCTGAGGCTCCCCTAGAAGATGATCTCTGCTGCCTGGGGGAAGGTTCTGTCAGGCTGCCACTTGCAGGCAAGGAATGGTCCGCCATTTTGAAAATGGCTATTAAAACTTTGAATCTTTATTCCTGCTCTAGTGGCCAAGCAAAGGTGGGGCAAATCCTAAGCCTGAGAAGAACTCCTTTCAATGCACTGCTAGAGAATAAATGAAATTCAACTTTGCCTGCACCTTCATGCAATGAAGGGACTGCAAAGAAATACTCATTGTGAATGCTAGCCACCGAAACAAAATGGCGTGAAATCAGCAACACGATTTGCAAGCACCCCAGATGATTTGTAATATGGCTCAGGAAAAGTGGTGAAATTTAAATTTTTTTTACTACCGGTTCTGTGGGTGTGGCTTGATGGGCACGGTGTGGCTTGGTGGGCATGGCAGGGGAAGGATACTATACAATCTCCATTCCCACCCCACTCCAAGGGGAAAATACTGCAAAATCTCCATTCCCACCCCACTTTGGGGCCAACCAGAGGTGGCCTTTGCTGGTTCTCTGAATTAATCAAAATTTCCACTACTGGTTCTCTGAACTACTCAAAATATTTGCTACCTGTTCTCCAGAACCTGTCAGAACCTGATGGATTTCACCACTGATCAGGAACCTTAGGGCCTCAGTGCTTTATGCTGAGCACGATGATCCAAACCACATAGAAATGCCTGTGGGCTCTGAAAAGCCAACAGTGAAGATCGGCTTGATAAGGCTGCCACACCCTTCTGGAGGAAAAAAGAGTGCAAAAAGAGGCTTTGGCACTTCCTCCCTCTTTGGAAGCTTCTGGAGCTCTAAACACCATAGTGACGAAGTTTAACGTTGCCACTGCAACTCAGTTCAGGGAGAAGTCTCCAGCTCAAACTAGCCTTTCTGTCCTTTTGGTGCTGTTCTAAGCCTTTTATTTTCACTAATTGAAAGAATCCAAGCATGGATAATGAGAAATTGAGTCTCTCTAGCCACACTGAGAAGAAAAAACAGAGGCCTCAGCTGACAGGAAGAGGCGTGTCCAAAGCTTTTCACTTCTCAGTCTCTGACTAAATAGAAGATAACCCATGCTCTGACTCTCCAAGCAGCACGCAAGAGAATATTGCCAGATTTAATTATCTTCAATAACTATAGATGTACTCTGTAAATTACTAAGGAAGGTCCAACCTTGCTCTCATCCTGCCTACCAGATATTCCAAGTTCCACTGTCTCTTTGCTCTTTGTGAAAGAGCCCTCCTTCCTGGAACTCCTGATTGCATTTCACCACATCATGTCATACTTAAATACTTAATACATAATTCTCTGATTGTAATTTTTAATTCAATCTGGCTCTCTCTAATATTCAATTAATATATCCAACTGAAATCTAATATCAGGCTTGCCCCAGCAAGGTCCCTAGGAAAGAAATACCTTTGATTCAATTTGGTGTTGTTGTTTTTTTTTGCTAAGGATTAGTTATTGCAGCAAAAGCAAGGTTAGACCTGAGATTCCCAGACAAAATGTTACATCCCCCCCTTCCCCAGCCCTCTGCCCTTGACTGGTCCACCACTGTCTGATTCTGGGGGAGGAGCTTCCAGGGGAATGGCTGCTGACCTCTGAGCTCCATACGACTACGGAGCTCGCTGATGAAGGGGGGGTGCCCCCGACCCTCTTTCCATCTGGAGGGTCAAGGATTAAGAGCAGCGACCACCCTGGCTTTCCATAGAGCCTAATTTGGCCTTTCAGGGTGGTCAAATAGCCAGGATGATAAGAAGATTGTCCCAGCTGGAGCCGAGATGGGAGTTGGAGGCAGAGTTATGGTCGGAGCTCCAGCTGGAGGGCGGCGATGGCGGCGAGGAGCGAGGCAGAGCGAGGCAGAATGAGAGAGTGGCGGCGACGGCCCTTAGCAGCCCGGGCGGCGAGACGGCGGTATCGGCGATGCCAGCAGGGCCGAATTGGAGGGTGAGGACTGCCGGAAGGCCGTTCGGGGGCGGAACGAGGCTCGAGACGTTGGAGGCCAAAGAAGGCCTGCGGGAGAGCCGTAGGCCGGCCAGAGCAGCACTTGGGCCTGGACCAACAGCGGGGGGTCGTTGAAATAGGGGGGTGGGCAGGACACGACAAGTCCAGCCCTTAAAGATCTATGGAGTCTGGAGCCTGGAGCCTGGCAGAGGGAGGAGACCTGTGGCACCAGGGGCAGGAGACATAGTGCCAGGAGGCAGAGGATTTATCAACCCCTGCCATCTGCCATCTGCCTGCCAAGACTGTGCCCAGGTGTCCCTCGTTGATTATCAACAACTTTTTACAACTACCTGCCCACTTGTCATTTTGACTATCTACAACTGCTCCCGAGCCAACTGTTGTGTGTGCCTGCGTGACTACCCCCACCATCTTTTACCAGCCCACTATCAAAATCCATCAAATATCAATTTAAACCGTCTGCCTACCTACACCACAGATTGCCTCCCGGCCTCCACATTTCTACCTTTCTACCATCTTCCTACCACCTACTTTCCATCTAGTTACTGTCTTCTCATCATCCCCTTATTTATCATCTGATGTGGAACCTGGCTTGCTGACTCATTTTAACATCCATAGCACCCTGGCCCTGGTTACAGCGCTTCCAGTATATATTTGAGGTCAGACTTGCTCCAGCTGCGGGAGTCCCCCCTCTTGCAGATATGGCCCTTTGCCCTTTCAAGGGCCCACCTTAATGACGGGTTTGTTAACCCCGAGAGGTGGAGGAAGTGAAGACTTAGGGGTTTTTTAACTAGACGTTGTTTATCCATTTTAGGGGGTTCCAGGGTGGGTGGGAGGGATCAGGCCAGGAGGAGGACTTTAGCCAGGCGAACAAGTGAGATCAAGGAGGGAGTGAGCGGAGTGGGGAGGGGGAGGGAAAATGACATTCCTACAGAGGGTTGTTTTATTCCAACGGTCGTGGGGAGGGGTGGGTGCGAGGACCGAATAAAATCTCGTAGTCGGTTGGGAGACCGTGGCTGTTGGACACGCCCGGTCACTCGTACCAACCCCCACAGCCTAGGTGGCCAGGACCTACAGAGCCAGGGCCTGAGGCTGATGCTCTGCAATGCAAGATCCGTTGTTAACAAGGCCCCCCTCATTAATGAGTTGATCTCAGAGGGGGAGCCGGACCTTGCAGGGATAACGGTGGTTTGCCCCTCGTGGAGATGTGCCCACCAGGTTACCATGCATTTCATCAGCCGCAGGCCCTGGGTAAGGGTGGCGGGGTGGCGGTAATTATACGGGAGAGTCTGGAACCGAAGGAGTTCACTGTGCCACAGATCTCCGGGTGTGAGTCCCTTGGTGTGAAATGGGGCCCAGGGAGGCAGTTGGGCTTGCTGATTGTATACTTGGCTCCTCGCTATGCATCAGCGGCCCTGCCTGAGGTCCTCGAGCTGATCGTGGAGACGGCAGTTGATACCCCCAAACTTGTGGTTATGGGGGATTTCAACCTGCCGTCGACGGGCGAAGCATCCAAGGTGGCTCGGGAGTTCATGGCTTCCATGACAGCCATGGACCTGACCCAATTAATTCAGGGCCCCACACATGAAGGTGGGCACACACTGGACCTTGTTTTTGTATCTGGACAGTGGACGAGTGATCTGGGAATAGGGGATCTAGTTATTACACCCCTGTCATGGTCAGACCACTCATCTCTCCGGCTTGACTTCCCCGGCGCTACCCCCCACCGCGGGGAGGCGGAACCTGATTGTCCCAGATGGTTCCGCCCCAGGCGACTGATGGAACCGGATAGGTTCCAGACGAAGCTTGGGCCACTTCCTGTAGCCCTGACCCGCTCCCGGACGGAGGACCTAGTGGCCGCTTGGAATAGAGCGGCTGCGGCCTCTCCTGCGGCAACGAACCACCCTGGCTCCTTGGTTTACTGAGGAACTGAGGGTGATGAAACGCCACAAGAGACGCCTAGAAAGCAGGTGGAGGTCCTCACGCTCCGAATCTGACCGAACACAGGTAAGAGCCTATTTATGGATCTACCTTGTGGCACTGAGAGCGGCCAAACGTAGACACTGTGCCACTCTTATTGCGTCCGCGGATAACCGCCCTGCCGCCCTGTTTCGGGTGACCCGCTCCCTCTTATCACAGAGGCCGCGGGAAGCCCCTTTGCAGCGTAGAGCAGAGGAGTTTGGGGAATATCTGCAGGACAAAATCGATCAGATCCGGAGTGGATGGGCCCGCTTCAGTGGACCAAGGGAGACGTTGGAAGCAAGTCTTGAGACACCACGCTGGGAGGGGTTTGACTCTGTTGCCCCCGAGGATTTGGACAGGTTATGTGGGCGACTGCGAGCCACCTCATGTTTACTGGACCCGTGTCCCTCCTGGCTTGTACTGGCATCCTGGGAGGTTACACGAGGCTGGCTCCTGGGTCTGGTGAACGCTTCACTTGAGGAGGGGTCCTTGCCGGCTGCCTTGAAAGAGGCAGTGGTGAGGCCTCTGCTCAAGAGGCCTTCCCTGGATCCGGAGGAGCTAGCTAATTACCGTCCTGTCTCCAACCTTCCCTTTTTAGCGAAGGTTGTAGAGAGTGTGGTGGCACAACAGTTCCCACGTCACCTGGAGGAAGCAGACTATCTAGACCCGCGCCAGTCCGGCTTTCGACCCGGTCACAGCACGGAGACGGCCTTGGTCGCGTTGGTAGATGATCTCTGGAGGGCCAGAGATATGGGTTGCTCCTCTATCCTGGTCCTATTAGATCTATCAGCGGCTTTCGATACCATCGACCATGGTTTCTTATTGCGCCGGCTGGAAGAGGTGGGCGTAGGGGGCACCGTTTTGCGGTGGTTCCGCTCCTACCTCTCCGACCGGACGCAGTGTGTGTTGGCAGGGGAGCAGAGGTCGACCCTGAGGCCACTCACTTGTGGGGTGCCACAGGGGTCGGTCCTCTCGCCCCTCCTGTTCAACACATACATGAAGCCGCTGGGTGAGATCATCCGTGGTTTTGGGGTAGGATACCATCTGTACGCTGATGATACGCAGCTGTACATTTCCACCCCAAACCACCCCAACGAGGCCGTCGAAATGATGTCCCAGTGTTTGGAAGCCGTCGGGGTCTGGATGGGGGACAACAGACTTAAACTCAACCCCTCCAAGACTGAGTGGCTGTGGCTACCGGCGCCCCGGTTCAACCAGTGGATGCCATCGCTGGCCATAGGGGGCGAACAACTGCCCCCCGTGGAACGGGCGTGCAATTTGGGCGTCCTCCTTGATGCCCGGCTGTCGATGGATGACCATGTGACAGCCGTGGCGAGGGGGGCGTTCCACCAGGTTCGCCTGGTGCGCCAATTGCGCTCCCTATTGGATCGGGACGCCCTACGCACAGTCACTCATGCGCTGGTGATGTCTCGCCTGGACTACTGCAATGCTCTCTACATGGGGCTCCCCTTGAGATGCACCCGAAAACTACAGCTAGTTCAGAATGCGGCCGCGCGGGCCATCATGGGAGGAACAAGATACTCCCATATAACACCACTCCTGCGCGAGCTCCACTGGCTACCTGTGGTTTTTCGGGTGCGTTTCAAGGTGTTGGTTACTATCTTTAAAGCGCTCCATGGCACGGGACCTAGTTACCTGCGGGATCGCATCTCACCTCACACATCTCTATGACCTATCTGCTCTCACAGGGAGGGACTCCTCCAGGTGCCATCCGCCAAGCAGTGCCAACGGGTGGCGCCTAGGAGTAGAGCCTTCTCTGTGATGGGCCCAACCCTCTGGAATGACCTCCCCCCCGATATTAGAACTATTAACGACCTCCGCTCCTTCCGACAGAAGCTTAAGACCCACCTGTTCCAATTAGCTGGCTTAGCCGATTTATAGCTCCATCTTTCACCTCCTGGCAAACATCTTATTGTGGAATTTTTAAGGGAATTTTAATCTTATTTGTATTTTAATTAAATATGGTACAGTATATTTTCTACCTCCTCCGTCTATGTTTAAGTTTATGTATATGTATTCTATTTTGATATGTATATGGTTTTTAATAATGACTGTACACCGCCCCGAGTCCTGTTTAGGAAAGGGCGCGGTTTATAAATAAAAGTTTGATTGATTGATTTGATTGATGGCATGCTGTTGATGGCATGATGTTTGGGGAACAGCTTGAATGTTTGGCGCCACGGTGCAATTTCACATTCTTTTCCCAGGTTAGGTGTTCTTGAAGACCGAAACAGGCTATTTCTCACCCATCTGATGTCCGTCAAACCTACCAAACCTCTCCCCTTCTCTACTCTCTATATTCTGATTGCTCCTCTCCACCCACTTAACAATTTATGGGAGGATGCCAGCAAAGCACAGAGCTGAAGATGGCAGATATGACAGCCTGTATCATTTTTAAAAAATATTTCAAAATTATTTTTTCATGGGAAAGATAATTAATTCCAAAGTCTTATTTCAAATCTATTTGAAATAGATCCTTAGACCATTTGTGATTTTCCAAAAACAAGGAAGAAGCAGGAAAAAGAGTCACAAGTTGGAAAGCCAACAGTCATCTCTAACAAAAACTACAAACAAAGATGCTACCTAATGTGTCTTTTGACAGCTAGCTGTAATCACTCATGCCTTTGACAAGTGAGGAGTCTCACTGAACACCATAATTCTGCTCACCTCTCTAGGTGTCTAGACCAGAAGCTTGGGGATTGTGACTTACCATCTAAGTGCTCTAGCTAAACAGGATATACTTGTGGTTGATCAATCAATTGAATGCTAACTTATTGGATCCTTAGGTTGACAATCCTAAAACACAAGGTCATCTGCAAAAACATTGTCAGATTCCAGGTCAGAGTCATGTTCTGAATTGTGGCTCATAACACTTGCTTTTAAAACTTCTATCACTAATGACTGGGAAAATTTCACATGGTTCTATAAAATGTGTTAATCCAAAAGGTTCACAATAGATGAAAAGCAGTGAACAAGCAACTTCTAAAAGTAATTAGAAAATGAAATATGCAATAATAATTAGAAAAGAAAATATGCAAATTTTGTAAGCATTAACCTCAGTTTGAGAGAAAATAGCTTTCCTTCATCTCCCAGAGCTATAAAGCTGATGGTGACTGCTGTTTTGTGGTGTCCTTGTGAGGAGCAGCTATCTGGAGCACTTGTGATTGATCTCAAGTTCTCCCCTTGTCCAGAGTGGAATTATCAAATAGCTAGACTGCTTGCCTGCTCTTCTTTAAGGTTAGAGTTAGAGTAAGATTGGATTAGACTGACAAGATTCTGTCTATGTGATGTCAGCAAATAAAAAAAAGATTTTTGTTAGATTATTCAATGTCGTTCTTGGGCTGGATCTCAAAATTGTTGAGTTGTGGATTGGGACTCAAGGGGTTATTTACTTAACGATGGTCTCCAATTAAAACTATTGCAACAAAGCATGAAAATCCAACCACTTATCTTCAGGATCTGGGGTATTGAAGTACATAAGAGGCAATATCCCAAGTGATATGAAAAGAGATTTAAGATCTCTGCCCCTATTTATAAGTTTTGTAAGAGCAAAAAAGCAACTGATTCTACTCCAGGTATGATTGCTAATTCACAATAAGATTAATTTCAGTGTTGAGATTAGCCTTTACATACTGAATATTTATAACAATCCATATGGGAAATATTATTGAGAAGAATATTCTGAATTGTACTAAAATCTTAGGCAATATTAGTACAAATTATAATGGTTTGCACTTTCCAGATATTAAAACTCTCTTAAGATTTGATTCCAAATGGATTATTTTGCTGTAAGAAGAGAGAAAATGCATAAATAAGAATTAATGCAGATCAAATGACTAATATCAGAAAGATTTGTTTCACAAGACTGACTCATCCTCACCTTAAGGGATTCTTTCTTCCTTAATGTCTGATCTAAGCATTACTAAGTTTAATGTAATTAAGTTGAATCTTTCCAATTTGAAACTCCTGTAAATCTAAATAAGAATAAAACATCACCTAGAAACCTGAATTAGGAAAATGCATCAGAGTGGTAGAAAATTGCTTGGATCATTGTCATGAGAATGGGAAAAGATATGCTCCCTACCTTGCTATCTATGGAGTGAATTAGGAGCTTTTCAGGATTTCCCATTTGAAGGCCAGCATTGTGTCTATCCAAACACCATCTAAACTCCATCATGAGAAGTGGGGAGAGTTTGTGGAGAAAAAAACACGTTTGTGACAGGCAGGATATCTTTTGAAGGAATATTACACTTAGGTTATCCATTTTGCTATCTGTTTCAATAAGTGTGATTTCTTGTTTTCTCAGAAAGTGCATAAGATTTTATCTTCCTCCAGCTTGGTTTATTAGTATGTCTAAGGACTTTTTGACAACAGTCAGTCAGATCATCAATACCTGGTTTTCACCCTGTGTCTTAAGAGGAAGTGTTGTTGAGGTTCTGAATTAAGAATAATCTAAGCCAAATATTTGAAATTTAACCAAATTGACAGAGAGGGTTCTATAGTTTCAAGACTTCATAAATTAAACAAATAATCTTGAAGAGGCATCAGGCACAGATTTGACGTACAGCCTTTGGTTATCATGATGGATGATTTTTACCAGCAGAGACATCAGAAGAATGCTGCCATCTTGATGCACCTACCTCTTTCAATGACTTTTTACATCATTGATCATGAAGAGATGTCAATGAATATTTGGAGGTATCACTTTGCAAAAGATCTCTCTAGAAATGATATTGCCATATGTTGACTGATATTTCAAGTTGATATCATTGAAATATTGGTCTAAAATTATTTATTTGTTTGTTTATTTATAACCTGCTTTTTACTTTTTACCAATAACTCAAGCTGGCAAACATATCTGTTCCTCCTATTTTCCCATAACAACAACTCTGAGAGGTGAGTTGGGCTGAGAAAGAGTGACTGGCCCCTGATCAATAATATCTCTACCGCCTATATTATTTGGCTCCCCATAAAAAGAGGTTCAGCTATCAATAGAGGCAAGAGACACCCTAAATACATAAAGGTGGAAAATGTGGAGAAAAAATTGTGGAAAAGATATGGAGGTTTTCACCATAAAAAGACATGAATCATGAAATGGTAGCTTAACCTCTAAGACAGGTCAGACATGTTAATTGAATATCTCTTCTTCTTCTATATTATTTGGCTCCACATAAAAGAGGTTCAGCTATGAACACAAGCAAAGGACACCCTAAGTACAGCAAAGTATATCACTTGGGAAATATCGAGGAAAAGGTTATGGAAAAGCAAGCAAATGTTTTATTACACCATAAAAGAACATGAAATTCCATGTTGATAGAATATTGGGAGCAACGGAAACCAAGACTCTTTTAATGACTAGTGAAACCTGAAATATGGAACTCAAAGAAACAAAACTAGGAAATGAATGGTGTGGGAATTCCATGTACTCTGCTACTGCCAACTTACCATCTACCATCTGAAGGGAATATTTGGATAAATGGAACCTGAAATAGGAGACCTGGAGCATTAAAATGATCCCCCTTTCTATGATATAATGCAAAGTTTCCAAACAAATGGAAGAGAGGGAATAATGGCTGCTAGCAGATATAAATTCATTAAAATTTGACACATACTTTTATAGCAACATATCTACTATAGCAATATATTAATCTCCATCCTTCACTTAACTGAAACAAGAAATGAAGCAGGGAGATTAGAATTTTATACAAGTATTCAAAGACTGTAATTTGGCAAAATAAATAGATTAGATCTAGCAAATATGATGTGTACTGAATTAAGTAAGTAGCGGGGCCCCAATCCTCTTGAAAAAAAATCCAGATTTTTGTTGCACTAAAATAGGAACAGGGATGAAGCTCTAAGTAATATAATTTTCTTTTTCCTAACAAGGAATCAGAAAGTCGTTTCAGGATCGGCAAATCACCTGAACCAATCCATCTACTCAGGAAATCATGGATAAAGGAAACGGTTCTGCCTTTACTGACTTCATACTTCAGGGATTGACAGACAATCCCAAAATGCAGCTTGTTCTTTTTGCAGTCTTCTTCTTGGTTTATGTCATCACTGTATTAGGGAATGTGGGGATGATTCTCTTGATTTGTACCAAGCCCCAACTTCACAAACCCATGTATTACTTCCTGGGCAACCTCTCCTTTGTTGATCTCTGCTGTGCTTCAACCATTGCTCCTAAAATGCTGATTGACTTATTAAGTGAAAGTAAAAGGATTTCTTACAATGGCTGTGTTGCACAGCTCTTTGTATTTGACATTCTTGCAGATGCAGAATGCCTTCTGTTGGCTGTGATGGCCTATGACAGATATGTGGCCATCTGCAACCCACTCCTCTATCCAACTGTAATGTCCCAAAAGGCCTGCCAGCAAATGATCACTATTGCTTACTTTACAGGCCTGCTAGATTCAATGATACAAACTTCCTCTACATTCCGGCTATCTTTTTGTAGCTCCAATGTTATCAGTCACTTCTTCTGTGATGAGCCTCCACTTCTAATGCTCTCCTGTTCTGACACATATACAAGTGAGATTGTGTTATTTACCTTTGTCGGCTTTGTTGAAGCAAGCAGCATTGGAATGATTCTTGTATCCTATGTTTACATTTTGGCTACAATCTTGAGAATGCGCTCCACTGAGGGCAGGCACAAAGCATTCTCCACCTGTGCTTCTCACCTGACAGCTGTTGGGATATACCATGGGACAATACTCTTCATGTACTTTCGGCCCAGCTCCAGCTATTCCATGGACCAAGACAAATGGGCCTCGTTGTTCTACACAGTTGTGGTCTACATGCTGAACCCTTTGATCTACAGCCTGAGGAACAAGGAAGTGAAAGATGCTGCAACTAAATCAGTAGGCAACACATGGATTTTTAAAGGGAATAATCCTAGATACATTTAATGGGCAACTTCATTACAAACACTGCCATTTCCAAAGAGGAAGACTATCAATGAGAAAAAGAATTTACTTGCTAGCAATCAACAAAGAGAAGGTTCCTGGTAACCTTAAATCAAAATTATGATTTTTACACATCACAGGATCAAAAGCCTTTAGGGATAGTAAAAATCAGAAGTTTGGAAACCGCCAGTGGTTCTCAGCCTTTTCTTTACAATGGACCCCCTTTAAATATCTTTTGTGGCCCATGGCCACAAAAGGTATTTCAAGCGTAACAACCCCCCCCCCCAAGACCCCCAACACTTAGTTCAAGATGCATGTGGGGACATTACGCCCTGTTGCATCATACCAGTTGTAACAGGATCCGGAACTCACAATTTTTATATATATCATCTTGACAAACTTAAAAATATCCAAATCCAATTTGGTTTTCTGGAAAATGAGATCACCTGTTCAATTAGCCTTGCCAAACTACAGTAATACTGCTTAGGATTTATGTGATTTGGAATATCAAAGAGCTCATAAATGCCCTGAGAAAAACACTTGATAATAAATGGCTTTTGTTAGATTCGGGCAAGGAGAGGACAGACTCCAGACGAACGTGACAACAGCTCTTTATTTAGTCAAGCAGATCCGATCCAACTGAACTATAGGGTTGTGCAGCTCCCCTTTTATGGGGAGCTGGCAGACCTCCCGACCAATCAGAGTAATCCTTTGTTCCCGCCTAAACGGCGGACCTGAGTGAAGACTACAGCAGTTTATGCAAATATCTAACACCCCTCCCCTCCTAGTAGGAGCGTTCCAGTTCGTTATATAATCCTGTAAGTATGCGGGCTTTTGCTTCGTTCTGGTAGACCTGCGTAATTCGGGTTGAGCCGGTTCCTGTACTTGGTCGGAGGAGCCTTTTTGTTCCGCTGCTCTGGTTGGAGTTCGTTGAGCCCGTTCGTTTGGGGCGCGCTCCGCACTTACATCAACCTCGGGTACGTCTCCCGGCTCTGATGAATTGAAGTCGTCTGTGAGGGGTGTGAAGACTTGCTCCTTCTGTGCTGGCAACGCCCCAGTGGGTGCTAGCTCTTCATTTGGTGACCTAAGATTGGAGTGGGTTAGGCAGCCCTGGAGTTGGTCAACGTGCCTCCTCCAGTTCCTACTGTCCTCCAACTCTAACAGATAAGAGTGAGGTCCGGTGATGCCTATTACCTTGGCAGGAATCCATAGAGTTCCCCCTGCATAGTTGTGGGCGTATACTGAATCCCCTATGCTAAAGTTCCGAATTTTGCTTGTGGAGTCTGGGGGTGATGTGGCAGAGTAGTTTGGGTGTAGCCGGTCTAGGTGGGACCGCAACCGGCGACCCATGAGAAGCTCGGCAGGGCTCCTCCCCGTGGTGGCCCTAGGCGTAATGTGTTGAATCAAAAGGTAGTGATCCACCCGTGTTTGCCAATCACCCGGGCCCATCCTAGCGAGGGCCTCTTTTGCGGATCGCACCATTCTTTCCGCCTGGCCATTGGATGCCAGTTGGAATGAAGCGACCAGGGCATGCCAAATTCCCTGGCTGGCTAAGTAGGTCTCGAACTACATGGCCGGGAATTGGGGCCCGTTATCGGAGACCAGAACATCGGGCAGGCCGTGAGTGGAGAAAAGTCTCTGTAGTACCTTGATGACCGCCTCTGCCGTGGTAGAGATCATCAGGACTACTTCTAGCCATTTCGAATATGCGTCCACAACTATTAAGAACGTTTGGCCTTGAACTGGTCCTGCGAAATCTATGTGTACCCTTGACCAGGGTGCTTGCAGTCACTCCCACTCCTTGGCGGCCGCCTCTGGGGGAGCTGGTCTGGATTCCTGACAAGGATTGCACATGGCCACCCATTCCTCTATTTCCCTGTCCATGTTAGGCCACCAGACGTAACTCCTCGCCAATGCTTTCATCCTTACGCTACCCGGATGCCCCACATGTAAAGCCTCTAATACATTTTTTCATAGTTTGTTTGGTACAACCACTCGATCCCACCACAATAAACAACCTTTCAATACCGACAGTTCATCGCGCTTAGACCAAAACTGTTTAAACTCGGGCCCCAAAAGTCCTCTGCTGGATTGAGGCAGGAAGATTCTCGTCGTTCCCCAGTCGCTTTCGTGGCTTCGTCATTTGGGAGAGCCGAAAACATTTCTGCCTCCGCAGCTCGCAGGCGTGGACGGACGGAGGTAGCCAGAGTGGCGCCGAGGCAGTCCGGCGGGCGAGCAACCAAGGACCTTCATCGCTCGCTCGCTCGCTCTTTCGTCCGCCCGGACCGCCTCGGCGTCGCTCTGGCTACATCCGGCCGGCCGCGCCTGGGAGCTGCGGAGGCAGAAATGTTGTCGGCGCTCCAGGATGACAAAGCCACGAAAGCGACTGGGGAACGACGAGAACTACGAGAAATAGATCTATCCTAGTCTCCCTTTATTTATTTATCAGTACAATTACAACATATATATGTATGTATGTATGTATGTATGTATGTATGTATGTATGTATGTATGTATATATATATATATATATATATATATATATATATATATATATATATATATATATATATATAGTATACAATATTATATACTATTATTTCATGAAGAGAGGTGAGGCTCTGCCTCCCTTGCCTCCCCTGACCGCACGTCCCTGACATCTATTACAGGGGTGTCAAACTCAAAGCCCGCAGGCTTTGTGCTTAGATCTGGCCCACGGGACTGCCCTGGAAACAGCAAAGGACTAGCCCACGGTGCCTCTGCCAGTGAAAACGGAACTCCCAGGTGCTGTTTTTGGCCATGCACGGCCCCCTTCAGCTCCATTTTCACTGGCAGGAGGTTGCAGGAGGCCATCCTGACCAAAACTGGGACATGGAGGGCTATGTAGGAGGCCATACCAGCCAAAAATGAGCTCAGTTTTTGCTGGCAGAGGGTTACAGGAGGCTGTCCTGGCTGAAAACAGGGTCCGGGGGTGCCACATGTGGGCCGCCCTGGGTTCCATTTTTGCTTGCAAAGGGCTAGCAAAACAAATGAAACAAAAGGAGAAATGTTTCCCCTTTTGCATTTGAGCATGCCAGAAGGGACAGGAAAGGAGAAAGAGGAAAGAGAAAGAAAAGGAGGGCAAGAAAGGGAAAATAGGGAAAAGGGGGAAGGAAGAAGAAAGAAGAATGAAAAAGTAGGAAAAAGGAAAGGGAAGGAAGGAAGGAAGGAAGGAAGGAAGGAAGGAAGGAAGGAAGGAAGGAAGGAAGGAAGGAAGGAAGGAAGGAAGGATTATGAGAGTGAGGGAGGGTCTGAGGGAAGTCCTGCCTTAGCACTTGACCACTACAGATACCCCCAACACAAGTGATGTCAAGTTGGCCATGCCTACCCTGTCCACCCCTGCCCCGACCAGGCCTACCCCAGCCCCCCAAGGTCAAACACAACCCTAATGCGGCCCTCAAGGAAATCAAATTTTTACACCCCTAATTTCTAGGTTGGACTTCTAGGTTGGAAAGGCAGTCCTTTCATAAGTTACACATCAACTGTATTTGAACAGCAGAGGTGGGAAGATGCTTCATATGATCCAGCTCAATCAACGAAAATGGGCTGAACTACAGCACGCAAGACGTATTACCAACCTGCAGTTTGTCTGTAGGTAGAACAGTTTTTTAATTTAAAGCTGTAATAGTTCTAATCTTTGGTTAATTGAGATTTTTCTGGAAACAAGGCAAAAATAAAAGGTTCTTCCTTCTATTACTTTCTCTTTTGAAAATCTATTCTGTATTAGGAAGGACGACAAACATTCTTTTGATTTGATGAAATGCTATTCTATTACATTTGTCTTTATAAACTTCCAATTCCCTACTATTGAAAGAAATGTCCTTCTGGGTTCGGCTCCAAGTGGGGAAAAAGACACTGGAGACATGGAGGCTGCTTGGAAAGATGGTTTAATGGTGGACAGGACCACATGGCTTGAGTCCTAAACAGAAAAGGTGATCACATGCTTCAATGTTGGGTGGAGAAGAAGAGAAGGAAGATGCTGAAAGTCCCTGATTTATGCCCTCTCTGGCCTTTGATCTTGAGCTTGTATTCTGATTGGTTGTCAGACTCCCATGGGGCCATGCAGGGGCAACTCTTCAGGCTGCGTTTTGAATCCAGGTTTGGTTGAGTTCTCAGATGCCATGTGATGAGTTGGGTAAAGGGCCAATATTATCATGCCTTAATCCCATCCCCCTGGATCTGAAGGGGAGAACTCTTTATTATGTAAAGGGACTGGCTTGGGCATCTTAATGGCCCATTGATAAAGTGGGTGGGGGCAGGAAGCTGCAAGGAGCTATTCTGTCTTTAAAACATGTTTCTTCCTTTTCACATCGAGGGAAATGTAATATTCTGCCTTTTCAATATTTCCTAGGATATTTCATTTTTCTGGAAGAGGGTTGGGTGATAACTTCCTACACTACAAAGAAGAGTAATCATTTAGTTAGAAATCATTGTCTTGGATCAGTGATTATTTTTTTAAAAAAACAATAGCTATAAACTCAGGCAGGATATCTTTGAAGATGGAAGGGCAAAAATTGTTCTCAATGCATGTTTTGTTCCTTTTGCCACAACATAAACTGAAAGAGGAATTTGCAGATAAGATGGGATAAGATACGATTACCTTTATTGTCATTTTTTACTGCGAGCACACATTAAAAATGAAATTCTGTTGCCTGCTCTCAAAAGAAAGTATATATCTACCCATATACAAACATATACTGTACACATGCTATATACAAACATATATATATATATATATATATATATATATATATATATATATATATATATATATATATATATACATACATACATACATACATACATACATACATACATACATACATATTAATCACTGTCCATTTTGAATACATAGCGGAAAGAGGAAGCTTGAGAGGTCACAAGGTTGATACTGTATGGAACAAAACTGAATCTGGATCTGCTTCAGATACGATGAAGCCTCCTCCCAGAAGGTGACAATAAAAACGGGTCATGAAGAGGATGTGTAGCATCCCTGACAATCCTGTGTACATTGCTCAAGCAATGCTTATATGCTGTGTCCTAGATAGAAGGAAGTGAATTATCAATGATCTTTTCTGCCATCCTCACCATTCTCTGCACCACCTTCCTGTCTGAAGCAGTAATGCTTCCATTAAGCTAAATAAACAGTTATATCCCTAGATCTTTCCTTCAGCCTCTGAATCAACACCTCCATGTATGTAAAAGTATTCTGTTGATCACAAGGCTAGAGATCACTACATAATGAAGTGATTAGTTTGCTGAGTTAGCATTGAGAGATCAGGGTGAAAGCTTACTCAGGATTCTTCTCCTTCAAACTTCCCTCCCAATACTATTGTGAAGATAAAACAATGCTGGGAGACAAGAATATGCCCCACCTTGGGAGAAAGATGGGAAGCAGCTATCCAAAATAAGACCATCAGTGAGGGTTTATTGTCTTCCTTAGCAATCTTTTGAGGGCCTCCTTTACATTGGCATTTCTCAAACTGTAAATGAGAGGATTCAACATGGGGATGATCAGAGTGTAAAACACTGAGACTTTTTTGTCAGTGTGCATGAAGAAGCTGGATTGGGGTCGGAAGTACATAAAGAGGATGGTGCCATGGAACAAAGCAAAGGTTGTCAAGTGGGAAGCACAGGTCGAGAAGGTTTTCAACCTGCCTCCTGAGGTGGGCATCTTAACAACTGCTATGATGATGAAGCTATAGGAGGCAACAATAGTCACAGTGTTCAAGCCTTCAACCAAGATGCCAAAGGTGAGGAGCAACAGCTCATTGAGGGCAGTGTCTGAACAGGCAAGGGCCATCAGAGCAGCCAGGTCACAAAAGAAATGGTTAATGGAATTCCTTCCACAATAAGAGAGCCTTAGAGATGCACAGGTATGAATGAGAGAACTCAAGACACCCCCAGCATATGCTCCCCAAAGCAGCCAGAGACAGAAGGATCTAGACATGATAACTGTGTATGACAAGGGTTTGCAAACAGCTACATAGCGGTCAATTGCCATGGCAGCCAGAAGGAAGGCTTCCACATCTGTAAAAGTGCAAAAAAGGAAAAATTGGACAATGCAGCCCCCATAGGTGATGGTCTTTCTCTTTGCCAGGAAGTTCAGCAGCATCTTAGGAGCAACAGTTGAGGCTATACAGGCATCCATTAATGAAAAATGTTGCAAGAAGAAATACATAGGGGTCTCAAGCTGAGGAGTATTCCTGATCAACACCACCATTCCCAGATTCCCTAACAAGATCCACAGGTAGATTACAAGAAATATCAGGAAGAGACTGTTCTGTACCTTTGGGTACTCTGTAAATCCTTGCAGAATGAATTCTGTCACAGCAGTGCTGTTTATCTCCATCATTTCTTTTAAAAAACATATATTTTTGTGGGGTTGGGAGGGTATTGATTTAGCATATTATCATCTTGTGACTTCCTTACAATAAAGAACTGAATGTATCTGAGATCTTCCTGGGGTTGGTTCTAGTTGCTCCACAGTGTGAAATCTTGAACTTCCTGGAAGGCACAGGAATTGATGATTCATTGTTTCTGAAGGGAAAGACAGCTCCCTGGCTATAAGGAATGAACTCTAATTAATTCATAGTGCAAAGAGTTTGCATTTCGTCATGCAAAGGACATTCAATCCAACTGAGTTATTCTAGATACTAATTTTATTTACATGCAAGCATCAGCTGATTACAATAAAGAAAGGAAACAAATGATTAGCCAATTTATATATACCACATTTAAATAAGTTTGCAATGAATGACAATATGCTCTCATATAATCTGTAATGCACATGGTAATTGCTAAGAAGTTCTCTGTGGGTAGAATGTGTAGGGCATTGCAACACACACAGTAAGCTATTTGCAACTATAAAGAAAAATATGAAAAAAAAAATTAAAGAAAGCTCATTCCCCCCAAACACTCATAGAATCCCATAACTGTATGTCTACAAGGGTCATCTAGCCCAACTCTCTGCAATATGCAGGAAATCCTGTTAAGCCATCTGTAGCAGGTGGCTCACCAGCTTCTTAAAAACTTTCAGAGATAGAAAACTCACAACTTCCACTGTTCTTACTGTCAAGAAGATTTTTTCCTTATAGTTAAGCAAAGTCCATACTTTAATAGTCTACTACTTAACCTGCTTTGAGCAATACTTTAGGAGCTATGCAGATTTGAACATAACTTCTGATTTTACTCATCATTATGAAGCTACCTAAGTAATTGCAAACTCCTGAGAAATAATGTGCAGGTACCAATCTTCCTATCTTGAGCCAAAAGGTCTGAAAGAGGCTTCTACTCAGGTTTTCCTGGACTTTGAAAAACAACTCCACAATCCCAACAGTATGTTGTCGATACTGCTTACTTTTAGGTTTACTCATATGCTTTAAATCAGTGCTTCCCAAACCTGGTAAATTACCCAAAGGTTGGTTAAAAAATAGTTTTCTCTGGATAACAACACACAAATTCTACTACCCAATCACCATAGGGACATTTAAATTGACGAAAAGAAAAAAAATGGAAGCACTGGTTTAAATGCTTTTCTTGAAAATATGCCCTACCTGTCCTTCAAGAGCAAAACATTGTATGGCAAATCAGTCCACTTTTTCTTCACAAAAGCCACTTCTTGTAGTAGACTAAGTTTGAGAAATGCTAATTGAAAGACACCTGGTGTTTTTCTGGTTTCTATCATACTAGCTGTAATACAAGTTAGTATGTTAATTTATTTTTTTTCATTGATATTCACTTTGAGCATCCCTTCCTTTGAAAAAGAGAAATGAATCCTTCTGCTCACTCATTCCCTCACCCTCTTGGAGGAAAAATGAGATACACAACAAATTTTAAAAAAAATAGATTACAAGGGGATTTTTTCCATGTTCTTTTTGTCTGGACCTATAAAAATGGCTTAAATAAAGATGTTTGAATCTGGGTTTGCAGCCATAAATCTTGAAAAAAATAATGTAATTCACTTGTTAACTCTTTGCTAGAATGTTTTAGAAAGTAATGCTAACTCTAAGTTAGATTTTTAAAAAATATTTCTATACTTTCCATTTGCTATTTTTAGGCATTTTAAGCGTTCAGCTGGGCTTCCTAGCCCAAAGCAAAAGTAACTTAGAACCCTTTATTGTTCTAATTGACAGATGGTCTCATTTCCAACCCGAACTCAAAATTACAAGATTTACCTCTTGTAAAAATGCATTGCCTTAACAGACTTTCAGTGCTTTCCACTACTGCAGCAATAAATTGTGGTTTAGCATCTAGCTTAAGTCCTTGGACCCCGAAGTTATAAAGGCAGCTTTGCTCAGAATGGGAAGAAGCATGCAGTGAAATGTTTTTTTTTTCCTTAAGTAGAAAATCATTTAAATAACAGGGAATTCCTCTATGGATTGAACGAACACCAAGTTTTTTCTTCACTATGCCCACAGGAATATATGTTCATTCTTCCTTGAACAGTAACGTTTTATATTAAACTTGTGATAATTTAATGAAGTCTACAATAAATGTGACATGGAATATTATTTCATGGGGAATGTTTCAAATAAATGATTTATCTTACATAAAGCTAAGGCAATTTATAAAGTACTTTAACCTTAGCTGCATGTTTAAAAATCCAAATATTGCTAATCTTTGAAGAAAACAAAAATGAGCTACCATATATTTTTGTCTCTGTAAGTCTAGGGAGCAGAATTGATTGAACACACTCTTTTATTTTGTTCTACATAAATGGTTGCTTCTGTTTAAAGAAACATACCAGTCATTTTTCAGAATAATACTGTAATTATAGAACTAGTATAATAGTCATTCCTTTCAGTACAGTGGTGGGTTTCAAATTTTTTTAGAATCTCTTCTGTAGGTGTGGCCTGCTTTGTGGGAGTGGCTTGGCAGTCATGTGACTGTGTGGGAGTGGCTTGCCAGCCATGTGACTGGGTAGGCGTGGCCAACTTGTAAAATGTGGTGAAACTCATTTAACAACGCTCTTGCTTAGCAACCAAAAGGTTGGCTCAGAAACTCTGGCATTTGAAGCACACAAGTCTTAAAGCTGTCAAGTTACAAGATCTTTGCACCCCTAACCCTTTAGAAAAAACCCCAGGGGTGTTCAAACTTGACAGCTTTAAGACCTGTGGACTTCAACTCCCAGAGTTCCTCCTCTCGCTCTTCATCTTGATGATGTGCAGATGGGCGGGGAGAGGGAGCTGGAACCGGTTCTAAACGGCACTGTAGATTTGTGGAACCTCTTCTTTAGAAGAGGTTAGAATTGGCAGGAACCCACCCCTGTTTCATTACCTCTTCCAAGTATTTATTTCCATAGTTTGACATTCTCCCTCCCTTGAAAAGTGCCCAAGGGAACAAATATCGTGTGCCATGGGTTCTGCTCTTTTCCTCCTCCCTTCCCAGTGGTGAATTGCAGCAGGTACGCCCCAGTACGGGCATACCGGTGGCTGCTGGGAGCAGAAAGCACTGTACCGGAATGGTGCTTTGGAGGGCCCACCCACTCGCCTGCATTCCTTACCTGTATTTGAGCCAACCAGGCCATGTACGGCATCTGCATGACATTCCACCAAGCAGCTGGAACGTCACAGGGCGGTGGGTGCGCATGCGTGTGCAGTGCGCATGCACATGGTGGACGCCTGGCCCCATCACAGTGTACTGGTTGCGACGGGATCAGGAACCCACCCCTGTCCTCTCCCTACCCCATACTCCAGATGTCTCCTGTCTATCTTGTACCTCCATAGTCTTTTACAACTTTCCTAACACTTCTGGCTTTTATTTTTACCTCTTTAGTCCTTGGCACAATCCCTGGCTTATCTGGTGGGCCATAATTGAACCTCCTACTTCAAGAGGTTTTGATCACATCTGGTTTTGACTACCAGTTATGGACCAAAACTGGCACATAGTTTTTGAACTTCCTTATATCTCATGGCAGTAATTATTTATTTTAATGCCTTCCCAGTCGGGTGGCTGATGGAGGCTTCCTAGCATTCTAGTTGGAGTGTGGCAGATAGAGTGCACCATTGATCAGAAGCTGACTAATAAGGTGGCACTGCCATTCCAGTCGGAGGAACATAAAGCTAGAAGACAGATCTTTCTGAAAGTCAGTGGGGGCTGCATCTTCTATTCTGGCTGTTATGCCAGGCTTGCTTGGTTGTGGGAGCTGCACAAGCCACACAGCTTTCAACGAATTATACGGGCAACAACAGCTATGGAAAGCCCATTTTCAGCCTGACAGTGACTACTTGATGTCCAAGCTTGAAGTGGAAATGAAATTAGGAGCAGTTCTGTGGCTCTGGGAGGGAGCTTACCTGTGTCCTGCAGCTGCTCTGTACCCTACCTACCAATCCAATCTTTCATTTTCATATACATAATGGACTGAACCACATTATAACTTTCTGATTTAATAGATTTATCCTGGGAGATTCTATGATGTGGCTACTCTGAACCTCTTCCTCTTTCCCCATCCAGCTCAGGACTGCACATGGAAAACTGGCTCTAACACATCTTCTGACCAAAATGAAAAATACCCAGTCCTTACAGGTGTCCATGGAAATGTGCAAAAATATGTACATGATAAGAAACAAATAAAGTAATTAAAGGGGATGCAAGAAAAAGGAAGAGGAATGTTGTAATTTAGTGGGAATAATCCCAGGATCTAAAGTTCCCACAATCTTTAATCTTACAGAGTCACAAGGCAATCCTATTTCAAGGATTCATTCATACCTATAATCCAAATTCAAATTGTTGTAAAAGAAAACAAATTTGGGTGATTACAGGACCTTTGTTACATTCACCCTGTCCCGAAAAATGCACCCAACTTTCCCCCAAGGAATCTTGGAGGGGTGGGACTGCAGAAGGTCAGCAGGGCAGATGCAATGAGGTAGAAATGCTGGTTGTAAGTCATTGTGACAAACCGATTTTTATTGATCGATTCAACTCTTCTCCTTTCTCTTTCTCCCCTAATTATTTCTTCCCAGTGTCTGTGTTGAAACTTAGAAGTGGAATTTGCATAGTATCAAATAGAGTCTCAATCAAAATCCTGCAAATGGCTCTAAACAAATCTAAAAAATAATGATTTGGGATATTCTTTTGAGGTTCATTTTGGAAATGAAGATTGTCTGTCTCCCATTCATATTCTCATCCTTAATGCCTTCTAGAAGAAAAAGAAGAACATTTTGGTTCCCAAGAAGTTATATCACCTCTTCATTGGATGATATACTGAAACTTTCAAGAAAGTTTAGGGGCTGAATATACCCACTATTGTTCAAAGGTTGCCTACTGTCAAGGCAAAAGATCAGTAGTTCATCATAACTGGGCACTCCTAGATGATACAGCTAGTAGTAAGAGACAGCCAATGATATGCCAGTGGATTTTTTTTCTACTTCTGGACTCTTAGTACTATATTTAGTACAATGGTAGATACCATGAGTCTACCATTTCTGGGCTAAACTGGAAAAAAAAAATAGTTTCCGATTCCTGAGATTTTTTTCTTTTGAACCAATAATGAGACTGACCCAGACTCATTGGAAACGTGGAAGTTGGTTGGGTTTGTATCTTCCTTTAGTAGAGATTTATTTTACAGAAGGAAAGCTTAGAATTCAATCTGCTTTATCTTTTTTCTATTGTTTTTATTAAAGTTTCTGCCTTCTATTTATGTTCTGCCAAAGCCTTGACTTTTTCTTTGCCTTTTCTGCTTATTTGTTCCGGGCTGGGCTTCTTGTGTTTTCTTCTCTTCCCAATCTTTGCACCATCATAGGAAACAAATGGAAGAACTTTTCCCTTTCACTAGTCTGAGGAAAAGAAATCAATGCCTCTCTCTCCCATTTTCCTCACCTGCTGCCTACTTTCTGATTGCCTCTTCTCTTCACAACTGCTTTAGTTTGCTTCTTTATTTAGACTAGGCTTGGACCAGGGTTGAAATTCTACTGTTTCGCACTGGTTCGAGTGAACTGGTAAGGACATTTGTTGTTGGTTCTGCAAATTGGTAGTAAAAAAAAAGCTTCCAAGTATCGTGCGGCTCAGCTCCCCTCCACCCCCACGTTTTAAAGCATTTTTTCCTGCCTATTCACCTGAACCGGCAGGAAAAAAATGCTTTAAAATGTGAAAAAAAGCTTCCGATGATCGTGCGGCTCACAGCTGATCTGCATGATCATCGGAAGCTTCCCCACCCCACTTTTTAAAGCATTTTTTTCCTGCCAGTTCGGGCGAATAGGCAGGAAAAAAATGCTTTAAAAAGCAAAAAAAAAAAAAAAAGCTTCCAACGATCACGCAAATCAGCTGTGAACTGCGTGATCGTCGAAAGCTTCCCCCCCCCCCCCGCCCATTTTTTAAAGCATTTTTTTCCTGCCTATTCGTCTTAACCGGCAGGAAAAAAAATACCTTAAAAAGTGCGAAAAAAGGTTCCCACGATTGCCCGGCATAGCTAAACCTTTCTTTCACTTATTAAGCAATTTTTACTACTGGTTCGGGCGAATAGGTAGTAAAAAATTCTTTAATTTTTTTTAAAGTTGGCCACGCCCACCCAGTCACATGACCCACCAGCACCAAGCCACGCCCAGAGGCTGGCAAAAAAAATTACATTTCACCACTGGCCTGGACTCTATATATTCAGCCTCTTCCTCACAAGTTCTGTGGCAGCCATCTTGCCTCCTGCCTGCATCTCCTGCCTGCATCTCTTCAAACTGCTTTTTGATTGGCAGTTGCAAATTGATTGGCAGATGGATCATCCTGAACAAACATGGATGAGAAGGAAGCAGCACTGTGCCTATGAACTACTCAGGCACTCTGCCCTCCCAGATCATGGTTACAAGTTTAATTGGGGCTCCCACACACCAGGGCAGCTTTCATTATTTTAAAATATCTTGAGGATATATCCAAGATCTCTTAGCCACCACAGATTAGCTGTTTCTTAATATAATCAGTATTGTTAAGAAAAGTCTTTGCATAACAGCAATGTGAACGTGTCTCCAAAGCAAAGTAATCTGATAGATACACTGTCTGTTGACAGTGTATCTGGATCCTTTTGTGTCCAATGGCCTAAGCCTACAGCTGCATCCTCTCCCTCATCCCCATCTGCTTCAGCTTCATGCTTCCACTCTAGTGATAACCAAGAATTAGTTATTTCATTAACTAACCAAGCTTCCTAAAGCATCCAACTCATCAATGACTCTGGATGGCATACACAGTTCCAAACAACAGTCCAATTTAAAAGTCAATAAATAAATGAGGGGAAATATATGTCAGGCATGTGCTAATCTAATTGTGGCATGCACCCTGCCTTATCTCAAGGTTCCTGTGAAGGAAAGCAGCGTTAGGTAGCTCCGGCACAGATGTTGCTGAAGAGCAGAGAGGCAGAAGAATAACACAAAACCTCCAATTAATCTCAAAAGACTAATATCAGTTCCAGGATCTCAGTTCTAGTTATCTGCAGCATAGGTTAGGAAACAATGTAGATATGGCCCTTGTTCATCTGTTGCTATAGATGCTTGGCAGATAGTGGAATCCCCTGGGAATTGGAGGTCATTCCTAAAAGTCTTCTCTTTGAAAGAGAGCATGAGACTTGGAAGATTGATGCCAGCCTTATGAGAACACAAGACAGAAAACACAATGAGATAACCTAATTCTACTTTGTTGAAATGCTACATTATCAGGATCTTGAAAGTCTGAAAGTACTTCTGTACCCTCACCGCCTTAACAGCCCCCAAACTAGGGCACATCTCTTCTAACCCTCTGGTCCACCCACATTCTTGCTGCAGGATCAGCTGCCTTTTATATGATCATTCGCTTGGTCATGTCTCTTTGCCTTGTGTTCCAAGGTCATTCTCACATTCTATTTCACTACAGTAATACTGTATATCTGATTTTGCATCTGCAAACTACAACACTTTCTCCAGTTTGGCTACATTGTGAAAAAAGCTCTTTTCAGCAACTAATGGGGCCTCAAGGATACAGGTAGCCCTTATTTAACTACCAGTTGCTAAACAACAATTCAAAATTATGAGAAAGCCTACAATGACCTGTCCTCAAAGTTATGACTGCTACTTCCTCCCAATGAACACATGATCACATTTCAGGTACATGGCAACTATCTCACATTTACTATCGGCATCCACAGTCAGTCCATACTCATGCTACTTTGGTTGTTGGTTTCTGACACTTTTTGCTCATTAAGTGGAATGGGAAATTCAGTTAACAACCATCATTATTCAAATCAGGTGTGATCCACTTAACAATCAAAATGACTTACAACCCAAATTCCAAGCTAAATTGAAATTATTGTGAATTCTGTCCCAAACCCAACTGTATCTTTGGGAGTAGCGGGTGACATGTTTCCTGGATATATTTGAGCTGGTCCTCTCAGAATATGCTGTATTTTTCAGTAAAAAGGAATATCTATGCATGAGTTAGAGAAATTGTCTTCGATTTCCTCCACAGCCCAGCCTTTTTTTTTTACACTAGAGAATCCCTACATGGGTTTAGATTCATAGACCTGTTGTTATTATGGTAAGAAAAAATACAATAATGTATTGCAGGGTGGGGATGATTCAAAGCTGTGATCTCTTTAGTGTATTTATCAATATACTACAGGATATTTTTGCTGAACTAGTGGCAACTGCCTAGTCTCTGCATTTTTATGTTGGAAAGTGGTTATTAGCAGCATTCCTCTTGGTTGTCTTGCTTTGTGTTTCCGTATCAGTGTGTGATGGTGCTGTTGCTAGAGCATTTTCTGACCTGGATTTGAGCTTCCAAAAGGTGACCACCAATTATGGTCAAAATCAATTTGCAGTTTCACATACCTGCTAGAACCTGTGCATATACCTAAATAAAGTTAATGAAGAGGAACTGTATAAAATAATGAAATCCCAATGGGAAATCTTGAATGCTTTGTCAAACCAAACTTGATTTATTTGTTAACTTATTCCCTGCTACAAAGTTATGTTCAAGCCAGTGTTATATTGCTGTATAATTAAATCATCAAATGATTTACAACAAAGCATCTCAAAATAAAATGTGAAGTGTCAGTGAAATAACTATATTAAAAGCAGCATAATATATTGACAGAAGTAAAATAAAAAGTTCACAAAAAGATGGACATCCTGTTTTTACTATTTCTACACATGCTCTGTTTACATATTTGTTTTTTCAGTTGAAAATATTTTTCGGCTCCATAATTTTTTAATGGCATTCTTCATTTCTGAATTTCTGAATGTGTAGATTAATGGGTTCAACATCGGGGTGATAACCGTGTAAAACAAAGCTACTGTCTTATCTTCTGAGAAGTTGCTGGAAGGGCGTATATAGGTAAAGGTACATGGCCCAAAAAATAAAATCACTACTGTGACATGGGAAGCACAAGTAGAAAGAGCCTTATGACGTCCTTCAGAAGAATGAGATCTCAAGGAGGACAAGATTACAATATATGACACTACTAAGATGAGGAAGCAGCTTAAAGCAATCATCCCACTGTTCGCAACCACTATGATGCCAACCATATAGGTATCTGTACAGGCCAGTTTCAATAGAGGATGGATATCACAAAAATAATGGTCAATTTCATTTGGACCACAAAAAGGAAGCTGGGTGGTGAAAAGAGTTTGCACCAAGGAGTGCAGAAACCCTCCAACCCAAGAAGCTGCTATCATCTGCCCACAGACTCGCCTAGTCATAATGCTGGCGTAGTGCAGTGGCTTGCAAATCGCAATGTACCGGTCATAGGCCATCACTGTAAGAATGAAGATTTCTGTGCAGCCGAAGAAATGGACTCCAAATAGCTGAGCTATGCAGCCAATAAATGAGATGGTTTTTCTTTCCAGAAGAAAATCTGCAATCATTTTGGGAGCTGAGACTGAGGAATAGCAGATGTCCACAAAGGATAAGTAACTAAGGAAGTAATACATGGGAGAAGTCAATTGGCTGCTAAAGATTATAGTGATTACTATAAGAAGGTTGCCAAGCACAATGTTTAAATAGAGGAACAGAAACAGGACAAAGCATATTTTCTGGGCTTCTTCATTTTGTGCGAGGCCAAAGAGGATAAATTCAGTCACATTGTTTGTGGGGAATGTCATGGATGAGAAGTCCATATCTAGATGATCTGCAAAACAGCACAAATATTGACTGACATATTTTATTAACATGTATTTTTGATGATTTATGTCTGATCTTACATGCCTAAAAGAATTTTGATAGATGTCTGAAAATACAGAGTACATACTAATCATTTCAGATGGCAGACTTGGTATCATACACTTGAATTCTTGATTGAGAGTCTATGCATAAATCAATAAATGTTCTCATAACATTTTTAAAAACAGCGATGCATCAGGGGAAAGTACTTCATGCGGTTTTATTTTCCAGTTGCTATTACCTTTTTTTCTTAAAAAACAAAGATGGGAATATTAAAATAGAAATTGATAAGCAGAAATTCCAGGGCTTCTTTTCATACCACTTCAGAATTCTATCTATCCACCCTATTTACCCCATTCACCCATCCACTATATCTATCCCCATCATGCAATTCCCATTCAGGGTAAATAGTTCTTGAAAAACATTATATGCTTCTACCACATCTATATTCACATATTATCTGTTTTGTTCTCTTCAACTCTTTCTGAGAATCAACTTCATTCAATTATAGCTTTCTCATCTTTCCTTTCTCTTGACCATGCTCTTTCATAAGTTTGTGATGTGATTCAGTCTCTTAAGTTATCTCTATATGACTAAATCTCTTCAACATACTTCTTCCATACTAATCATTCATGTTTGTATTCCATCCATATTAATTCAACACTCGTCTACCCTATCTTCTTCTTTTATTACAAATACACTTACAATATTAAGGGCTCTGTTCCTATTGCATACAACTTACTCTCATGTCTTTCCTTACACCCAAATCACACTTCTATATAACAGAGTGGAGGAAAGCACATTCTCACACATAAGCATTGTTGCTTCTGTAAACAAACATTTCTTTTTTGCAACAAACCACATACCTCCCACCATGTTTATATCAATATTTGTAGCTCATAAAATTTTCAATTGTTTTTTCCTCTTTAGTAAATCATTCTATCAAGGGACACAAATTCATCAGTTTGCTGTATTTTTCTTTCATTTATTGTATAACATTTTGTTAGCATTCACTCAGTTTTTCTGTCAATTACAAATTACATACCGGTATCTTGATCTTGAGCTTTATAAGATCCCTACTTCTCATTTTATCATACAATTTATCTTGCATCTAATAAGATAATTCAAGGTCACAGAAACAATATATGCACACAAAACTGCATCCTCATTCATCCTCATTCACATCCTCAGTCAGATGCCTCTAATATTACCACAAACATTCCTTATACACACATCCATAAACACATTAAAAACTAAGGGACTTTTATACCTCCTTTTCTTGCTCAATGTTGAACAGTTATATATATGATTTATTCTCATACATGCTTGATTTCCATCATATACTGCTCTTATCACATTCAGAACCATCCTTTAGCTCTATGTTAATGCCAAACATTCCCTAATTTAAGACTATCCACTTTATTGAGTGCTTTCTCTAAATCAACTAATGTACAATAAACCTTCATTCTCACAGTTTTGCATTGCTCAGTGAATATTTCTTACATTTTCAGGTGTGGGAGAAGGAGATAAGAGTTTCATTCCCCTAAGAGAAAAAAAGTATTCAAAATTCTGCCCCTGCTATTTGCATTGACATTTTTATATGATTACCTTGCTAAATATGTTCAGCTTCTGACTGCCAAAATGTTGCCCACCACTTCAGTAAGAAGAGGTATTTTTCACAGAAAGTATATAAAGAATTCTTAAAGTCTAATAAATGCTGAAATACGTTTCCAACATATATGTCGATTACACTGAACATACAAACTGTTAGGAGAGACATGTTACAGATCGTCATCACTTAAATCAACTATGCCTGAAAAGTTCATAATAAGTAAGCTTCTTATTTTATTATTGTAATATTGTATTTCATTATTGTAAAATATTGTAATATTTCTAAAGCAAATCTTTCTGCATTCTATGTAACCTGGTTAAACAATATGTCTACTCTGCATCGGGTAATTTTATTTTTAAAAAACCCACTGAGACCAATAGTAAGACTACGAACAAATAGAACGTGTATTGCTTTCATGCCGTTTTAAATCAGTGGGCAAAATTCCATCAAAGTTAAGCATATTTAGAGCTTACTGATTACAGTGGAATTATTTGGAAACCTGTTTTTTTTTAAAGGAAGGGAAGTAATTGATACATACAACAAGACACAGTATATTTTTAAAAAGAAATGCATTCCAGAATAACATATTGTGTTTAGGATTACATTTTTATCCCCCCCCCCCCTCTCTCTGATATTATTGTTGGAAAACAAAAAGCACATAAAAACTAAGAAGGCTTAGAGAAATCCCTATATTTTATGCTACTGGATGAATAAAATCTAAGTTATACCTTATATTTTTGCCAGCACCACTTCCTTCAAAAAAGCAGTTTACCAGTATTCTGCTGCTCCAGGAAATGTCTGTCCTATTAATATAATGACTAATAAGTTATATACCAGTGGGATGCATACAATCAATGTCCCTTAAGTTGTTAACTTTCTTGGAGTATTCTCAAAAACAGAGTATTTTTAAATTTTCTGGTATTGGAAAATATTATTAGCTTTGGTCATTACTAAACGAAACTTGCCCATTGGTAGAATCCTTCGGGAGGTGAGTGGTGGAGCTGGAATATCTCACTATTATTCTTTTTGCAGAGTTTGAACAGACATTTGAGTCAGGGACTAATATAAAATCATAAACCAAAATAAAAAGAGCCCAGCAAAAAAATGAAGGACAGCAAGCATCGGAACCAATGAAGGAGCTAAATTTCATATTACTCTCAAATAAGTACTGGTAGTTTGTTTAAAGACCTCTTTTATGTTTCATCCTTATGTTTATTTCTGGAAAGTGATTATTATTATTTATTTATTATTTATTACTTGAACTTATTAGTCGCCCCCTCTCCCCACAGGGACTCGGGGCGACGTACAAAAGTATTATATAGCGTACAGAGGAGGTAAGAATAAATAAATAAGTTACAATACCTAAAAAAGTTAAAACCACAGTGAAATTAACCCTTAAAAACTAAAATTACCAATTAAAAATGCCCTGGGCTGGAGAGGTTGTAGTATTATGCCAGGTCAGCTAGTCGAAACAGGTAGGTTTTCAGCTTCATACGGAAGGAGCGAAGGTCGGTTGTTGTCCTGATGTCTGGGGGGAGGTCATTCCAAAGGGTGGGGCCCACTACAGAGAAGGCCCTACTCCTGGGCGCTGCCCTCTGGCACTCTCTGGAGGACGGCACCCGGAGTAGTCCCTCTCTGTGTGAGTGGACGGGTCGCAGGGATGTATGGGGCAGGACGCGATCCCGCAGGTTGATTTAGGATGCTTGCTATGTTGCACTACTAAGGGAGGTAGGGCATTACTTTTCACCTTTTCATAAGAAAATTACTAAGTCTTGTTCCTTGCTTCTCCCCTCCTGTAATATCAATTTTCTTAACAATTTCTTAACAATTTTTAATCTGAGCATAATGAGAAGAATTATGCTCTCTTGTCCAAGATGTAGAAGGCAGTTGCTTTTGAAGGTGAGATGGGTGGCAGATAAATTTAATAAATGAATAAAATCAAAGAGTTCAAAGCTAGTATAGGCCCAAGATATAAAGATCTTTATAAGTAATAACCACTACTTTAAGTTGGACTCAAAAATCAACTGGCAATTAATGCACCTCCTGCAATATTGGTGTTATTTTGCTATACAATTTTGAATAGTTAGAAAATGAGCAGCTGCATTTTGTATATACTATAAGGCTAACACTGACACTGCATGGTCAACATAAAAGCTCCTTAAATTCTTTTGACCTTGTGATAGTTAATGTGAATGCATGAAGCATTTCAGCATAAATACTAAAGCACAGTGCTGAAGAATATAATAAGAGTCCCATCATAATCACTAGGAGTTGAGTTGATAACGGTACTAGAGTATATTTAAGCAGAAAGTGCAGAGGCAGATGGCTGTGCTTGATGTCAGAAGAGGAAGGGATGAATAACCAAATTGTTAAAAAAAATAGAAAATCTGTCTAGTGCCAATCAAAAGACAGTAATATACTATTCTTCATTAATCTTATAAATTGCTACCGGTAGTCTTCAACTTACAACAGTTCAAAGTTATAATGGCACTGAAAAAAAGGTGACTTATGACCATTTTTCACACTTACGACCGTTGCAGTATCCCCATGATCAACATTTAGACACTTGGCAAGTGATTCTTATTTATGGTGTTTGCAGTGTCCTGGGGTTATGCAATCATCTTTTATGAAATTCTGACAAGCAAAGTCAATAGGGTAGCAAGATTCACTTAACAATTGTATTACTCATTGAACCGCTGCAGTGAACAATCATCATTGGCAAGGTAGCACATCACAGAAGTGTGAAAGATCTAGAAATTGCTATACTAAATAAAAAATCTGCTGGCTTGAAGGAACATTGATTCTATCCAAATTAAAGTAAAGTAATTAAAGTGCCCAACCAGTGACACATTCGGTTGGTGATCTATATTGCTTCTTCTGATAGTATTAATACTAGTTTTCAAGTGTTCAAATTTACAGATATTTATAGATGAAATAAATTAGTATGAAAAAGGGAAGACGATTCTAAGTCCATCTTATAAACAATGTATATTTTTGGTATTTTTCCACAACCATTTCATATAAAGAATCATATAGATCTCAGACTCATGATAAAATATCTCCATTTGAAAAATTGCAGGGGAAAATCCTCCTTTATTTATCAATATTTTATCCATGCTGGACTCACACATTAATAAAATAACATGTTAAATATGGCAGCACATTCACAACAGCTTTACAAAATATATTTCAATTTTCATTTGCAAAGTGTGTCAGGAGAGGAAAGGAAAGTGTGTGACATGAATGAATCCAGTTCAGTGCAACAGAGCATGCATTAAACAAAACCATATAGTTGCCTGAGGCATCTGATTTGTAGTTCCAGGGAAGGGCAAAAGAGAAGAGAGGCTAGCAGATCAGTGTCAATTTATGATATCTACAAATACAACAACTGTGACAGAAGAAAGAAAAGATAGTATCAATGGTAATAGGCACCTTGGGTGCAATCCCAAAACATCTGGAGCACCACTTGAACATGATCAGTACTGACAAAATACTATCAGTCAATTGCAAATGGCAGCTTTGCCTGGAACAGCTTACATCACATGACAAATATCTGCCCATCTGAGGTCCTTGGGAAGGACTCAGTAAGTGGACAATAATGTCAATCCCATCCAAACATCTGGATGATGGTGCAACCAATCATCATTATTGTCATCGTCATCATCTTATTGCCAGTGAAAGGGACATGGGGAATCTGCTATCTGAAATTCTCCCAAAATCCTTGCTGAGAAAACTGATCTATTCTTTGCAAAGGACCCATTTGCTATCTTCTTTTAGCAACTATTTAAGCCAGTTTTGAGGGAGGAATATTTAGATAAGCAACTGAATGTACAGAAGAATCTGTTCACACCTGTGACTCTTCCGTCTCCCATAGTCTCCCAGAAAAGCAGTAACTGAGTAAAGCACATTTATAGGAGTCTTTGAACAAATGCAGGATAGGATGGGATAGGATGGGATAGGATGGGATGGGATAGGATAGGATAGGATAGGATAGGATAGGATAGGATAGAATAGAATAGAATAGAATAGAATAGAATAGAATAGAATAGTTGGAAGGGACTAATAGAATAGTTGGAAGGGACTTGTAGGTCATCTAGTCCAACCCCCTGCCCTAGCAGGCCACTTACACCATTTCTAACAAATGGCAGGCCAATCTGTTCTTGAATGCCTCCAATGATGGAGCTCCCACTCTTCTCTGTGGCAGCCCCTCAGATACGGAATACTTTATGAACAGGAGTAGACTAGACAAAATCATGATGGAGCAAAGGTCACAAGATTTACAACAGCAGTTGTTTTATCTGTATTTTATGTTCTCCTTTTTCTTTTAAAGAATAATTGAATTCAGAAATAAGGGGAGCAAAGGTCTGCAGCAATGCTGAGGCAACACTTGGTGACTGCTGGAAATGCTGAGAAAGGTATCAGGATGGGCGAAGGACACAGTATGAACACTGCTAGAAAGTGTGTGCTAAGGCAATATAAAAACAGTTCTACTTGAAACTGCTATAGAAAGTGATAGCTGACAAAATAGTGGCAAAAACTGTGGTGATGATAAACTGACCGACAAGCAGTTGAGGAAAATCAGGCACTGCTAAACTAAAAATGTTACTCACAGCTTCTCAGGTTATGGGGCATGATCTCCTGGGGGTGATGAGTAATTCTAAGAGGGATAGAAATTGTCCAAGCTTGCACAGATAAAACAGGAACACTACCAACATGTTCTCCCATTCAGCCTAGACAGGTATTTAACCGGACAGGACAGAGCATGGTTGTCAAAGATCTGAAGAATGAAGGCAGGTAAGTGCCATTCCACTTCTCCTTGGGTTCACCTTCCTCTAGCCAGTTAGTAGACATCACTCGGGCAGGATAGAAAAGGTTGTTTGCATACCTGACCTAGAGAAGATCTGATAGATGTGGGAAGAAGGTGTGGTCATCACCAAAATCACTGCCACAGTGTTCTGCTCCCTCTGTAATGGTACCTACAGCTACCTTCAACAAGCTGGCTATCTGAGAGAGGCTGAAACAATTATAGCAGTTTCCACACTGAGCAGAGCAGAAGCAAGTGAAGCATTGTTCCAACAATGAACCAGCATGTACCCACATGTAGACACTGATCCTCTAGGGTGAGTGCTTCGCTCTGAGTTTTTTTTCCCTTTGTGAAGAAACCCTAGGAAGAAAATATAACATTTGGATTTTCCCTTCAAATATTTCATATGTGGACTTCAGGGAAACAAGACATCACATGAAAAAATGTACCTCCATAAAAGACAGGAGAAAAGAGACTGTCCTCAGTTTCACCATCACCACCACCAAAGCTGGACCCAAGGAAGTGATGACCAGGGCACTTGTCTAGAGAAAAAGACTCAATGCAGCTTGGAGGCTTTCTACAAATAGGTTCTTCGTGCAAGTCAAGAACTTGAAAATATCAGATTATAAGTCTAACAATACACTTCTTCCCAGAATCCCAATTTGGATGGATTTCTGAGGATCAGGGAATTCCACGGTTAAGCTAATTATTATTTTTTATCAGAATTGTCACATTTGCTTATAGCAGAACAAACAGCAACTAACTTACAATTTGCTAAACATAACACCTTTGCTAACGCTAATAAACCTGGTAGGTGGTTGGCTTATACTTTGAGAAGGAACACGAATGACAGAATTATTGATAGAATTGAGTATGGAAGGAAGACGGTATATCAACAAGATTTGATTAAAAAATCATTTGTGGACTATTATGCTAAGCTATATGTACAGGATAATATACAGAACAAGTCAGTAAATGATTTTTTGGAAGGAAAAAGGGTTGCTAAAATTTCTGTGCTTCAAAAGGCAAATCTGGAACGTCTGATAACTGCTGATGAGATCACTTTAGCTATAAATCAACTTAAATTAGCTAAGGCTCCAGGGACTGACGGTTTGACTGCAATGTACTATAAAACTTTACAACTGGAAATGATTGAATATCTTACACAACTATTTTGTAATATACAGCAAGGAGGTAAAATACCCTCCTCATGGAAAGCGGCTTTTATCTCATTGATACCTAAAGACAAAGAGGGCCCTAAGAAACCAGAGGATTACAGGCCGATATCTCTTCTGAACACAGATTATAAAATATTTGCTAAGGTACTAGCCAACAGATTGATGCTGGTTATTCAAGAGATTATTCATCATGATCAAGCAGGATTTATTGAAGGCAGACATATGAAGGAGAATGTAAGGCAACTCATAGATTTAATTGACTATCTTGATAAGAATAAGCAGATCTCTGCAGTGCTGGTCTTCTTGGATGCAGAGAAGGCCTTCGATCTAGTGAATTGGAACTTTCTAACCAAGACTTTGGAAAAGATGGATATGGGACCACGATTTCGGCAGGCGATTGGAGCAATTTATCAGCAACAAAATGCACAACTTACTATTAATGGAAATTTGTCAACAACTTTCGAGATACAAAAAGGCATAAGACAAGGTTTCCCATTATCCCCATTGTTATTTATTTTAACTTTGGAAGTCTTGTTGAACGCAATTCGGGACTCAAAATCCTTAGATGGCATAGCTATCAGGCAAAAGGAATACAGAACTAGAGCATTTGCCGATGATCTGGTTGTTACCCTTTCACATCCTTTGAAATCAATAATCCAGATGAAAAATATCATAGTAGAATTTGGCATGGTGTCTGGGTTTAGACTAAATCAAAACAAAATGAAAATGATGGTTAAAAACATGACAGAGACTCAAAGAAAGAGACTTGTAAGTTTAGCAGGTTTTGAAATAGTTTCCAAAGTCAAATATTTAGGAATACAAATAACAGAATCAAATACAAAACTTTTCTTAAATAACTATGAAGTGTTGTGGCAAAAGATACAGAAAGATCTTGAAGTGTGGAAAAAGTTACAATTGTCTTTGCTTGGAAGGATCTCAGCAATTAAAATGAACATTCTACCTAGATTTATCTTTTTATTCCAGATGATACCGGTGCTTAAATCAGATAAAACTTTGTTAAACTGGCAAGCAACATTAAATAAATTTGTTTGGAAGGAGAAAAAACCGAGAGTAAAGATGAAGATTATGCAAGATACTCGTGAAAGAGATGGCCTTAGACTCCCAAACCTTCGATTGTACTATGAAGCTGCGGTACTAACGCATGTAGCAGATTGGTTTGGGAAAACAAAAATGGATTTGCTGAATATAGAAGGCCATGATCTTGTTCTGGGATGGCATGCATATCTTTTCTATGAAGATAGGGTGGATAAAGTGTTTAACAATCATGTTCTCCGAAGTGCCTTGATGAGAATATGGAAGAAGCACCGGCCCAATTGGGATTATAAAATACCGCTTTGGTTGGATCTTGCAGACACCATAGGGATTATGAATATTAAGTCACTCGGGGGTTGTTTATATAAAGATGTGCTTATCGCTGATGGGGACGAATGGAAGTTAAAAACTTTGGAACAGCTGTTGGAAGAAGGAATTACTTTAAATTGGTTACATTACATACAGCTTCAGAAGAGATGGGAAGAAGATCGCAGTGTCGGTTTTATGGATAAAGAAGTGGAACTGATTAAGCAGATAAAAGAGACTGGCCCAAAACAAGTTAAAAGAATATATAATGTACTGTTAGAAAGAGACTCAGAAAGTGAATTGGTTAAGGATTGTATGATTAAATAGGCTCAGAATTTTGGTGAAGTGGTTATGTTGGAAATGTGGGAAAAAATATGGGTTCAGAATGTTAAATTTACACAGTCACAGAATTTAAGGGAGAACTTTTATAAAATGTTTTACAGATGGTATTTAGATCCTAAAAAATTATCATGCATGTACCCAAATGTTCAACCAAAATGTTGGAGATGCGGGTGCCTAGATGCTACCTTTTTTCATGTATGGTGGACTTGTAACAATGTTAAAGCTTTTGGGATAAAAATATGGTGGGTTATGCAGAATGTATTTAAGAAAAGAATACAATTCACTCCACAAATGTTTTTATTGGGTATAGCTAAGGATTTTACCAACGGGGAAACAAAATTGGTCTTGCATATGGTCACAGCAGCGAGGTTGTTGATTGCGCAACATTGGAAGAAAGATTTTTTTACCGACAATTGGTCAATGGACTCAGAAGGTGGCGGGGTTCGCTGAAATGGCAAAAATCTCAGCTTTCTTAAAAGGTCAGAAGCAGGAGAATTATACACAGGAATGGGTAAAATGGATTGATTACATACAGAATAAATACCAGACTAGGAAGTACTATGTAGCCTTTAGGTAAGAATGTTTAGACTGATAGATGATCAGAATAAATAATATATGGGATGCTTGGAATTGTTAGAGTGGTGTACAGCGGAAGTCAGGGGGGTGGGTTTGAGTGGGAGGTGGGTGAGGGTTAGGGTGGAGGGCGGGGCAATATATATGTATAAATAAACTAGAAGATGGGATTAATGAAATATTGTTATTTTAAGAGAAATTTATATTATGAGTTATATATGTTAAATTAGCTTAGAAGATGGGATTAATGTGCTATTGTTACTCTAAAAGAAATTTATATTGTGATTGTTGGGAGGAGAGGGGGTACAATATGTGAACGAGTAATTTACTTTAAGGCGGAGGAAGGGGAGGGGGCAAAGTATTTGGTATAATATTTGAATGAGAATTTCTGCGGGGGGGTTGGGGGGGCATAGCATCTGTATGAGATTTACATTGTATGGCGGGGGGGTGAAAAGGGGGAAAATTTGTTTGTATAAAACTTTTAATTTAAAAAAAAAAAGAATTGTCACTTAGTTTTCCACCTAAGTCAAGTAGGTCAGAGAAAAACAATTTATTTTGTTTATTATTTTTTTGTTGCAAAATTTTTATTGATTTTAAAATATATAGGGAAGGGTAAAAGGGTGTACAAAAAATTTTTTGCAGCTTCCACCCTGGTGCCGAAAATCCCCCCAAGAAACTCACAGATTTAACAATCTTAAAAATAAAATATAAAAGAAAACATCAGAACAAATTTAACCAATATTATCAAACATGTGCTCTACTATTTTTTCTTTGTTACTTTTTGTAGTATCAGCAATTACAATTATTCCAAATGCATTCATTTTTGTGATCTAAGCCTTTTCGATATTGCTTCTTTTTTCCTGCCCCCCGGAGGGGCCTCAACGCCCCCCTCTCCTTATCTTGCATCTTGCTGTCCTTTTCTCTACTCCCACTAAATTCCTCCTCTGGGGGGGGAAAGATTCTTTTTAATAAAGGCTTCCGCCTCTTGAATTGTATTAATTCTGATCCTATTTCCCTCCCAGAAGACCATCATCCCCTCTGGTAACAGCCACTTAAACCAGACCCCCATGTTGTATAATTTTTTGATAAGGAGGAATATTTCCTCCTTCTCTCTCTTATTTTTTGGGGGATCTGTTTAAGAATGGTGACCTGTTCCTCTTTGTATTTCAATGGTCTCTCCCTTTGGGTCGCAAGCACCTCATCCCTTGTGGATCTCCTGACAAATTTAACATGTACCTCTCTGGGAACGTTGTGACTTCTAGCATATGCTGAGTTTATCCTATATGCTAGATCCATATCCCACCATAATTGTTTCTTATCTCCCTTAATATAATCTGCTAAAATTGTGCTCATAATCTCTTTAAGATCTTCTTTTCTTCCTCTGGCAGGTTCTGGAATCTAAGAAAAAAGGACATTCTTTCAAATTCTATTTTTGTCAGAAAATTTTCTACATCTGCGTTTCCCTTGCATGTTGCTTTAAGCTCCTCCCCCAGCTCCGCCGCTCTCTCCCCCAACACCATAATTCTCTGTTTATTTCCAGCAATATGTTCTTTAATGTCTCTGAGCTCTTCTTTAACCTCTGCCATTTCTTTCCTCATTTCATTCTGCCCCCTCATAAGTTCTTTAAACATTTCCGTGACAGATAGTTCCTTTGTGTCCTCTCCAGCCCCTCCTTTCTGCAACAATGAGGTGATCTTGGACTGTTGTGTTGTGGGGCTGGGGGCAGCAGATGAGGGAGCTGAGTGCACCTTGCCCGTCAGTGGTTTTCTTGCAGCCATTTATTAGGTTCAGAGATGCAAATCCTTTCCAGGGAAAATGGTGTCTGGGGATTCCACAGCGGAGCTGGCCTCAAAAGGCAAATAAAAGCAGGGAAACCCACAGTTCCAAGAGAGAGATACTCCAAGAAGTAATTCCAATAATCAAAGCTCAGAAGAGCCACATACAGAAAGAGGTCCCAGTTTCCCTTTGAGAGAGTGCAACAAACAATCCACTTTTCTTTACTTTCTCTTTGGGAGCAGTTTCAAAGGACAAGTTTCTTTCATATGTAGACAAAGGAAGGAGGCCGGGCGCCATTTTGGCCCTCCCTTCTGCAGGGAGAGAAGTCACAAAAAGTTTTTCTTTCCCTTTTTTTTTTAAAGGCGAAGATCAGCTTTAAAATCATTTCTGGCAATTGTAAAAGCCATTCTCATTCACTGTCCAAGTAACTAATCAGTCATTATTCTCTCTCTCCAAGAGAGTCCCTTTAAATGCCGCTTATTCCAAGGGGGGGTAATAGAAGAACCACCCCCCTCTAATTTCCATTTCAAAAGCCAGAGCACACCAACTCACGCACATCTGTAGCTTTCTTTCAAAGTAAACAAAGAGCCCCAGGTGGGATCCGCGCCTCCAGCCTTCAGCCATGCTTCTCCTTTGATCTGAAACCTCCCAGGGCCGTCCAGCGAAGAGGCGACGTCACTCACCCCCCTCACTGCTCCCTGGCACCTAGGCGAAGCTGGGAAAAACACCCCCACCGGCTGCCGCCACTGCGGGGGGTCCCAGCAAGCCACCTTTCGGCAGGAGACCCTTCACTCGAGTCTCCTGTGCTCATTTCGGAGCCTGCCAAGGGAGCGATCGGCGGACTACACGTCCGTCGCCATTCGGTCCCGGAAGCAGAACCTCCCTATTTTGTTTATTGTGAAAATTAATAAGGATCATAAGTATTCCAAGAAAGTGTAGTAGAGAAATAAAAATGTCAACACATGAGTTTTGATAGTTTATTTAAAATGGATTTTCCCTTTGGAGCCCCACAGCTTTGTTTAACCTGTGGCCAGTCTCTTATTCCACTGATGGGACCTCCCTCACCAATCCTTCTTGGTCCTTTTTCTCCTTTCTCTTATAGAGTGACAGCATTTGTCTCTAGGTTTCTATTCTGCCCTCTATTCTCCTCTGACAGGAAGCCCTGCTTGCCTCATGGTATTGTTAGTGTTTTAAGACTGACACTACCTTTTCCAAATATCACAAAGTTCTCCTTATAAAGTTTTATTGAGATAAAAGAGCAGGCATACAAGAATTTCTACAATGGAATTATTTTGACTTGTCTGTGGATATTAGGGCAGAGGCTTTCTGTTTCTTTTGCACATATTTTAAATGGACCAGTGAGGAGGCATGTCTCTTCACTGACAACAGTAATGTTTTTAACTGTTTACATTACCACCTCTTGAATTTTTATCATTCTGGGAAGCAACTCTTACAAATTGATTGGAGAAAATAAAAGGAAAAGAAGAAATGTCATGTACTAATATGTTTTCTCACCTCAGCTTTACTCTACGATTCTTTTTAAGTAAAGTAATGCTGTTTTAAGATATAATATTATAGTTAGGGGAAAAGAGGCCAGGCAAAGGCCAGCGTACAAAGGGGGGAGGGGGGAATGCGCAACAATTGATTTAAAGAAAAATCTGAACAGTTTAGTTATTGTAATGTTAATACAGCATTTATAAAACAACACAATTAAAATATAAATACCTTGTTTCCCCCAAAATAAGACCTCACTGGATAATAAGCCCAATTGGGCTTTTGAATGCATGTGCTAAAATAAGCCCTCCCCAAAAATAAGCCCTCCCCGAAAATATTGCAACACAGCAGCAGCCATGAGGTGAATATACTCGCTGCCTCCTGCACTTCAAAAATAATAAGACCTCCCCGAAAATAAGGCCAAGTACTTATTTTAGGGGATCAAAAGAAAATAAGACCCTGTCTTATTTTCGGGGAAACACAGTGTGCTGTGGAGTACAGTATTGAAATTCTATGAACCTTGTGGACATAGTAAAGTTGAAGTGACCCTTGGGGAAATGGATATGGGCCTGCACTTGGTATTCCCCTCCCTCTCCTCTCAAAAAATCCATATTCATTTGGGTATGGACATAATTGACATGCCATTTTACCTCTTGAATCCTATGCAAATAATATAAATATGCTGCACTTTGATCAACAAACCAACAGTTGCCACTGACTCAGAAATATAGCAGGGAAGATAAATGTGGGCAATTTGTAAGAAGTGGAGAGATCGTAATTACAGGAACACATATCTCACCCACCAGCATTCATTATAGTTGCCTCCTGTGTAAATTACGAGGTAGTATTGAAACACAGCATTAAAACACTGAAGCACCAGTTTAAAGAGGAAAAGTGCCAAGTATTAATAATCATGTCACTACAATGAAAAGGAAGATACCTAATACTCTTAGCTGATGAGTTTCATAGCAGCTACAGACATTTACTTTTCCTTGTAATATATATTATGCAGAAGTGGACATTAAACATTTGTAGAGTATCTTGAGAAAAAAGGTATTTCATTTTGGATGCAGAAAGGTCTCCTGGAGGGTCAACAATGGAAGGGTTCATTTGGAAAATCAAAGTAGGCATTCACAAACCAAATTAGGTTCTGTTCAGAGACAATTTCATTCAACAAAATTAAGGAAAAGTAGAGTCAGAAGTGTTAGTGACTTCAATAAATGCAGAGAGGTGTCCTGTAATAATGCTGCTAAAATGGCAAGAAGATGTAAAGCCATGCATCAAAAACTTCCAAGAAAATATATTTATATCCATACATGCATGCATACATGTACAAATAAACATACAATCACACATCATGTGCTGCATATTCATTAAATCATTTAGCCACACTGTAGTAGATTGCTGCATAGCTACAGAAAAATGGTAGTTTCCTTTTGTGAGTGAGTGAGAGGAAGGGAGGGAGGGAGGGAGGGAGGGAGAGAAACATAATTTTCTGCCTCCACAAAATGCTCAAGTATTTTTGGATCTAAATTCTACAGTACAGTAAAAAAAAGAGTGCATGCAAAGTTAACTTCAATCACATCGGGACAGGGGTGGTATTCATCCAGTTCTGACAGGTTCTGGAGAACCGGTAGCAGAATTTTTGAGTAGTTCGGAGAACCGGCAAATAGGCTGGTTCTGCCCCCACTGTCTTTCAGCTGATCTTCTTTTGTTGCCCTGAACAGGAGAACGGAGCTTGAAAGCAGGTTAGTGAGGTGGAGAGAAAATGGGGATTTTGCAGTATCCTTCCCCTGCCACGCCCACACAGCCATGCCACACCCACAAAACCCACAAAGGTAGTCAAATTTTTTGAATCCCACTGATCAGAGAACTATGGTTCAAGTATTCGTGTTCTTTTTTTATTTTCTTTATTTAAAATTTTAAATAAATTTTACAATTATCACCCACCTTACCCTTCCCTCTTCCCACCCTCCCTCCCCCAGACCTCCCAGAGCAAAATACAGGGTATAAACATTTAACAACCATACGCTAACATAAGCTAACTAATTTTAACATGTTACTATTCTTGTGCTTTAACTCCCCCTTTATTAAACTAACTTGGAATAAATTGTAACATTCTTTATGTCTTCATTCATAAGCTAATTGAAATTTTTTAGTCCCGTATTTGTTTTGAATATAGTCAATCCATCTTCTCCAGTCCAGCTTGTACTTCTCATCTGAGTGATCCTTCAGATACGCTGAAATTTTGGCCATCTCTGCTAAGTTTACTACTTTTAATGTCCATTCTTGGATAGTAGGCAACTCTTCCTTCTTCCAGTATTGCGCCACCAACAATCTTGCTGCCGTCGTTAGGTTCAAGATCAGATTAGTCTCTATGACAGTACAGTCTGAAACTATGCCTAACAAAAACAACTGGGGTGTGAACTTTATCCTCTTTTTCAAAATATTTTGAATAACCCACCATATTTTTATCCAAAATGCTTTAACCTTTTTACAAGTCCACCAAATATGGTAGTACGTGGCACCAACACAGTCACATCTCCAACATTTAGATTGTAGGTTCGGATATATACAGGCTAGTCTTTTTGAATCTAAATGCCAAGCATCTTGTAGAAATTCTCTCTCAAGTTCTGAGCTTCTGTAAATTTTACATTTCTTACCCAAATCTCTTCCCATGTTTCCATCATTATTGGTTCTTCAAAATTTTGTGCCCATTTTATCATGCAATCTTTAACTAATTCTGTTTCAGAAGTATTTGTGTTCTTAAACATACCAGTGTTAATGGATACAAAGAGATAAACTGGAATTTTTCAGTTTTCAGAATTAGTGTTTATTTCTAGAACAGTTAGATACATTTCATTAAACTAGCCCTGCACGATTTTCAGATAGTCCTTAAAATAATGTCAAGTTTTTATATTTTATTCACTTCTTGAAAGAAATTCAAGAACGCCTTGACCTAAACCAACTGGTAGCAAAACAAAAATTCCTAAATATAAATTACTGCGTGTGACTAAAAAGAAAATGATAAGGAAAAACAATTCATGCACTTAATACTGATGAAATGCTTTCATCGAGAGACAACTTTCAAGTGAAATGATTTATTTCTGCTAGGGATGCTCTTGAAACCAACATAAAAAAGATCAATGAACATTTTGTACAAACCTTTTAGCTGATTTAGATAGAGGCCACAGAAAACCAGTTTGCTTTTTGTTTGTGGCATTTATTTACCATCAGGCTCCTCAAAAGACTATCAGTCATTTACAATGTATCTGATCAAAATCATAAAGGCAGCTACATATTGTAAAATCCATAAACTGTCTACCTGCCGTGTCCCCTAATTAGCAGCAACTTTAGGGTTAAAGCTCAAGATTCAAAGCTCTCTGAAACAGCTCTGCCTTCACTGCCTTCCTAAATGCCATCAGGAAGAGTGCCTTTGAGATTTCAGGGATGGGAAAATAGTAGAAAAGCACCCTTGTTTTGAACGTCGCAGAAAGAGGGCAGCCTTCAACATCCATATTTGAGACAAATATACCAGAAAGATCTGTTCTATTTGAAGAAGATGGAAGCATACAGGCAACATGTCACAAAACATGTACAGGTTACTTTGAATTGTACTCAAAAGCGTACTAGTAGCCAAGGCAATACCTAAAGAATTAGTGTTATGTGGCTGCAAGGGCTTCTAATCATCAGCAAACAGATTGCTTTTTTTTAACATCAGTTGCCATTTTCAGAGAGCCTTTAAAGAAAATATCAAGTGCACAATAAGAGCCGTGGTAGCACAGTGGTTAGAGTGCAGTACTGCAGGCTACTTCTGCTGATCACCGGCTGCCAGCAGTTTGGCAGATCGAATCTCATTAGCTCCACTCAGCCTTCCATCCTTCCGAGGTGGGTAAAATGAGGACCAAGATGGTTGGGGGCCATATGCTGACTCTGTAAACAGCTGAGAGAGGGCTGTAAAAGCACTGTGAAGCAGCAGGGGTGAAATGCTACCAGTTTGGGGCTGTTCATCAGGACTGGTAGTAAAAAATGTTGCTGGTTCACAGAACTGGTAGTAAAAAAAACTTTAAAAAGTTTTTAAAAATGTTCCCACGAATACACATTGCACAGATGATCTTCGGACCATTTAAAAAAAAAGGTTTTAAGCATTTTTTTTGACTACAGATTCTCTGGAAACGCAAGGGTGTCTGTTTTTGCTCCTAGCAGGGTTCCCTGAAGCCTGCTATGCCAAATATGGGGGGGAGGGAAATGGGGGGAGGCAAAAACGGGGGGCAAAAACAGGGGTGAGAATTGCAGAGAATTGAGTTGTAATATACTGCTAGATAGGAGGGTACTCAAATATTGGAATACCGTCTTTTGCTGCCCTTTATGTTCTTTTCAACTGGAGGAAGTCCAAATAATTAAGACTGCAATTTGGTGCCCATTGGCTTAAATGAAGCAGTTAATCACACTGTGACTGGGATGTAAACATTTCGACAAGCACTAAATGGCATTAAAGCTGTGTAATGATCATCTGGATTTCTCCATTCTTTCTTTGTATTTCTAAGACAGTAGAAGTTTAAATACTGTATTGGCATAACTGCAGTTAGGCGTTGCAACTTAAATGAACTTGTTCTACTACTGTAAAATCAAAATCAAAAGAAACAGAGTTCAGACAAACAGCATTTGTGTTATGGTATGAGAACATGGAAATATAAATATAAATATAAATATAAATATAAATATAAATATAAATATAAATATAAATATAAATATAAATATAAATATAAATATAAATATAAATATAAATATAAATATAAATATAAATATAAATATAAATATAAATATAAATATAAATATAAATATAAATATAAATATAAATATAAATATAAATATAAATATAAATATAAATCCCTTTATATCCCTTTATTTATTTATCAGTACAATTACAACACACACACACACACACACACACACACACACACACACACACACACACACACACACACATATATATATATATATATATATATATATATATATATATATATATATATATATATACATACATACATACACACACACATACATACATACATACATACAGCATATATACAGCATATATACAGCCCGGGTTCATGGCTAGCTGATGAGAGCTAATTAGCTCGAAATAGATCTATACTAGTCTCCCTTTATTTATTTATCAGTACAAATACAACACAAATATAATAAGACAACATTATAAATAAAAATATGGTTTTCTGCCTGCATGGTCTTCTGTGATAAGCCGAAGGACAGAAAGAGGGAGTAGTGACCTTCCTCCCATATTTAGTCATACCAGGGGTTGTAACACAAATACATACCTATTTCCCTGGCTCAACTGATAAGGAAGAGAGCCCGTGGTTTAGTGGCTAAGACTCCTGCCTAAGATATATACAGCCCGGGTTCAAAGCCCAGTAAGGGTATGGCTAGCTGATGAGAGCTAATTAGCTCGAAATAGATCTATACTAGTCTCCCTTTATTTATTTATCAGTACAAATACAACACATATAAGTATGTATGTATGTATGTATGTATGTATGTATGTATGTATGTATGTACATACATACGAACACCACCCACCACCCAAGCCGTTAAAATACAAAACAACAATGCACACACAACCTGCACCAATCAGCACCAATCTACCAATCATGATACAACTACACAACCAATCATTCCACTTACTGAAACAAAGCCAGCACCCCATCCCCTCCCACCAAGACTTACAGAAAGACGGCAGCTCCGTTCCCATTTTAAGCCCACATTTTGAGCCCACGCTTGATGATGGCAGGTGAGATCCTGCCGAAACGTTGCAAAGACAATCTCAACCTTACACGGGAAAAGACCCGAATACAACAAAACCAGCATATATATATATATGTATATATGCTTTCGTAGATTTTCACGGGTGTAGGTATATATATATAACCAGCATGTTTTCCCTTGTTTTCAAAGCCGCCTACAGTGGCTAACCTGGATGTGGCATGTTTTAAAAAGGCACCAACAGAAGAGAATATATATAGTTAAGAGTTGAACTGTGAAATCCTTGGTGTTGTCTGATCCTGGTTATTTGCTTACAGACATTTTGTCACCACTCATCTTCAATAGCACTGAACAATGAAATGTTTACAAGCAAACAACTAAGCTCAGGAATCACTAAAGACACATACATAGAAAATATAACCCAATAATAATTCATGTTTTTGCAGGCAAGTATGGCAGCTATATTCACTCTTTTCCTTCCAGGTGGTTAGCTTACCCTGCAACCCTTTCATTCAGGTAGGAATTTTAAGTCATATTTTTTTGGTAATCAATAGAATAGTTCCTAGTGCTTTGGAGAGGAAAAACCAAGTTGTACATGATTTAAATTATGATTATTTTTAATTTAGATTTCAGAAACATATCGGAAGTAATTGCAAAACAAGAGTATTTCTCAATAGCATACAGTATATATGCCACAGAGTAAGTCTTAAACAAAACTTTGAAACCAGGTAGAACTTGCATCTTTATGGAATACAGTAACTCACATCTGCACACTTGTCAGTTCTAGATTAATCTCCAATTATTACCTGATTGGTTGGGGCCTCTCTAGTCTACAGGATCTTCCAGCTCTACCAAAGATGCCCTCAGATTTGCTTAATCTCTCTCTCGATCAACCAGAAGTTTCATGAAGCTCTTCAATAAATTAGGCTTTGAATGCTCTGTATTTCTGCCTACCTACATCTTTCCAATTCTGTAAGCCATAGTATCCTTTCTTCAGCTGCCCACTGTGTAAGAAAAGACCAAATGAAACCAATGGATCTTTCTTTTTCCATCAAAAGAACTTGTTTTTACAGGTTATTTCTCTTGTCTTATTAAGAACTATGAAATGAAAATTTTAAATAGGTTCTACTATTACATCACTGATTCAGTTAACAATCTCCCAGAAGTATTTCAAACTTTCCCAAAAGAAAATAAATGCTAAACTATGAGCTCTTTTTAACTATACAACTCAATCCAATTTGTTTTGTAGTAGTTAATTAGCACCTTTTTAAAGTGAAGTCTTATAGCAGTCTTCTTCAACCTCCAGATATATCCTATCATTATCTGAAGAGCACCAAAATTGGGAAAGGCTTAATATTTGTTCAGAAAGTATGCCTTCCTTTTAAATATTAAAGCATGCTCCTGAGCTAAGAGTAGAAGCCCAACACTATATGGATGAGATAATAATCCAATTTTTCATAAGCAAAATTGTGGCTAAACTGTGGAAAGCAACATCTATGGCAGTGAGTTTTGTCCTGTCCATGACTATATGTCTTTAAACATGCTTTGGAATTGAACACATGGAAAACTGGCTCTAACACATCTTCTGACCAAAATGAAAAATATCCAGTCCTTACAGGTGTCCATGGAAATGTGCAAAAATATGTACATGATAAGAAACAAATAAAGTAATTAAAGGGGATGCAAGAAAAAGGAAGAGGAATGTTGTAATTTAGTGGGAATAATCCCAGGATCTAAAGTTCCCACAATCTTTAATCTTACAGAGTCAAAAGGCAATCCAATTTCAAGGATTCATTCATACTTATAATCCAAATCCAAATTGCTGTAAAATAAAACAAATTTGGGTGATTACAGGACCTTTGTTACTTTCACCCTGCCCCGAAAAATGCACCCAACTTTCCCCCAAAGAATCGGGGGGGCGGACTGCAGAAGGTCAGCAGGGCAGATGCAATGAGGTAGAAATGCTGGTTGTAAGTCACTTTGACAAACCGATTTTTATTGATCGATTCAACTCTTCTCCTTTCTCTTTCTCCCCTAATTATTTCTTCCCAGTGTCTGTGTTGAAACTTAGAAGTGGAATTTGCATAGTATCAAATAGAGTCTCAATCAAAATCCTGCAAATGGCTCTAAACAAATCTAAAAAATAATGATTTGGGGTATTCTTTTGAGGTTCATTTTGGAAATGAAGATTGTCTGTCTCCCATTCATATTCTCATCCTTAATGCCTTCTAGAAGAAAAAGAAGAACATTTTGGTTCCCAAGAAGTTATATCACCTCTTCATTGGATGATATACTGAAACTTTCAAGAAAGTTTAGGGGCTGAATATACCCACTATTTTTCAAAGGTTGCCTACTGTCAAGGCCAGAGATCAGTAGTTCATCATGACTGGGCACTCCTAGATGATACAGCTAGTAGTAAGAGACAGCCAATGATATGCCAGTGGATTTTTTCTACGTCTGGACTCTTAGTACTATATTTAGTACAATGGTAGATACCATGAGTCTACCATTTCTGGGCTAAACTGGAAAAAAAATAGTTTCCGATTCCTGAGATTTTTTTCTTTTGAACCAATAATGAGACTGACCCAGACTCATTGGAAACGTGGAAGTTGGTTGGGTTTGTATCTTCCTTTAGTAGAGATTTATTTTACAGAAGGAAAGCTTAGAATTCAATCTGCTTTATCTTTTTTTCTATTGTTTTTATTAAAGCTTCTGCCTTCTATTTATGTTCTGCCAAAGCCTTGACTTTTTCTTTGCCTTTTCTGCTTATTTGTTCCTGGCTGGGCTTCTTGTGTTTTCTTCTCTTGCCAATCTTTGCACCATCATAGGAAACAAATGGAAGAACTTTTCACTTTCACTACTCTGAGGAAAGAAATCAATGCCTCTCTCTCCCATTTTCCTGCCTACTTTCTGATTGCCTCTTCTCTTCAGAACTGCTTTAGTTTGCTTCTTTATTTAGACTAGGCCTGGACCAGGGTTGAAATGCTACTGGTTTGCACTGGTTCGAGCGAACTGGTAAGGACGTTTGTTGTTGATTCTGCAAATTGGTAGTAAAAAAAAGCTTCCAAGTATTGCCCAGCTCAGCTCCCCTCCACCCCCGCTTTTTAAAGCATTTTTTTCCTGCCTATTCACCTGACCCGACAGAAAAAAATGCTTTATAATGTGAAAAAAAAGCTTCCGATGATGTGCGACTCACAGCTGATCTGCATGATCTTCGGAAGCTTCCCCACCCCCATCCCCACCCCCACTTTTTAAAGCATTTTTTTCCTGCCAATTCAGAAAAAATGCTTTAAAAAGCAAAAAAAAAGCTTCCAATGATCACGCGAATCAGCTGTGAACTTCGTGATCGTGGAAAGCTTTCCCCCCACACTTTTTAAAGCATTATTTTCCTGCCTATTCCTGTTAACCAGCAGGAAAAAAAATACCTTAAAAAGTGGAAAAAAAGGTTCCCACGATTGCCCGGCATACCTAAACTTTTCTTTCACTTATTAAAGCATTTTTTACTACTGGTTCAGGCGAATAGGTAGTAAAAAATGCTTTACATTTTTTTTAAAGTTGGCCACGCCCACCCACTCACATGACCCACCAGCCCCAAGCCACGCCCAGAGAACCGGTGGCAAAAAAAATTAATTTCACCACTGGCCTGGACTCTATATATTCAGCCTCTTCCTCACAAGTTCTGTGGCAGCCATCTTGCCTCCTGCCTGCATCTCTTCCAACTGCTTTTTGATTGACAGTTGCAAATTGATTGACAGATGCATAATCCTGAACAAACATGGATGAGAAGAAAGCAGCACTGTGCCTATGAACTACTCAGGCACTCTGCCCTCCCACATCATGGTTACAAGTTTGATTGGGCTCCCACACCCCAGGGCAGCTTTCATTATTTTAAAATATCTTGAGGATATATCCAAGATCTCTTAGCCACCACAGATTAGCTGTTTCTTAATATAATCAGTATTGTTAAGAAAAGTCTTTGCATAGCAGCAATGTGAACGTGTCTCCAAAGCAAAGTAATCTGATAGATACACTGTCTGTTGCCAGTGTATCTGGATCCTTTTATGTCTGGCTGGTCCAATGGCCTAATCCTACAGCTGCACCCTCTCCTTCATCCCCATCTGCTTCAGCTTCATGCTTCCACTCTAGTGATAACCAAGAATTAGTTATTTCATTAACTAACCAAGCTTCCTAAAGCATCCAACTCATCAATGACTCTGGGTGGCATACAAAGTTCCAAACAACAGTCCAATGTAAAAGTCAATAAATAAATGAGGGGAAATATATGTCAGGCATGTGCTAATCAAATTGTGGAACGCACCCCGCCTTATCTCAAGGTTCCTGTGAAGGAAAGCAGCGTTAGGTAGCTCCGGCACAGATGTTGCTGAAGAGCAGAGAGGCAGAAGAATAGCACAAAACCTCCAATTAATCTCAAAAGCCTAATATCAGTTCCAGGATCTCAGATCTAGTTATCTGCAGCATAGGTTAGGAAACAATGTAGACATGGCCCATGTTCATCTGTTGCTATAGATGCTTGGCAGATAGTGGAATCCCCTGAGAATTGGAGGTCATTCCTAAAAGTCTTCTCTTTGAAAGAGAGCACGAGACTTGGGAGATTGATGCCAGCCTTATGAGAACACCAGACAGAAAACACAATGAGATAACCTAATTTTACTTTGTTGAAATGCTACATTAGCAGGATCTTGTAAGTCTGAATGTACTTCTGTATCCTCACCGCCTTAACAGCCCCCAAACTAGGGCACATCTCTTCTAACTCTCTGGTCCACCCACATTCTTGCTGCAGGCTCAGCTGCCTTTTATATGATCATTTGCTTGGTCATGTCTCTTTGCCTTGTGTTCCAAGGTCATTCTCATATTCTATTACAGTAATACTGTATATCTGATTTTCCATCTGCAAACTACAACACTGTCTCCAGTTTGGCTACATTGTGAAAAAAGCTCCTTTTAGCAACTAATGGGGCCTCAAGGATACAGGTAGTCCTTATTTAACTACCAGTTGCTAAACAACAATTCAAAATTATGAGAAAGCCTACAATGACCTGTCCTCAAAGTTATGACTGCTACTTCCTCCCAATGAACACATGATCACATTTCAGGTACATGGCAACTAGCTCACATTTACAACCGGCATCCACAGTCAGTCCATACTCATGCTACTTTGGTTGTTGGTTTTTCTGACACTTTTCGTTCATTAAGTGGAATGGGAAATTCAGTTAACAACCATCATTACTCAAGTCAGGTCACAGGGTGATCCACTTAACAATCAAAATGACTTACAACCCAAATTCCAAGCTAAATTGTAATTATTGTGAATTCTATCCCAAACCCAGCTGTATCTTTGGGAGTAGTGGGTGACATGTTTCCTGGATATATTTGAGCTGGTCCTCTCAGAATATGCTGTATTTTTCAGTAAAAAGGAATCTCTATGCATGAGTTAGAGAAATTGTCTTCAATTTCCTCCACAGCCCAGCCTTTTTTTTTTTACACTAATGTAAGAGAATCCCTACATGGGTTTAGATTCATAGACCTGTTGTTATTATGGTAAGAAAAAATACAATAATGTATTGCAGGGTGGGGAGGATTCAAAGCTGTGATCTCTTTAGTGTATTTTTGCTGAACTAGTGGCAACTGCCTAGTCTCTGCATTTTTATGTTGGAAAGTGGTTATTAGCAGCATTCCTCTTGGTTGTCTTGCTTTGTGTTTCCATATCAGTGTGTGATGGTGCTGTTGCTAGAACATTTTCTGACCTGGATTTGAGCTTCCAAAAGGTGACCACCAATTGTGGTCAAAATCAATTTGCAGTTTCACATACCTGCTAGAACCTGTGCATGTACCTAAATAAAGTTAATGAAGAGAAACTGTATAAAATAATGAAATCCCAATGGGAAATCTTGAATGCTTTGTCAAACCAAATTTGATTTATTTGTTAAGTTATTCCCTGCTACCAAATTATGTTCAATCCAGTGTTATATTGCTCTATAATCAAATCATCAAATGATTTACAACAAAGCATCTCAAAATAAAATGTGAAGTGTCAGTGAAATAACTATATTAAAAGCAGCATAATATATTGACAGAAGTAAAATAAAAACTTCACAAAAAGATGGACATCCTGTTTTAACTATTTCTACACATGCTCTGTTTACATATTTGTTTTTTCAGTTGAAAATATTTTTCGGCTCCATAATTTTTTAATGGCATTCTTCATTTCTGAATTTCTGAATGTGTAGATTAATGGGTTCAACATCGGGGTGATAACCGTGTAAAACAAAGCTACTGTCTTATCTTCTGAGAAGTTGCTGGAAGGGCGTATATAGGTAAAGGTACATGGCCCAAAAAATAAAATCACTACTGTGACATGGGAAGCACAAGTAGAAAGAGCCTTATGACGTCCTTCAGAAGAATGAGATCTCAAGGAGGACAAGATTACAATATATGACACTACTAAGATGAGGAAGCAGCTTAAAGTAATCATCCCACTGTTCGCAACCACTATGATGCCAACCATATAGGTATCTGTACAGGCCAGTTTCAGTAGAGGATGGACATCACAAAAATAATGGTCAATTTCATTGGGACCACAAAAAGGAAGCTGGGTGGTGATAAGAGTTTGCACCAAGGAGTGCAGAAACCCTCCAACCCAAGAAGCTGCTATCATCTGCCCACAGACTCGCCTAGTCATAATGCTGGCGTAGTGCAGTGGTTTGCAAATTGCAATGTACCGGTCATAGGCCATCACTGTAAGAATGAAGATTTCTGTGCAGCCGAAGAAATGGACTCCAAAGAGCTGAGCTATGCAGCCAATAAATGAGATGGTTTTTCTTTCCAGAAGAAAATCTGCAATCATTTTGGGAGCTGTGACTGAGGAATAACAGATGTCCACAAAGGATAAGTAACTAAGGAAGTAATACATGGGAGAAGTCAATTGGTTGCTAAAGATTATAGTGATTACTATAAGAAGGTTGCCAAGCACAATGTTTAAATAGAGGAACAGAAACAGGACAAAGCATATTTTCTGGGCTTCTTCATTTTGTGTGAGACCAAAGAGGATAAATTCAGTCACATTGTTTGTGGGGAATGTCATGGATGGGAAGTCCATATCTCGATGATCTGCAAAACAGCATAAATATTGACTGACATATTTTATTAACATATATTTTTGATGATTTATGTCTGATCTTACAAGCCTAAAAGAATTTTGATAGATGTCTGAAAATACAGAGTACATACTAATCATTTCAGATGGCAGACTTGGTATCATATACTTGAATTCTTGATTGAGAGTCTATGCATAAATCAATAAATGTTCTCATAACATTTTTAAAAACAGCGATGCATCAGGGGAAAGTACTTCATGCGGTTTTATTTTCCAGTTGCTATTACCTTTTTTTCTTAAAAAACAAAGATGGGAATATTAAAATAGAAATTGATAAGCAGAAATTCCAGGGCTTCTTTTCATACCACTTCAGAATTCTATCTATCCATCCTATTTGCCCCATTCATCCATCCACTACATCTATCCCCATCGTGCAATTCCCATTCAGGGTAAATAGTTCTTGCAGAACATTCTATGATTCTACCACATCTATTATTCACATGTGATCTGTTTTGTTCTCTTCAACTCTTTCTGAGAATCAACTTCATTCAATTATAGCTTTCTCATCTTTCCTTTCTCTTGATCTTGCTCTTTCATAAGTTTGTGATGTGATTCAGTCTCTTAAGTTATCTCTCTATGACTAAATCTCTTCAACATACTTCTTCCATACTAATCATTCATGTTTGTATTCCATCTATATTAATTCAACACTCGTCTATTCTTGACCCTATCTTCTTCTTTCATTACAAATACACTTACAATATTAAGGGCTCTGTTCCTATTGCATACAACTTACTCTCATGTCTTTCCTTACACCCAAATCACACTTCTATATAACAGAGTGGGAAAAAGCAGACTCTCACACATAAGCATTGTTGCTTCTGTAAACAAACATTTCTTTTTTGCAACAAACCACATACCTCCCACAATGTTTATATCAATATTTGTAGCTCATAAAATCTTCAATTGTTTTCTCCTCTTTAGTAAATCATTCTATCAAGGGACACAAATTCATCAGTTTGCTGTATTTTTCTTCCGTTTATTATATAACATTTTGTAAGCATTCACTCAATTACAAATTACATACCGGCATCTTGATCTTTGATCTTGAGCTTTATAATATCCCTACTTCTCATTTCATCATACAATTTATCTTACATCTAATAAGATAATTCAAGTTCACAGAAACAATATGGTATTGTCTGCACACAAAACTGCATCCTCATTCATCCTCCTCCTTATTCCCACCCTCAGTCAGATGCCTCTAATATTACCACAAGCATACCTTATACACAAATCCATAAACACATTAAAAACTAAGGGACATTATACCTCCTTCTCTTGCTGAGTATTGAACAGTTTTATATATATATATATATATATATATATATATATATATATATATATATATATATATATATATATATATATATATATATATATATATATATATATATGATTTATTCTCATACATGCTTGATTTCCGTCATATACTGCTCTTATCACATTCAGAACCATCCTTTAGCTCTATGTTAATGCCAAACATTCCCTAATTTAAGGCTATTCACTTTATTGAGTGCTTTCTCTAAATCAACTAATGTACAATAAACTTTCATTCTCACAGTTGTGCATTGCTCAGTGAATATTTCTTACATTTTCAGGTGTGGGAGAAGGAGATGGGTAAGAGTTTCATTCCCCTAAGAGAAAAAAAAGTATTCAAAATTTTGCCCCTGCTATTTGCGTTGACATTTTTATATGATTACCTTGCTAAATATGTTCAGCTTCTGACTGCCAAAATGTTGCCCACCACTTCAGTAAGAAGAGGTATTTTTCAGAGGAAGTATATAAAGAATTCTTAAAGTCCAATAAGTGCTGAAATACGTTTCCAACATATATGTCGATTACACTGAACATACAAACTGTTAGGAGAGACATGTTACAGAACGTTATCACTTAAATCAACTATGCCTGAAAAGTTCATAATAAGTAAGCTTCTTATTTTATTATTGTAATATTGTATTTCATTATTGTAAAATATTGTAATATTTCTAAAGCAAATCTTTCTGCATTCTATGTAACCTGGTTAAACAATATGTCTACTCTGCATCGGGTAATTTTATTTTTAAAAAACCCACTGAGACCAATAGTAAGACTACTAACAAATAGAACGTATATTGCTTTCATGCAGTTTTAAATCAGTGGGCAAAATTCCATCAAAGTTAAGCATATTTAGAGCTTACTGATTACAGTGGAATTATTTGGAAACCTGTTTTTTTTTAAAGGAAGGGAAGTAATTGATACATACAACAAGACACAGTATATTTTTAAAAAGAAATGCATTCCAGAATAACATATTGTGTTTAAGATTACATTTTTGTTGCCCCCACCCCTCTCTCTGATATTATTGTTGAAAAACAAAAGCACATAAAAACTAAGAAGGCTTAGAGAAATCCCTATATTTTATGCTACTGGATGAATAAAATCTAAGTTATACCTTATATTGTTGCCAGCACCACCTCCTTCAAAAAAGCAGTTTACCAGTATTCTGCTGCTCCAGGAAATGTCTGTCCTATTAATATAATGACTAATAAGTTATATACCAGTGGGATGCATACACTCAATGTCCCTTAAGTTGTTAACTTTCTTGGAGTATTCTCAGAAAAGAACGTTGGTCTTACCTGAACGTTATTTTGTGTTGAGTGGAAGGAGGGGTCACTGAAGGGTTAACACAGCCTGATTGGTCCATTTGACTGAGAGAAAACTTCTTAGCCTTCGGCTTCTCCCGTTGGCTCCCAGTTTCCGCGATGTCATGTTCTGCGTCTGCATGATGGAAAAACAAGGACAAGCCCCCCAGGGCCTCCCGATCCTACCCCTCCCGGACCCTGTCTAGCTAACTAGGGTGGAAAAGTGACCCCTCCCTCCACTCAACAGAAAAAAACGTTCAGTTAAGACCAACGTTCTTTTTCCAGTAGAGTGGAGGGAGGGGTCACTGAAGGGACATACCCACGCTACATCCCAGGGAGGGGAGACTGGGTCCCAGGGGGAGGATCGGCTGCCACCCTCTGGAGAACCCTCCGCCCAAAGGATGCCTCAGCCGAGGCGCAAGCATCCAGGTGATAGTGTCTTATGAAGGGAGTAGGAGAGGCCCAGGTAGCCGCTCGGCATATGTCCTCGAAGGGCGCCCTTGTGGCCCAGGCCGCGGAGGAGGCTGCACTACGGGTGGAGTGAGCTGTTATCCCTGAGGGAGGAGGCTTCCCCGAGGCTCCATAAGCCTCAACTATGGCCAACCTGATCCACCTCCCAATAGTCGAAGACGAAACCTTTTTGCCTAGTGAACCCGGGTGAAACGAGACAAATAATGCCTCGGTCTTACGAATGCCCTCCGTCCGTTTCAGATAAATACGGAGGGCCCGGCGAACATCCAACCGATGCCACACCTGTTTGTCACGATGTTAAAAAGTTTGCTAGGCCTGAACTGCCTAAACTGACATTCAAGAGTTAAACTAAGAAAGCTTTATTGCGCAGGTCATAAAACAAAATGTTATCTGAAAGTGATTTATTGCGCACGCGTTACACATTCCAAAAATTCTTCTCTTCTTTGTTCAGCAGCCAACTTGGCAAACGTAGCTTTCATTATCAAAATGTAACCATTAGTTATTTTCTGTTTCATTTACTTTTATCATTTTCGTATTAAATAATAATAATAATAATAATAAATTTGGATTTATTAGCCGCTCCCTTTCCAAGTAGGACTCGGGGCGGCGTACAATGGAGCATAAAACATAAAAAATATATAACAGCACCAAACGTACATACATACACAACACACATACATACACGGAGGAGGAAGCAAATTACATCAATAGACAGTTAAAAATCAGCTTTAAAATACCCCAATTGTAAAAACCCAATAAAAATTAATATTTAAGAACAATTTAAAAAACAGTTAGGAGGAATAAGAAAAATTACGATTGAGCCAGGCCAGATAATTGAAAGAGGTGGGTCTTCAGCTGTACACGGAAGGAGCGGAGATCGGAAGTAATCCTGATGTCACGGGGGAGGTCATTCCACAGGGCTGGGCCCATCACAGAGAAGGCTCTGCTCCTGGGTGTTGCCCCCCGGCACTGTTTGGCGGACGGCACCCGGAGAAGTCCCTCTCTGTGTGAGCGAATTGGTCGTAGGGATGTGTGGGGCAGGATGCGATCCTGCATATAACTAGGCCCTGTGCCATGGAGCGCTTTAAAGATCATAATCAAAACCTTGAAACGCACTCGGTAGACCACAGGCAGCCAGTGCAGCTCGCGCAGGAGAGGTGTTACAGGGGAGTATCTAGTCCTCCCCATAATCACCCGCGCGGCCGCGTTCTGGACCAACTGTAGTCTCCGAGTGCATCTCAAGGGAAGCCCCATGTAGAGAGCATTGCAGTAATCCAGGCGAGACGTCACTAGCGCATGGGTGACTGTGCGTAGGGCATCCCGGTCCAATAAGGGGCGCAATTGGCGCATCAGGCGGACCTGATGGAACGCCCCCCTTGCCATGGCTGTTACATGGTTATCCATGGACAGCCGGGTATCCAGGAGGACGCCCAAATTGCGCACCTGTTCCATGGGGGCTAGTTGGACGCCCCCGATGGCCAGAGATGGAAGCACCTGGTTGAACCGGGAGGCCGGAAGCCACAGCCACTCCGTCTTGGAAGGGTTGAGTTTTAGTCGGTTGCCATCCATCCAGACCCGTACGGCCTCCAGACACCGGGACATCATTTCGACGGCCTCATTGGGGTGGTTCGGAGTGGAAATGTATAGCTGAGTATCATCAGCATACAGATGATATCCCACTCCAAAACCACGGATGATCTCGCCCAGCGGTTTCATATATGTGTTGAACAGGAGAGGCGAGAGCACCGATCCCTGTGGCACTCCACATGTGAGTGGCCTCCGGGTCGAACTCTGCTCCCCTGTCAACACACGTTGCGTCCGACCAGAGAGGTAGGAGCCAAACCACCGTAAAACGGTGCCCCTGACTCCCAGCCCCTCTAGCCGGTGCAACAGGATACCATGGTCGATGGTATCGAACGCCGCCGAGAGATCTAATAGGACCAGGATAGAGGAACAACCCCTATCTCTGGCCCTCCAGAGATCATCGACCAATGCGACCAAGGCCGTCTCCGTGCTGTGCCCGGGTCGGAAGCCGGACTGGCGCGGGTCTAGATAATCATTTTCCTCCAGGTGACGTGGGAACTGCTGTGCTACCACACTCTCTACAACCTTCGCTAAAAAAGGAAGGTTGGAGACTGGACGATAATTGACTAGGTCCGTTGGGTCCAGGGAAGGCTTCTTGAGCAGGGGCCTCACCACCGCCTCTTTCAAGTTTTTAAAGTTTGTTTATTAATTAGAATACTTTTAAAGACTTTTATTTTTCTCAATATCTCAAAAGATATGCGGAAGGGAATCAGCCACGGTCCATTGATCTCAGATATCAGGCGTTTTTTCCCCTGACACTGTTCTCTCTCCCTTGTTGGATTGGGACAAAAGTTTGGTAGGACGATCTCTTGGGCCCTATGAAAAAGTGAATTCACCTTCGGGATGAACGAAGGATCCAGACGCAGGACAACCCTGTCCTGGTGAATCATGCAAAGGTCACTGCGAACAGAAAGGGCCCCCAACTCCGAAATGCGTCTGGCCGATGTAATGGCCACTAAAAACACTACCTTAAGCGAGAGGAGTTGCATGTGCACCGTCCTAAGTGGCTCAAACGGGGAACCCGTCAGTGCCTTCAGGACGAGGGTAAGATCCCAGGTAGGGAACCTATGTACTGGGGACGGGCGGATGTTAGCCGCCCCTTTGAGAAATCGCCTTATCAATGGGGAGTGGGAGAGGGTAGAGGACCCCTCCCCCCCTAAGATGGTGGATAGGGCCGCCACCTGTCACCGGAGTGTATTGTGGGACAACCCGTCCTCCAGTCCCTTCTGGAGGAACTCGAGCACGTCCGGTACCATGGCCCTAGCAGGATCCAACCCTCTTGGACCACACCACTTCGCAAAGGCCGCCCAGGTGGCGTTATAGATTCTGATCGTGGACGGTCTCCTAGATGCCTCTAAGGTAGCTATAACCCCCGAGGACAACTTCTTCCCCTTTAGTATTCCCCGCTCAAGAGCCAAGCGGTCAGATGAAGCCACTGCGGCTCTAGGTGAAGCAAGACTCCCTGACAAAGGACGACCTCCTCTGGGGGAATCCTCCAGGGATCTGTAACCGAGAGCTGGACCAGGTCTGCGAACCAAGGTCTCCTCGGCCAGTATGGGGCTAATAGGATGACAAAGGCCCTCTCTGTGACTACCTTCCGTATGGTTCTGGGAATGAGGGGAAGGGGGGGAAGGCATAAAGAAGGCCCGGAGGCCACCGGGTCCTGAGGGCATCTGCTCCTTCCGCTGCGGGAGTCTGGAACCGGGCGAAAAACCTTGGCAGTTGTGCGTTGTCGGGAGAGGCGAACAGGTCCACAAGTGGAGTGCCGAATCTGTGACAGACCTTCTGAAACAACTCTGGGGACAGCTGCCACTCGCCGTTGTCCAGAGTTGCCCGGCTCAGCCAGTCCGCCTGGTGGTTGGACTCCCCCGATATATGCTCCGCCGCAATCGAGGCCAAGTGTCTCTCTGCCCACAAGCCCAAAGTCTGTGCCTCCCGACACAGGGCATGGGAGTGAGTCCCTCCTTGACGGTTGACATGAGCTTTTGTCGCTACATTGTCCGTGAGCAGGAGGATGTGTCGTCCTTGCAGATGACGATGAAAGGTCCGGAGGGCCAGTCTCGCAGCCTTCAGCTCCAGCCAATTGATATTGTGGCTGAGATCTGAGGCAGTCCAGCGTCCTTGGGCCATGTCGGACCCCATCACGGCCCCCCAGCCGAACAAGCTCTGCGGAAGGGAATCAGCCACAGTCCATTGATCTCAGATATCAGGCGTTTTTTCCCCTGACAACTTGGTAGCAGAGGATGGTTTTGATGATACCAGCTGAGATGGTTACAATTTATGGCTGTATTTTCCCTTCATGCTATCTAAAGATAACCGACTAAGCCTAATTAGCAATGTCGAAGAGAAAGAAAAGAAAAAAACACGGACATGGAAAGCGCTCGAAAGAATCCATTCCCTCAGACACAGAGGAGCAAGATTCTTCAGGTGCCGAGCCAGATGTGGGGGAAGGAGTTACAGAAGGCAAGATCTACGGACTGAGGTCAGTAAACCTCCCTCATTATCAAGATACAATTAATGAACGGCAAAAGTCTAAACGGCAACTGCCGGCAGAGAAAAAATCCTCCCACGCAGAAAGCAAAGTTTATGAAATCTCCCCAGATGATGAGCAAGAAATGCAAAGCTATCTATATCGATTAAAGCTGTTTGAAAAATATACTAGGGAGGTGAGAGAGTGCTTTAATGAAATAAAGCGAAGTAGGGGGAGCTCCCCCACTCCCAAAATGTCTGAGGACGCCATCTTGTCTTCAAAACAACAGCCTAAGACACACCCCACAGAGTTCATTGGTCAATTAGAACAAAGAGACATGTACATGTCACCAAGGTCACGTGGTCCCTTTGAGTCAACTGAACTTCCGCATACGTATAGAAAGGAGAGGCAGCCAAAAAGTGAAGCTGCACTGCCATCTGCTGGCGGAGAAAAATTATTACAGCAAAAGATGAAGCAATTGGACCAGATTTTTAGAGATCTGTCTATGAGTTTTACAGAAGCCCAAACTTTGCCCCCAAAGGTTAAGTCTTCAACACCCCCTGGCGGCGTTGAATCCTCCCTAGATGGAAAAAGGCAAAGCCAAAGGCGAATTCGAGGAAGCCAATTTGATGTTGCCACGCAAAGGCCAATGATGCAACCCCAGCATCCCCTGGTTCAACAACCAGATTTGCAACCAGAGCAACAAATTGTTCCTCAGCAGGTATTCACAGTCACCCCCTTGACTGGTGAGTCCAAATTAAAGGAGTCAGGAGAGAATTATAAAGCCTGGGTCAGTGAAATTGCGATCTTGCTTCGAAGAGAAGGCACATATTCCATGGTTTTTAATCCTCCCCGTCAACCCTGGACACCTGCAATAAGAGACCTCGAAAACAGAGCAATCACGACTTTACTCATGTCAATGGAAATTGAGATCCAAGGTATCTTTCCACCTGATGCAACTGCCCAAGAAATATGGGCTATTTTGGAAGATTGCTACAGGCCCGTTTCAATTGAATCCTCATGTTTGCTCATGTCCGAGTTCCATGGTTCGAAGTTGAAACCTGGTGAACGAATTGGTGGACATTTGACCAAACTGAAAAGAATGAGAAGTGAATTGAGACAAAATGGCCATGTAATCGATGATATCCAAATGATTAGCATCATCATTAACTCATTGAATTATGAATGGAAAGATGCTGTTGCAAAGATTAACTACGTGCCTATTGCTCAACGCACAGTTAACCACGTTTGCAGACTTTTAGTGGAAGACGAAGCTATCAGGTTAGCTACCCCACATCTGCAACGGCCTCCAGCGTTAAAGGCTCCAGCCAGACGTCCCTTCCGAGGAAGAGGCTACGCTCCAAGGATGCCAAAATGCTACACCTGCAACCGTGTGGGACATGACACCCGGGATTGTCCCCAACGAGTTCCAGCTCCCGTCACGTACCAGCCCAGAGGAACAGATTCCAGAGGCAGAGGTAGAGGCGGAAGACAAGGTCGTCGTGGTCCAAGGCGTGATTCACAAGCTCCACTTGTGACACTGGCCATAACCAACGTTCCACAACCTGATCCAAAGTTCGACAGACGTCTTTTGTGGACTTTAGATAGTGGAGCAGCTGTGCACGTTACCCACAGAAGGGAACTTTTCACAGAGATGGGCGAACCAGAGCCCGAGTATCGAGAACTGTATTCCTTCACCAACCACACTTGCAAGGTCATGGGAAAAGGAACTGTTTACATTGAAGAGCTCGATACACACATCCCTGATGTTTATTACATACCTTCAGCAACCAGTAATTTGCTTAGTCAAAGTCACTTGTCTAGAGAGTTAAAGTTCCAGGTTCACCACCTCGAAAAAGCAAGTTACTTAGTTAAAGATGGTGATATTGTTGCTGAAACCATGCTGATTGGTGGTGTTTATTACTTAAAGCCAAAGCCTAAAGGGCAAGCACAGGCAAGTATGCAAACTCCAAAAAGGCACAACGCAGACCCAGAGAGAGTTGTCCCAGAGAGAGAAAGCGTTACTGTGCCAAAGGCTCCTAAAGCCAACAAACAAAGAAAACAGAAACAGATTGCTCAGAGCAAGCCTGAGGGTCCTCATGAAACTGTTAATGTTGAGAATTCACTAACTGGTAAACCTTTGCATTCCAGGTGTATTCATAAGTGGCACAGAAGATTGGGGCATGCCAGTTTCCGTGTTCTTAGAAAGATGCCAGAGTTCGCAAAAGGTTTGGATCTAAAGGGGTGTAAGGTGTTTTTGGATTGTGCGGTTTGCAAAAAGGCTAAATCCAAGGCGGCTGCAATTCCCAAACACGCTACACGCCGGTCAACACGCATTTTTGATTTGGTACACACTGACATAGTGGGTCCTTTCCCACCAACACTTGGTGGCAGAAAGTATTTTTTAACAATTGTAGATAATCATTCTAGATATGGATTTGTATATCCTATGAGAGAGAAATCTGAGACCTTTCAGATCTTTAAAGACTTTGCAGCATTTGTTTCTACACAATACCAAGTTCGCATCGCCAGAATCCAGAGTGACCGTGGTGCAGAATTCATGTCTCAGCGTTTCCAGGACTGGATGCGTAAGAATGGAATTCTTCATCAGACATCTGTTCCATATACACCGGCTCATAACGGAGTGGTAGAAAGAAGACAAGGGGTTCTACAAACCATGATGCGTTGTCTTCTAGAAGATGCCAATCTCAGTAACGCATACTGGGGTGAAGCAATCAAATATGCAAATTACATTGTCAACCGTACTTGGAGCAGTGTAATCAATCAAACTCCTTTCTACATGCTGTATGGCTACAAGCCTAATCTCAAGAACCTCCATATTTTTGGTTCATATGCTATGGTGAACACTCCCTTAAGTCAAAGAAGAAAGGGAGGTACAGTAGCAAAGAGACTGAGATTTATGGGTATTGATGATAATTCAAAATGGTACAAATTCATTGATACTAAACATGTGATTGTCATTTCACAATCTGCTAATTTTGAGGAAGATATTGACTGGTCCAGGATTCATTCCAATGATCCTGAAGTTTATTTTCCTAAAGATGGTGTTCCAGATGCCACGCAGCCTGATGACAATTTGCAGGCAGATGTTCCTTCTACCAGCTCTTCACAACCTGATGTTCCGTCTTCGCAAGCCGCGGATGCTGATGCTAGCGACGAACGTGAGGACGAGGATGATGATGAAGAAGAAGAAGACTGGACTGATGTTCCTAGACGCTCCAAGAGGGCCACAAAAGGAATCCCTCCACAACGTTATTCATGGCAACTGACAAAAACACCAGTACCTTTGATTTGCAACGTTACTCTTCCTCCTGAGACATTCACACAAATCAAACAGCTTCCTGATTCAGAACAAGACAAATGGTATGATGCAATGCAGGATGAAATGGACAGTTTAAAGAAACTTAATGTATTCACACCTGCAAAACCTCCAGCAAATAAGAAAGTCATTGGCACCCGATGGGTCTACAGAATCAAGAAGAAACCAAATGGTGAGTCTTTATACAAAGCCAGACTGGTAGCTCAGGGTTTCGCTCAACGTTATCCTGAGGACTACACAAACACTTACTCACCAACAGTCAGAACTGAAAGCGTAAAAATTGCTTTAACCACTGCAACTATTCTTGGTTTAGAAGTTTTTCAATTTGATGTGGACACAGCTTATCTACATGCAGACCTAGATGAAGAGATCTACGTGAGAAGCCCTCCAGGATTCCGAAAGCAAGAAGGGGATACCTGGTTCCTGAACAAAAGTCTTTATGGTCTGAAACAGTCAGGTTTAATGTGGTATTTATGTCTTACTGACAAACTAAATTCAATGGGCTTTATTAAGTCCGAAACTGATGAATGCGTGTTCACAAAAAGATCTAACAATGCATATGAGATAATTCTTGTTTATGTTGATGATATTGTTTATATTGGTCCAAATAAGAAAATGAGTGAGATTTTTGCCAAAAGTTTGCAGAGATACTTCACACTAAAATCTTTAGGACACATTAGCACTTATTTAGGTGTTCAAATTGAAAAGACACAGAAGGGGTTTAGTCTTTCACAAAAGGAGAAAATTGACCACATTCTACATCATTGCAACATGAAAGATGCTAGCACAACAAAGACACCCATGCAAACAGATTTTCACAACTTAACACATGAACCAAGTCCTGAGTTCGAGGATCAAACACTCTATCGTTCAGTCATTGGTTCACTATTATACATTAGTAGTTGGACCAGACCTGACATCGCACTTAGTGTTAATCTTTTATCACGACACGTAGGTAAGGCAACACAATTTCATTGGTCATGCATTAAGAAGTTGTTGAAATACCCGAAACACACTAAACACATGAAGTTATTGCTAGAACCAACACACACTGATCAACCAAAGTTGATTTGTTTTGTTGATTCCGACTGGGCGAGCGACAAGAAGTCACGCAAAAGCACTTCTGGTTACATGATGTTCCTAAATGGTTGTCCTGTTTACTGGCAAGTGAGAAAACAGAGTTTTGTTTCATGTTCATCTACTGAAGCTGAATATGCTTGTGTTTCAGATGCTTGTAATTCTCTAACGTGGTTTGATGCTTTGATCACAGATATCTGGACACGTCCGATTCGACCAATCACCGTGATGGAAGATAATGTATCTGTTGTTTATATTTCTGAGTCACATTTTACAGGTTCTAGGTCCAGACACATTGACATTCGTTATCAAAACACAAAGCAATTAGTTAAGCAAGGTTTTGTTAAATTGCAATATGTTTCTACACATGATCAGATCGCAGACATGCTTAACAAACCACTCGCCGCAAATCAACATGAGTATCTGCGAAAGAAGATGTGCCTTAATTGATGATTTGATGACGTCAGCCAAGACTAGCAAAAGAAGGGGTGTCACGATGTTAAAAAGTTTGCTAGGCCTGAACTGCCTAAACTGACATTCAAGAGTTAAACTAAGAAAGCTTTATTGCGCAGGTCATAAAACAAAATGTTATCTGAAAGTGATTTATTGCGCACGCGTTACACATTCCAAAAATTCTTCTCTTCTTTGTTCGGCAGCCAACTTGGCAAACATAGCTTTCATTATCAAAATGTAACCATTAGTTATTTTCTGTTTCATTTACTTTTATCATTTTCGTATTAAAGTTTGTTTATTAATTAGAATACTTTTAAAGACTTTCATTTTTCTCAATATCTCAAAAGATATGCGGAAGGGAATCAGCCACGGTCCATTGATCTCAGATATCAGGCGTTTTTTCCCCTGACACTGTTCTCTCTCCCTTGTTGGATTGGGACAAAAGTTTGGTAGGACGATCTCTTGGGCCCTATGAAAAAGTGAATTCACCTTCGGGATGAACGAAGGATCCAGACGCAGGACAACCCTGTCCTGGTGAATCATGCAAAGGTCACTGCGAACAGAAATGGCCCCCAACTCCGAAATGCGTCTGGCCGATGTAATGGCCACTAAAAACACTACCTTAAGCGAGAGGAGTTGCATGTGCACCGTCCTAAGTGGCTCAAACGGGGAACCCGTCAGTGCCTTCAGGACGAGGGTAAGATCCCAGGTAGGGAACCTATGTACTGGGGACGGGCGGATGTTAGCCGCCCCTTTGAGAAATCACCTTATCAATGGGGAGTGGGAGAGGGTAGAGGACCCCTCCCCCCCTAAGATGGTGGATAGGGCCGCCACCTGTCACCGGAGTGTATTGTGGGACAACCCGTCCTCCAGTCCCTTCTGGAGGAACTCGAGCACGTCCGGTACCATGGCCCTAGCAGGATCCAACCCTCTTGGACCACACCACTTCGCAAAGGCCGCCCAGGTGGCGTTATAGATTCTGATCGTGGACGGTCTCCTAGATGCCTCTAAGGTAGCTATAACCCCCGAGGACAACTTCTTCCCCTTTAGTATTCCCCACTCAAGAGCCAAGCGGTCAGATGAAGCCACTGCGGCTCTAGGTGAAGCAAGACTCCCTGACAAAGGACGACCTCCTCTGGGGGAATCCTCCAGGGATCTGTAACCGAGAGCTGGACCAGGTCTGCGAACCAAGGTCTCCTCGGCCAGTATGGGGCTAATAGGATGACAAAGGCCCTCTCTGTGACTACCTTCCGTATGGTTCTGGGAATGAGGGGAAGGGGGGGAAGGCATAAAGAAGGCCCGGAGGCCACCGGGTCCTGAGGGCATCTGCTCCTTCCGCTGCGGGAGTCTGGAACCGGGCGAAAAACCTTGGCAGTTGTGCGTTGTCGGGAGAGGCGAACAGGTCCACAAGTGGAGTGCCGAATCTGTGACAGACCTTCTGAAACAACTCTGGGGACAGCTGCCACTCGCCGTTGTCCAGAGTTGCCCGGCTCAGCCAGTCCGCCTGGTGGTTGTACTCCCCCGATATATGCTCCGCCGCAATCGAGGCCAAGTGTCTCTCTGCCCACAAGCCCAACGTCTGTGCCTCCCGACACAGGGCACGGGAGTGAGTCCCTCCTTGACGGTTGACATGAGCTTTTGTCGCTACATTGTCCGTGAGCAGGAGGACGTGTCGTCCTTGCAGATGACGATGAAAGGTCCGGAGGGCCAGTCTCGCAGCCTTCAGCTCCAGCCAATTGATATTGTGGCTGAGATCTGAGGCAGTCCAGCGTCCTTGGGCCATGTCGGACCCCATCACGGCCCCCCAGCCGAACAAGCTCGCGTCCATCGTGACGGTTACTCTCTCCGGCTCCCAAATTGAAGCCCCTTCTCGTAGCCTCTGCTGACAGGTGAATCGGTCGCAGAGAGTTGCTCATCATCCTTTTCTGGGCTGGAATCAAGGCCCACTGAAGAGGTCGCAGGTGGAGGCGAGCCCAGGGAACTATCCCTATACAGGACACCATCTTCCCCAGGAGCTGAGATAAGGTCAGGATGGAAACGGACCTTTTTCTCCTGATAGATGTGATCAACTGTCTCAAATTGGTCAGGCGGTCCGGGGATAGGCGAACCCTCCCTGACTCGGAATTGATTACTGTCCCTAGATGAAGGATCTGCCTGGAAGGGGACAAGTGGCTCTTGGGGAAATTCACTGAAAACCCTAGCGTCTGGAGCCATCGGATCGTCAGCTGGAGGTCCGCCGTGGCTCTGGAGAGGGACTCTGCCTGGACAAGGACATCGTCCAAGTAGCACTGGAGTCTCACCGGAATGGATCTCAGGTAAGCCGCCAGCACTGCCAGGACCTTGGTGAATCTCCGTGGTGCCGAGGCCAGGCCAAATGGAAGGGCCCGGTACTGATAGTGTCGGCAGAAAACCGTAGGTAGCGCCAGTGGGCCTGGAGAATGGGGATGTGGAGGTAGGCCTCTGTCAAGTCTACCGAGGCCATGTAATCCCCTTTCCGAATGCCCTGCAAGATCGACTTCAGGGAGGACATCTTGAACCGCCTGTAGACTAGGTAGCGGTTCAGGCGCTTCAGGTCGAGGATTGCCCTCCAACCCCCCAAGGTCTTCAGGACTACAAAGAGGTTTGAATAGTAGCCCTGTCCCCTCTCCGGGTCCGGAACGACCTCCACCGCTCTGATTTCCAGAAGATGGGAGACGGCGAGGTCCATGAGACGACAGCGTTCCGGATCCCGAGCCGGGGAAAACACCTTGAAGTGTCTCGGGGGTTTGGAGAGGAACTCTAACCTTAGTCCGTGGTGAACAGTCGCCCGGACCCACCCGTCTGACGTGATCTGATCCCACTTGTCCGCGTACAGAGCCAGGCGGCCGCCTATGGGATGACTCGGGTTCGAGTCATTTCCCTCTGCGGAAGGGGTGCCCCCCCCCACGAAAGGGCCGCTTGGACTGTGGTTGGTACCTGGAGCGGTCCTGAAAGTTCTGCCTATTGGACTGCCTGTACTGCCTGTACTGCTGGAAACGGGAATCCTGATCCCTGTCATAATTTCTAAAGGAATTCCTGCGGTACGGGTGACTGCGTGACTCGGACTTCTTGGTGGAGGTAGGCATCACCTTTTTCTTATCCTTGTTCTCCACCAAAATCGGGTCTAAGGCAGACCCAAACAGGTTAGGACCTGTAAAGGGGGCGGCTATCAAGTCCCATTTTGCTTTATTATCGATTTGCCAGTTCCTAAGCCAAAGGAGCCGGCGTGAGGCCACAGACGTGGCTAGGGCGCTGGAACTGAATCTCATGGCGTCCAGGGTCGCATCAGCCGAATACTGACACGCCGCCATGATTTTGGTCAAATCTTGGTGTATACGGTCATCCTGGATCGGGATACGATCCTGGAGCTGGCGGAGCCACATCACCGTCGTGCAGTTAAAATACGAGGCGGTGGCCGCCGCCCGCACTGCCCATGCGGAGGCTTTGTAATTTTTCCGCAGAGTAAGCTCCGCCCTCTTATCCTCCGGTTTAAGCTTATCTGCCGCATCCCCCGAGACCACTGGGGATGAGGAGACCAGGGCAGCGATAGGCTGATCTATGACCGGGAGCTGGAGGACCTGCACAAAGGCCTTCTCCATGTTATAGGCGCGCCGGTCATTGCTGCCTGGGGGGGAAAGGTTTGAGGGACGGGCCCACTGACTGGTGGCCACCTCCAAGAACAAGGGAGGTGCTGGGATCTCCTCCTTATTACTGGCCGTGTTTGAGAACATGGCCATGTCCGGATCCCTGGGTGGAGGCACCGTGGGGTCCCCCGTGCCTACCTTGGTGGTCCTCCTGGCCTTCCTGAGTAGGGGCTTAAACATGGCCTGGAGAAAGAGGTTAGAAGAGGGAGGCGGCTCGGTGGCCGCATCCTCATCCTCAGAGAATCCCCAATCGTCCTGGCGACGTGCCTCCCCCCTAGAGGAGACCTCACTCATGAGTGAGGGCGAGGAGGCCCTAGACCTGGATCTGCTGAACGGGGTGATCTTATGATGATGGGAGGGCCTGTCTCTTTGAGCTATTCCCCTAGAAATGGCTGCAGAGATTAAACGCTTCAGATTTTCAGGAAGGTTTTCTAGATCTTCCTCATCACACTCAGAGTCATAGTCCCATGGAATCGGGTCCCTGCGAGGCCTCCTACCCCTGGATGGGCCTGCAGAAGGGCCTTCTAATGGGTCCCCCCTATCCAATTCCCTTGTCTCAGGGGAAGTTGTTGGGGGGGGGCGAATCCCCCCGTCCCTCACTTCTATCTGACCTAGACGAGGAGGCAGAGGGGGAAGAAGGACTGAATCCCCTGTTAACAGATGGGGAAGGACAAGAGGCCTCAGGTTGAGGAGATCTAGATCTAGGCCTGGGATCCCGGACCTTCTTCTTCTCAGCTCTCTCAATGGCTTTTTCAATTGCCCTGGAACGCCTGAGCTCATCCCTTTGCAGAGCTCTGGAGGGCCTGTCCTCCGCAGAAGGCCTGGAAACTCGAGGCCTGGTTGGGGCTGTGGGGCCTGACTTATCCTCTTATGTCTGGGAAGGCGCATTTTGGGACGCCTCGGATCGCGCTGCCATCGCCCCACTCACGTGCTCAGATGTACTGTAGAGTATTGGGAGCGCTGTTTCTGAGGAGCTGTAGGCCCTTGGCCCCGCGTTGGCGGGAATCGCTCAACTCGGGCCTTCCTGTCGCCTTCAGTGGCTAGGTGAATAGGCCCCGCGTTTGTAGGCCCGGCCACGTGGGTAAAATGGCCGCCGGCTTCTTTGGCCTTCTCTAGATCTTCAGGCGGCTGCTAAAATGGCGCGCGCGCCGCCGCTCGCCTCCCCAGTTCTTTCGATGGCTTTGCCGGCCCGGAGAAGATAGCGCGGTCCGATGGCGACACTCCGCCGGTCTTCACGCCCGGCAATAGCCGCTGGCACTGCGGCTCTGCGCTCGCGCCACCGCCGAGGGCTTCGCCGGCACGGGAGAGGCGGCGCAGCCGAAATGAGCTGAAAGCCGGTCTTCACGCACAGCAAAAAAGCCGCCGGCGCTGCGGCTCTGTTTCACGGACCGTTGGGGGAGGAACGGAGAGCTGTGAAGCCTCCCGGCACGCCCGAGGCCCCAGGAATCAGCCGGGGGAAAAGGAACCCCGCAGGGAGGGAGGGAGAGGGGTAGAGAAAAAGGCGCCCCACACGGCTCTGCCTGCCTTCCCAGGACAGCAATAGCCTGTCCTGTTGGGCACAGCTCTTATCAATTTACTTTAAGTCTTTTGGAATATCCAATTAGCCAAATAAAATCTTTAAAATTAGCACTTACAATCTCACTGGGAACCAAATGATAAGTCTTTGGACCTGACTGAGAGGAAACTGGGAGCCAACGGGAGAAGCCGAAGGCTAAGAAGTTTTCTCTCAGTCAAATGGACCAACCAGGCTGTGTTAACCCTTCAGTGACCCCTCCCTCCACTCTACTGGAAAACAGAGTATTTTTAAATTTTCTGGTATTGGAAAATATTATTAGCTTTGGTCATTACTAAACGAAACTTGCCCATTGGTAGAATCCTTCGGGAGGTGAGTGGTGGAGCTGGAATATCTCATTATTATTCTTTTTGCAGAGTTTGAACAGACATTTGAGTCAGGGACTAATATAAAATCATAAACCAAAATAACAAGAGCCCAGCAAAAAAATGAAGGACAGCAAGCATCAGAACCAATGAAGGAGCTAAATTTCATATTACTCTCAAATAAGTACTGGTAGTTTGTTTAAAGACCTCTTTTATGTTTCATCCTTATGTTTATTTCTGGAAAGTGATTGATTTAGGATGCTTGCTATGTTGCACTACTAAGGGAGGTAGGGCATTACTTTTCACCTTTTCATAAGAAAATTACTAAGTCTTGTTCCTTGCTTCTCCCCTCCTGTAATATAAATTTTCTTAACAATTTCTTAGCAATTTTATCTGAGCATAATGAGAAGAATTATGCTCTCTTGGCCAAGATGTAGAAGGCAGTTGCTTTTGAAGGTGAGATGGGTGGCAGATAAATTTAATAAATGAATAAAATCAAAGAGTTCAAAGCTAGTATAGGCCCAAGATATAAAGATCTTTATAAGTAATAACCACTACTTTAAGTTGGACTCAAAAATCAACTGGTAATTAATGCACCTCCTGCAATATTGGTGTTATTTTGCTATACAATTTTGAATAGTTAGAAAATGAGCAGCTGCATTTTGTATATACTATAAGGCTAACACTGATACTGCATGGTCAACATAAAAGCTCCTTAAATTCTTTTGACCTTGTGCTAGCTAATGTGAATGTATGAAGCATTTCAGCATAAATACTAAAGCACGGTGCTGAAGAATATAATAAGAGTCCCATCATAATCACTAGGAGTTGAGTTGACAACGGTACTATAGTATATTTAAGCAGAAGGTGCAGAGGCAGATGCCTGTGCTTGATGTCAAAATAGGAAGGGATGAATAACCAAATTGTTAAAAAAAATAGAAAATCTGTCTAGTGCCAATCAAAAGGCAGTAATATACTATTCTTCATTAATCTTATAGATTGCTACCAATAGTCTTCAACTTACAACAGTTCAAAGTTATAATGGCACTGAAAAAAAGGTGACTTATGACCATTTTTCACACTTACGACTGTTGCAGTATCCCCATGATCAACATTTAGACACTTGGCAAGTGATTCTTATTTATGGTGTTTGCAGTGTCCTGGGGTTATACAATCATCTTTTATGAAATTCTGACAAGCAAAGTCTAACCATACTCAAAAAAACAAAAAAGGAGCTACACTATGCTATCTAGAGGGTCCAGTTTGCTGCACAAGGACTGGAGCACCCCAAAAAGCGTCCTGTAGGGTGACTGAGTTTTTTAAAACTGAGCCTCCGAGGAGAGCAAGGGGCGGAGCTACAAGAAATTCGAACTCAGTCCTTGGGCAGCAAGCTGAAGTTAACCCGTGCTTGGACACTCCAAGCAGCGCCTAGGAGAATCTGCTGGCTTGAAGGAACATTGATTCTATCCAAATTATTTAAAGTGCCCAACCAGTGACACGTTCGGTTGGTGATCTATATTGCTTCTTCTGATACTATTAATACTAGTTTTCAAGTGTTCAAATTTGAATTTACAGATATTTATAGATGAAATAAATTAGTATGAAAAAGGGAAGACGATTCTAAGTTCATCTTATTAACAATGTATATTTTTGATAAGTTTTTCCACAACCATTTCATATAAAGAATCATATAGATCTCAGACTCATGATAAAATATCTCCATTTGAAAAATTGCAGGGAAAAATCCTCCTTTATTTATCAATATTTTATCCATGCTGGACTCACACATTAATAAAATAACATGTTAAATATGGCAGCACATTCACAACACCTTTACAAAATATATTTCAATTTTCATTTGCAAAGTGTGTCAGGAGGGGAGAGGAAAGTGTGTGACATGAATGAATCCAGTTCAGTGCAACAGAGCATGCATTAAACAAAACAATATAGTTGCCTGAGGCATCTGATTTGTAGTTTCAGGGAAGGGCAAAAGAGAAGAGAGGCTAGCAGATCAGTGTCAATTTATGATATCTACAAATACAACAACTGTGACAGAAGAAAGAAAAGATAGTATCAATGGTAATAGGCACCTTGGGTGCAATCCCAAAACATCTGGAGCACCACTTGAACACCATCAGTACTGACAAAATACTATCAGTCAATTGCAAATGGCAGCTTTGTCTGGAACAGCTTACATCGCATGACAAATATCTGCCCATCTGAGGTCCTGTGTAAATTACTAGATAGAATTGAAACACAACATTAAAACACTGAAGCACCAGTTTAAAGAGGAAAAGTGCCGAGTATTAATAATCATGTCACTACAATGAAAAGGAAGATACCTAATACTCTTAGCTGATGAGTTTCACAGCAGCTACAGACATTTACTTTTCCTTGTAATATATATTATGCAGAAGTGGACATTATACATTTGTAGAGTATCTTGAGAAAAAAGGTATTTCATTTTGGATGCAGAAAGGTCTCCTGGAGGGTCAACAATGGAAGGGTTCATTTGGAAAATCAAAGTAGGCATTCACAAACCAAATTAGGTTCTGTTCAGAGACAATTTCATTCAACAAAATTAAGGAAAAGTAGAGTCAGAAGTGTTAGTGACTTCAATAAATGCAGAGAGGTGTCCTGTGATAATGCTGCTAAAATGGCAAGAAGATGTAAAGCCATGCATCAAAAACTTCCAAGAAAATATATTTATATCCATATATGCATGCATACACGTACAAATAAACATACAATCACACATCATGTGCTGGATATTCATTAAATCATTTAGCCACACTGTAGTACATTGCTGCATAGGTACAGAAAAATGGTAGTTTCCTTTTGTGAGTGAGTGAGAGGGAGGGAGGGAAACCTTATTTTCTGCCTCCACAAAATGCTCAAGTATTTTTGGATCTAAATTCTACAGTACACTAAAAAAAGAGTGCATGCAAAGTTAACTTCAATCATATCAGGACAGGGGTGATATTCATCCAGTTCTGACAGGTTCTGAAGAACCGGTAGCAGAATTTTTGAGTAGTTCGGAGAACCGGCAAATAGGCTGGTTCTGCCCCTGCTGCCTCTCAGCTGATCTTCTTTTGTTGCCCTGAACAGGAGAACGGAGCTTGAAAGCAGGTTAGTGAGGTGGAGAGGAAATGGGGATTTTGCAGTACCCTTCCCCTGCCACGCCCACACAGCCATGCCACACCCACAAAACCCACAAAGGTAGCAAAAAAATTTGAATCCCACCACTGATCAGAGAACTATGGTTCAAGTATTCGTGTTCTTTTTTTTATTTTTTATTTTTTATTTTTTTATTAATTTTTTTAAATAAATTTTACAATTATCACCCCACCCTTACCCTTCCCTCTTCCCACCCTCCCTCCCCCCGACCTTCCAGAGCAAAATACAGGGTATAAACATTTAACAATCATACACTAACATAAGCTAACTAATTTTAACATATTACTATTCTTGTGCTTTAACTCCCCCTTTATTAAACTAACTTTGAATAAATTGTAACATTCTTTATGCCTTCATTCATAAGCTAACTGAATTTTTTTAGTCTGGTATTTGTTTTGAATATAGTCAATCCATCTTCTCCAGTCCAGCTTGCACTTCTCATCTGAGTGATCCTTCAGATACGCTGAAATTTTGGCCATCTCTGCTAAGTTTACTACTTTTAACATCCATTCTTGGATAGTAGGCAACTCTTCCTTCTTCCAGTATTGCGCCACCAACAATCTTGCTGCCGTCGTTAGGTTCAAGATCAGATTAGTCTCTATGACAGTACAGTCTGAAACTATGCCTAACCAAAACAACTGGGGTGTGAACTTTATCCTCTTTTTCAAAATATTTTGAATAACCCACCATATTTTTATCCAAAATGCTTTAACTTTTTTACAAGCCCATCAAATATGGTAGTATGTGGCACCAACACAGTCACATCTCCAACATTTAGATTGTAGGTTCGGATCAGTGGTGGGTTCCTGCTGGATCGCACCGGATCGCGCGCTCCCTTTCGGCGCTAAACCCGGAAGTACGGTCTTGCCCCGCCCCTGGCGACGCAACGACGCTTGCCTGCACTCCACCAGCTCGGCTGGGAACGGAGACGTTTCCTCAGCGGAGCGGAGCGCCTGAAAGGGACGCAGGCTCAGCCTGCCAGGCTGCCACCACTCCACTGAAGACATTGCTGAGCAGAGAAACGTCTCCGTTCCCAGCCGAGCTGGTGGAGTGCAGGCAAGCGTCGTCGCGTCGCCAGGGGTGGGGCAAGACCGTACTTCCGGGTTTAGCGCCGAAAGGGAGCGCGTGCGATCCGGTGCGATCCGGCAGGAACCCACCACTGGTTCGGATATATACAGGCTAGCCTTTTTGAATCTAAATGCCAAGCATCTTGTAGAAATTCTCTCTCAAGTTCTGAGCTTGTGTAAATTTTACATTTCTTACCCAAATCTCTTCCCATGTTTCCATCATTATTGGTTCTTCAAAATTTTGTGCCCATTTTATCATGCAATCTTTAACTAATTCTGTTTCAGAAGTATTCGTGTTCTTAAACATACCAGTGTTAATGGATACAAAGAGATAAACTGGAATTTTTCAGTTTTCAGAATTAGTGTTTATTTCTAGAACAGTTAGATACATTTCATTAAACTAGCCCTGAATGATTTTCAGGTAGTCCTTCAAATAATGTCAAGTTTTTATATTTTATTCACTTCTTGAAAGAAATTCAAGAAAGCCTTGACCTAAACCAACTGGTAGCAAAACAAAAATTCTTAAATATAAATTACTGCATGTGACTAAAAAGAAAATGATAAGGAAAAACAACTCATGCACTTAATACTGATGAAATGCTTTCATCGAGAGACAACTTTCAAGTGAAATGATTTATTTCTGCTAGGGATGCTCTTGAAACCAACATAAAAAAGATCAATGAACATTTTGTACAAACCTTTTAGCTGATTTAGATAGAGGCCACAGAAAACCAGTTTGCTTTTTGTTTGTGGCATTTATTTACCATCAGGCTCCTCAAAAGACTATCAGTCATTTACAATGTATCTGATCAAAATCATAAAGGCAGCTACATATTGTAAAATCCATAAACTGTCTACCTGCCGTGTCCCCTGATTAGCAGCAACTTTAGGGTTAAAGCTCTAGATTCAAAGCTCTCTGAAACAGCTCTGCCTTAACTGCCTTCCTAAATGCCATCAGGAAGAATGCCTTTGAGATTTCAGGGATGGGAAAATAGTAGAAACGCACCCTTGTTTTGAACGTCACAGAAAGAGGGCAGCCTTCAACATCCATATTTGAGACAAATACACCAGAAGGCTCTGATCTATTTGAAGAAGATGGAAGCATACAGGCAACATGTCACAAAACATGTACAGGTTACTTTGAATTGTACTCAAAAGCCTACTAGTAGCCAGGGCAATACCTAGAGAATTAGTGTTATGTGGCTGCAAGGGCTTCCAATCATCAGCAAACAGATTGCTTTTTTTTTAACATCAGTTGTCATTTTCAGAGAGCCTTTAAAGAAAATATCAAGTGCACAATAAGAGCCGTGATAGCGCAGTGGTTGGAGTGCAGTACTGCAGGCTACTTCTGCTGATCACCGCCTGCCAGCAGTTTGGCAGATCGAATCTCATTAGCTCCACTCAGCCTTCCATCCTTCTGAGGTTGGTAAAATGAGGACCCAGATGGTTGGGGGCCATATGCTGACTCTGTAAACAGCTGAGAGAGGGCTGTAAAAGCACTGTGAAGCAGCAGGGGTGAAATGCTACCAGTTCGGGGCCGTTCACCAGAACTGGTAGTAAAAAATGTTGCTGGTTCACAGAACTAGTAGTTAAAAAAACTTTAAAAAGTTTTTAAAGATGTTCCCACGAACACACGTTGCACAGCTGATCTTCTGACCTTTTTTAATAAAAGTTTTTAAGCATTTGTTTGACCACAGATTCTCTGGAAATGCACAGGGGGGGAGGTTCGTTTTTGCTCCCAGCGGGCTTCCCTGAAGCCTGCTATACCAAAAATGGAGGGGGGGGAAACAGGGGGAGGCAAAAACGGGGGGCAAAAACAGGGGTGAGTGTCCATTTTTGTTTCCAGCAGGCTTCCCTGAAGCCTGCTAGTCCAAAAACAGGGACTAGGGGGTGCTGAGAAAGAAAGGGAGGGAGAGAGGGGGAAGAGGGAGGGAGGGTAGGAGAGAGAGAGAGGGAGGGAGAAGGGAGAAAGAGAAAGAAAGAAAAAGAAAGGGAGGAAGAAAGGGAAAAAGGAGAGGAAGGAAGGATTACAAACCTGGCACTAGACTCATCTTCAAAGGATAATCCAGGGCTGGAAGGGACATGGAGGTCATCTAGTCCAACCCTGCTCCAGCAGGACATTGTTAAAGTGAGTTTCTATCTTTTGATCCCACAGTTACATGGCTACATAGTCACATGACCTCCACCAAGCCACACCCACCAAGCCATGCCCACAGAACCAGTAGTAAAAAAAATAGATTTCACCACTGTGAAGCGGTATATAAGTCTAAGCGCTTTTGCTATTATTATGTGGGGTGCAGTACAGTAGAACATCCTATAAGTGAATAGGGTGTAAGGTATTATTACCGGAACCTCCCGCTCTAGGATGGGCCACAACTGGAATATAAGTTGAAACCAGACAGGAACTCATAGGCTTATTCCTTCGGGGGGGACTATCCCCAAATCCAGAGTCATAACCAAAGCCCTACAGAGCCAGATGGTTTCTGGAAAAACAGCAACTGCGCTTTGCAGAAATATAGCTTTTTGGACACAATTTGTTCCTTCTCATCGAGTTCTTTATAGCCTTCAGGGATCAAACAATACCTTGCCTTGAATCAGAGGTGTCATGTAGATGCTGAGGAGCAGAAGAGAGAAAGGTGCAGCTTGACATCTCACTAATAACCAATTGCTTCCAACTGTTTCTGTTTCCAACTGCTTCCAACCAACTGCTTCTAACTGTTCCAACTGCTTCCAACCAACTGTTTATAACTGTTCCAACTGCTTCCAAGCAACTGCCAACCAACAGCTTCCTACCAACTGCTTCCAACCAACCTCTTCCCAACTACTAGCTGGAATTACCTACTCAGAAAGAGATGGAGCCCTGCAATACAAAGTTCACAATTCCTACTAATATCCTAAGCAATCCAGAAAGATATCATGATTAATTGTATTGAAGGCCACTGAAAAAACTTTAAAGGACAAGGAATGGTACATTCCCCAGGAGATTGTGAGTTCTAGTCCTGCCTTGGGCATGAAAAATAGCTAGGTAAATTTGGGCCAGTCATTCTCTCTCAGACTTCACAGGATTGTTGTTGCGGGGGAAAATAGGAGAAGAAAGGTGTATCAGTAATGTTGCTGCCCTGAGTTATTTAGAAAAATAATAAAGGTGAGATATAAATAAATAAATTTCTCTTAGGAAAATCTAATTTGTGTAGGTACCAAACAACAAAGAAGTGTGCATAATGGCCAAAAGAATATCACAGGCCAAAATAATAAATGAATTAGATTTTGGCATATCTTTATTTTTATTTTTATTTTTTTATTTTTACCGTGCTTCTAGACCACCCCCTCTCCCGAAAGGGACTCGGGGCGGTGTACAGTCCATATAAAGAATATATCAAAATACAATAAATAACAGAATTAAGTATGTACAGTTAAATATGGAGGAGGTTAAAATCGAATTAAAAAGAACTGTACAGAGCAAGTATATATAAATATAATATTAAAACCCCTAGGACACACACAAATTAAATTAAAAACAATACCCCTAAAATAACCAGTTAATAGTACGTTTACCAGGAGGAACAGTTGTAATTAAGCCAGGCCTGCTAGTCGGAACAGGTGAGTCTTTAATTTTTGCCGGAAGGAGCGGAGGTCAGTGGTGGTTCTGATGTCTGGGGGGAGGTCATTCCAGAGGGTTGGGCCCATCACAGAGAAGGCCCTACTCCTTGGTGTCGCCCGTTGGCATTGCCTAGTGGATGGCACCAGGAGAAGCCCCTCCCTGTGTGAGCGAATTGGCCGCAGGGAAGTATGTGGGAGGATGCGATCCCGCAAGTAACTAGGTCCTGTGCCATGGAGCGCTTTAAAGATGGTAATCAGGACCTTGAAACGCACCCGAAAAACCACAGGTAGCCAGTGCAGCTCGCGCAGGAGAGGTGTTACGTGGGAGTACCTAGTACTCCCCATCACAGCCCGCGCGGCTGCGTTCTGAACTAACGGCAGTCTCCGGGCACGTCCCAAGGGCAGCCCCATGTAGAGAGCGTTGCAGTAGTCCAGGCAGGACGTCACCAGTGCATGAGTGACCGTGCGTAGGGCATCCCGGTCCAGTAGGGGGCGCAATTGGTGCACCAGGCGAACCTGGTGGAACGCCCCCCTTGCCACGGCTGCCACATGGTCATCCATTGACAGCCGGGCATCAAGGAGGACGCCCAAATTGCGCGCCCATTCCACAGGGGGCAATTGTTCGCCCCCTATGGCCAGCGATGGAATCAGCTGGCTGAACCGAGATGCTGGTAGCCACAGCCACTCAGTCCTGGAGGGGTTGAGTTTGAGTCTGTTGTCCCCCATCCAGACCCCGACGGCTTCCAAACACCGGGACATCACTTCGACAGCCTCGTTGGGGTGGTTTGGGGTTGAAATGTACAGCTGAGTATCATCAGCGTACAGGTGGTACTCAACCCCAAAACCACGGATGATCTCACCCAGCGGCTTCACATATGTGTTGAACAGGAGAGGCGAGAGGACCGACTCCTGTGGCACCCCACAAGTGAGTGGCCTCAGGGTCGACCTCTGCCCCCCTGTCAACACACATTGCTTCCGGTCGGAGAGGTAGGAGCCGAACCACCGCAGGACGGTACCCCCGACTCCTATCCCCTCCAACCGGTGCAATAGGATACCATGGTCGATGGTATCAAAAGCCGCCGAGAGGTCTAATAGGACCAGGATAGAGGAACAACCTCTAACTCTGGCCCTCCAGAGATCATCGACCAACGCGACCAAGGCTGTCTCCGTGCTGTGCCCGGGTCGGAAGCCAGACTGGTGTGAGTCTAGAAAATCGGATTCGTCAAGGTGTTGTGGAAACTGCTGTGCCACCACATTCTCAACAACCTTCTCTAGAAAGGGAAGGTTGGAGACTGGACGATAATTAGCTAGCTCCGTTGGGTCGAGTGAAGGCCTCTTAAGTAAGGGCCTCACCACCGCCTCCTTCAAGGCGGTTGGTAAGGATCCCTCACCCAATGAGGCATTCACCAGGCCCAGAAGCCAGCCTCGGGTCACCTCCCAAGATGCCAGTACCAACCAGGAGGGACACGGGTCCATTAAACATGTGGTGGGTCGCAGCCGTCCACGCAACCTGTCCAAATCCTCGGGGGCAACAGAATCAAACTCCTCCCAGGATGGTCTCACAAGACTCGCTGTTGGCGGCCCATCCGGTCCACTGAAGGGGGCCCATCCGCTCCGGATCTGAGCGACTTTGTCCTGCAGATATTCCCCAAACTCCTCTGCTCTGCCCTGCAAGGGCGCCCCCTGCATCCTCTGTGATAAGAGGGAACGGGTCACCCTAAACAGGGCGGCAGGGCAGTTATCAGCGGACGCAATAAGAGCGGCACAATATCTACGTTTGGCCGCTCTCAATGCCACAAGGTAGGTCCGTAAATAGGCTCTTACCTGTGTTCGATCAGATTCGGAGCGTGAGGACCTCCACCTGCTCTCTAGACGTCTCCTATGGCGCTTCATCACCCTCAGCTCCTCGGTATACCAAGGAGCTCGGGTGGGTCGCTGCCGCAGGAGAGGTCGCAAAGGCGCAACCCGGTCTAAGGCCCCAGCCGCCGCCCTATTCCAGGCGGCCGCTAGGTCCTCCGACCGAGCGCGGGTCAGGGCTACAGGTAATGGCCCAAGCTCCGTCTGGAACCTATCCGGCTCCATCAGGTGCTTGGGGCAGTACCAGCTTGGACCATCTGGTCCCGCCTCCTCGCGGTGGGGGGTAGCGCCAGGGAAGTCCAGCCGGAGACATGAGTGATCTGACCATGACAGGGGTGTAACAGCTAAGTCCCCTATACCCAGATCACTCGTCCACTGCTCAGATACAAAAACAAGGTCCAGTGTGTGGCCACCTTCGTGTGTGGGGCCCTGAATTAATTGGGTCAGGTCCATGGCTGTCATGGAAGCCATGAACTCCCGAGCCACCTCAGATGTTGCTCCCGTTGACGGCAGGTTGAAATCCCCCATAACCACAAGCTTGGGGATCTCAACCGCCGTCTCCGAGATCAGCTCGAGGAGCTCGGGCAGGGCCGCTGATGTATAGCGAGGAGCCAAGTATACAATCAGCAAACCCCACTGCCTCCCTGGGCCCCATTTCACACCAAGGGACTCACACCCGGGTATCTGAGGAACAGTGAACTCCCTCGGCTCTAGACCTTCCCGTATAACTACCGCCACCCCACCACCCTTACCCAGGGCCCGAGGCTGATGGAATGCACGGAAACCTGGTGGGCACATTTCCACGAGGGGTAAACCACCCTCGTGGCCCAACCAGGTCTCCGTTATCCCTGCAAGGTCCAGCTCCCCCTCAGAGATCAACTCATTAATGAGGGGGGCCTTGTTGGTCACGGACCTTGCATTGCAAAGCATCAGCCACAGGCCCCGGCTCTGTAGTTCCTGACCACCTAGGTTGCGGGGGTTGGTACAAACGACCGGGCGTAGCCAGCAGCCACGGTCTCCCAACCGACCATGTGATCTTCTCTTGTCCTCGCATCCCCCCCTCCCCGCGACCATTGTAATCAAACAACCCTCTGTTGGAATAACTTGTTCCTTCTCCCCCCCACCCCGCTCACTTCCTTCCCGGACTCACCTGTTCGTCTGGCACTGGCTCCTCTCCCGGTCTGGTTAACCCACTCCCCCTCCCTGGAACCCCTTAATAACAATAAAAAACATTTTGATAAAAAGCCCCTCAGCCTCCGTTTCTTCCACCTCTCGGGGTTCGCAAACCCGTCATCAAGGCAGGCCCTTGAGAGAGCCAAGGGCCATACCTGCGAGAGAGGGGCCTCCCGCAGGCGGAGCAGGTCTGACCTCGAATAGATAATTAATTAAAAGCCCAGTGGGATCAGGGTGCTGATAAAAAATATCTTTATGCTGAAGATTATCTACCTTATTTCTTTTCTTTTTTTTCATTTTCCATTTGACTTCTTAGTCTATGCCAGAGCACTTTAAAAATAAAATATCACAACTATGTCTGGATTTTCAGGCATTCTCTGCTATGCTGGTTTATGGCACTAACAGGACATGAGGTTGTGTGTACATTTAAGAATCTCTTTATCAGCAAAAATGCAACACAAAATTCTTCCTGGAAGGCTCCTAGGGTGGAGCTGAAAGGCAAAAGGGAAGCTGTATGCTCCTTCCCATATTTGGGCAAACCAGGTGCTTTGACATAACACTTAATCATTTCCTTGGCTCAGCTGATAAGAGAGGAGGGCCTGTGGTTTAGAGGTTACTATATCTGCCTAATATGTAAAAACAGCCCAGGTTCGAATCCCAGTAAGGGTATGGCTAGCTGATGAGAGCTAAATAGCTTGAAATAGATCTATACTAGTCTCCATTTATTTATCAGCAAAAATGCAACATACATACATGTGTATATGTATATCAGTGGTGGGTTTCTGCCGGTCCTCACTGGTCCCTGCGAACCGGTTGGTGACTGGACCCGGAAGTAACTTCTGGGCCCTGGGAACCGGCACCGGCCCTGTCGCTCACTCCCTCCGCCCTCCGGTCGCTGCTTGCTTGCTCCCCCCACCTGTCCCCAGACTTGCCTAAGATGCCTGGCCACCAGCAAGTATGGGCGCAAGGGTGGGAATGGCGGCAGGAGATTATGCGGCATGGCTGGCATCTTTGGCAAGTTTGGGAACCTCACAAGGTCTTTGCAAGGTCCCTGGACTTGCCCAGCAAAGCACGGGGCGGCGGGGCGGCAGTAACTTGCATGGCATGGCATGGCCGCCAGCAAAGCACCTCCCCAGACTTGCCCAGCTAAGCACGGGGTGGCGGGGTGGCCCCTTGCTTTGACAACCGCCTTGTTTCCAATTGGGGTGGGGAAGAAATCCATCTTTTCTGTCCTGAATGCTTGGCTCGCTCCCCCCACCCAACGCGATCTCCTTTCATTCTCCCTCTGCCTCATTCACTCGTTCGGGCAGCAGAGAACGAAAGGAGATTGCATAGCCGAGGGCAAAGGAGCCTGCAGCCTCTTTTATTCAAACATTCAGGTGGGGGGGGGGGGCTTTCTCGCACACCTTCTTTCTCTGAAGCCACGCCGGATTCAGCAAGCACCAAGCAGCGCGTGCCCTTGGGCTTGTGCAGCAGCCGAAGAACAGGAGGCGAGGATTCGGCTGCTGCACAAGCCCACGGGCATGTGCTGCCCTCTTCTCTCTGATAGCCGCCTGGTTAAAAAGGAGGAGGCAGCTCCGCTGGTCCGGAGCCCATCCGGGAAGACGAGGAACTTGAGGGGGATCCCTCCCCCGGCGGATGGGCTCCCGACCAGCAGAGCCTCCTCCTCCTTTTTAACCAGGCGAGAGAAGAGGGCAGCGCGTGCCCTTGGGCAAGAAGCACAAAGGAGGAGTAGAACGGCCTTAATCACGTCGAGCTGCCCAGTTCAAAAAAAAAAAAAACTTTCCCTTCTGTAGAAAAAAAAAAGGAAAAAAATTCCAGAGACTGACTGAAGGAGGGAATTCCTCAGTCAGGGCACCCTTTACTCCACCACAGCAGCATTTTCAAGCAGGATCAGACTAGTTTGAAAGCCTCGCCTTCTACTTTGGCGGGGAAATTCCCTGCCGCCCAGGCTCCATCCCGCAGAAAAAATCCCCTTCGCCGAAGCTCGATAGGCGAATGCTGCCTCCGCCTGCCAGAATCACCAGAGAGAACTTTGCAACTAGTTGAGGAGCGGTGAGCAGCGGACTTGAGCGTTTGCACGCATTCAACCAAGGTCCTGCTGAGCCCCGCTACTTTGGATGACCTGATGGATTTTACGATGGACGTGCATCCCTGGGAGGTGTTGAAGAAGGACAGGCAGCTCAGCCTGATCCAGGACGACAGGCGCAACAGCAGCTTACAGACAGAGAGAGAGGGGGAGAGAGGCAGAGACAGACAGGCAGACAGACAGACAGACAGAGACACATACACAAAGTGAGAAACACACACACACAGAGAGGGAGGGAGGAGAGACAGAGAGACAGACAGAGAGACAGACACGCAGAGAGAATGACAGAGAGAGACAAAGAGTGGGCGAGGGAGATAGAGGCAAAGAGCCACACAGAGAGTGAGAGACAAACAGACAGAGAGAGAGAGAGACACAGAGAGAAACAGAAAGAGAAAGAGAGAAAGAGAAAGAAAAAAGAAAATAAAAGAAAGTGGGAGAGGGAGCTGAAAGAAAGATAGATAGATAAAGGGAGAGAGACAAAAGGAAGGAAGGAAAGAGAAAGAAAGAAAGAAAGAAAGAAAGAAAGAAAGAAAGAAAGAAAGAAAGAAAGAAAGAAAGAAAATAACTTATGACCACAATTGAGTCCAAAATTTTGGTTACTAAGCAAAAGTGTTGTTAAGTGAGTTTCAGCACATTTTTCAAATTGGCCACGCCTACCGGTCACATGACCGCTGAGCCACTCCCACAAAACAGGCCACACCTACAGAATAGGTTCTAAAAAAAATTGAAAACCACCACTGATGTACATGTACATGTATATGTATATGTATGTATAGTTATTGTCATATAAGAGCCATACTTATCTAAGCCCAATCAGAGAGTAAATGGAAGGGCACGTATACCTAGATACCAACATAAATAACATGAAATTCAATGGTGAGAAAAGTATGGTTTTTATACTTAGGCAAGAAAAACCAAATGCACAGGTATAGAATAGGTGGTACCTGACTCAATAGCAATAACTGCAAGAGGGATCTAAGGACTCCTTGTGGACAACCACCAAAAAAGCCAACACAGTCTTAGATTGCATAGGAATATGAACTTTTAGTACATACCACTTTATAAAGCCTTAGTAATACCACACTTGCAATATTGAATCCAGTTTTGGTCACTAAAATACCAAAAAGATGTTAAGACTCTAGAAAGTGAAGAAATGCAACAAAGTTTATTTGAGGACTGGAAAGTAAAATTTATGGTTGCAGAAGAACGATTGCAGGAACTGGGTCTGTTTAGTTTAATGAAGAAAAGAACATGATAGTAGTCTCCCAATATCTAAGGAAGAAGATAAGGTCAACTTATTCTCCAAAGCACCGGAATGCAGGACAAGAAGCAATGGATGGAAACTTATCAAAGAGAGATTTAACCTAGAACTAAGGAGAAAGACCCTGACAGTTAGAACAGTTAATCAGTGGAACAGCCTGCCTTCAGAAGTTGTGGGTGCTCCGTCACTGGAGGTTTTTAAAGAGATTGGACAGCCATTTTGACCAAGGGGTTGGATTAGATGGAAGATCTCTAAGGTCCCTTCCAACGCTGATATTCTATTCTGTTCTGTTACATTATGTCTCAACAGGTAGCAGCACCTGAGCTATGAATGTTAGTTTTGTTTGGCAAGTTAACAGCATAAAGTTGATTCATGTGTGGGCTCAAAAATTAAGCAGGATAAAGTCTGGTTAGTCCTGGAATGGGATTCAGTTAAGTGATACTAAAGCTGCAGGCTAGGCTAGAAGGTCAAGAAGACATCTCCCAGGAGGAAAACGACAACCGATGCCATTAAAACTAAAAGGAGTCAACTTTACCTATTTTTGCTAACAGACCATAAAACTTTGGTGTCTTATTGAGCCTGAGCCTTCTGGATGATCTTCCCCTAGAGGCCAAATTTTAATCTCACCTATTTAGAAATGTGGTTGACAGGGAATTGTTCCCAGAAAATCTTTTCTGTAATATCAAGCAACTTTGGACACTTTGCAAAGCACATAGGGGGAAAATCCTTTAGCGATATAAAGTTCCTTTAAGGCTACAGTATTAAATCTGGATCACTAAATCCAAAATGATTACTACATGGCAGCAAAGTAGTCTATCCTGGCATTCATTGACAGTCGTGTACGTTTTTGCAGCCCAAATAACACTGGGTGAACTATGCAGTTGCCTTCATCTATTATTATACCTTTCTAAAATCATTATACTTATTATAGGAATCCCATGGGGTTTACATTGTAAGAATCGTAGCAGGATTTCTTTGAAGCAGCCAGATTCAACCCTCTGCTTAATATAAAGGCTGCCTGAGGATTTGCATTTGATTCCTGCTTCCTCCACTTCTAGAAGAGCAATTAAGATGCATCTCTTTCTCCTGGCCCTTTGCACATATATTTATTTTGGGATTGGCAAATCTTTTTTTTTTACTTATATTTATGCAGATTTGTGTTCTTAGCCATTTTTATTATTAAACTGCAGTAAAGACAGGAGAAAAAACTGAATTAAATAAATAAAAAACCAAACTGCATCTAAAGACCTTCTCTTGTACCAAGAGAAAATCACAGAAAATATTTCCATAAACATTCATATGGCAAAATCTACTGTTACTATATATTTTCTGCTCATTTAAAGCACCCTCCCCAATCTAATTCCCTCCAGATATACAGTAGTGAATACTTCCCACTAAGCATACAGTAGTTGAAGTCAGTGCTGTATGTAAATCAAGGGTATCTATGGGTTTGGGGAGAGAAGCCCTAAATAATGTGAATTTTACGATTTGGAGACCCCTGTTAGCTTTCTTACAAGATAAAGAAATAAATCAACTTTGATTTTGGGATTCCAGAATTAAATACGATCTGACTAGAGAAATATTGTGAGGATTATAAATATATAATATGAATATTGGGTTATTAGAGTATTTTAAGATAGTTTAAATATTGAATATTCATTATCTTTGTACTGAAAAAAGTTGAAGGTCACTTGTGTTGTACGATTGTTTGATTTTTGTTGTTATTTTTTAATCTGTCCTGTTATTTCCCTCTCCCCCTTTTTTCTACTTTATCTTAGTTTTTAATTTAATGTTTGTTAATGAAATATAAGAAAGATATCTGTAAAAATAAAAGATGGAAAGTGAAGGTGGCGGCCATGATAAGCCCCAGCTCTTTTATGTGTAAGAAAGAAGCAGGAGTTCAATTAAGAGCCACTCCATAATTCTTTTGCCCTCCCTTCTGAAGTCCTGAGTGTCAATATTTGAACATTTTTATTTGTGGAAACAAATTCTTCTTGAACAGGGCAGTTGCTAATAAGTAGAGCAACCATAATTTTGGGGAAAGAATAAATGACAAACTTGAAAAAGAGACAAATCTGAAAGCTGTTCAAAAGCATTAAAAAAAAGTAATTGTTTATAACTTTGCTTTACAAGGGAAAATTCAAAAGCAAAACCAAGAAAATGAATAATGAAATGACATAAATCTGAAGGACAGCTTTCTGAAATAAAGGACTATCCTTTATAATTAAGTAAATATGGTCACTGTACTAGTCAGTTGTGTACTTACTTACATGAAAAAATAGAATCTATTTCAATTTTCTTCATTGTTTCATTAGAAACAGAATTCAGCTTTTTTAATTGCAAATTTTGAAGCATGAGGACATTACATTCTTACTGCTACAGTAGAGTACACACATCATTTTGAAAGATTGCAGTTTCACTGTTGGAAAAATAGAGTAATTGTTAGATATTAGCATATATCGAGATAAGTCTCCCCTCTGGTCCGCTACTACAGCGGGAAACAGGTATCCCTCTGATTGGTCGAGGGGCGTACCCAATCCCTATAAAAGGGGAACCCTCCGACCTCAGAGCAAGCTGGATCACTACTACTACTAATAAAGAGCTGTTAAGTCACTTCGTGTCCGCAGTCTGTCTCTCGTTGCCCAGATCTAACATTGGCGACGAGGATGGGATTGAGAGACAGATAGGACGAAGAACGCTACCTCCAGAATCTCCGGATTTGATCCAGCCCAGGAATTCGGCAGTAATTCCGACAGCCATCTCAGATCACCGCAGCGCGGCAAATTCAAACTGAGAAGATGGCGATGCATGCTCCCCCCGCTCCTTTCGACCCAGCAAACGACGAATGGGAAGCTTTCATGATTCGTTTCTAGTGTTTCCTCGAAGCGAATGAATACACGGGGATCACCGATGCGAGGAAGAAAAACATCTTCCTCGGCTACTGCAGAAAGGAAGTCTTCAATACGGCCAGAGACCTCACCGCGCCTACTCCAATACAGGCAGTATCGTGGACGACGTTGCAACAGACTCTGCAAACTCACTACGCGCCAAAACCTTCCCGCCATGTCTGCCGCAAGGAATTCAACATGAGGACCCAGAAGGCGGGAGAATCCATCAATCAATATGTTGCAGCCCTACGAAAAGCAGCAACTCACTGCGAATACAGAGATCTGGAAGAGCACATCTTAGAGCAGCTCATCTGTGGGTTAAGAGACATTTCTTTGCAAAAGAAGCTGTTGGCAAACCCGAATTTAACCCTACAGACAGCGTTAAATGAAGCAAGAGCGTCAGAGTCAGCGGAGAAATCATCAGTGACCATACAACGAGGGGCCAACGTAAACCAGCCAGCACCAAGACAAACCAGAGTTCACTACGAGGACACAAGCCCCGACTTCGAGAATCCCGAGTTCGAGGACAGTCACCTGATGCAGAGCAGTCACGTGAGGCCTGGGGGGAGACCCGGATCCCGTTTGCCGCCCTGCGCAAGCTGCGGAGGGAATCACCCCAGGTCTACTTGTAGGTTCAGGAACGTTGTTTGTTCGCACTGCAACAAACTTGGGCACATCGCACGAGTGTGCCGGAGCGGAGTCCCTGCCTCACGGCAGCCACCCATGTACCGCCAACAGAAGCCTAACCCAGGGGCTTGGCGAAATCAAAAAGGGCGCCCAGAGAGAAATCCACAAGTGTTTACCCAGAGAGAATATTTCCAAAGAGCTGAACGAGCGTATCCCCAGAGAGATTACTCACAAGGAGTTGAGCGAGCGTATCCCCAGAGAGAATACACACAAAGAGCTGAAAGAGCATTCTATCAAGACGCTCAACGAGAGTATTTGCAGGATATTGACGATGAGATAGAGTTGACCCAGAGAGAGGAGTTGCGAACGTATCTCACCACAATACATCAGGTCCACCCTAAGCGGCCAAAAAGGCTGAGAGTCACAGTCCTCTTGGAGGGCTCACCCTGCGAGCTAGAAGTTGACACAGGATCGACCCTGACGATCATTTCATGGGCATCCATGAAACAGGCTATCCCTAGCCTCAGAAAGAGCCAACTACGCGCTCCAGACGTCCTGCTACGTGACTACCAGGGGAACCAAGTCCCCATCGTGGGCCAAGGCACATTCCACATCCGTTTCAAGGACATCGAAGCCCAGCTGCCCGTGACCATCGCCAGCGCGCCATTGCAGAACCTTCTGGGGCTTGATTGGTTTGAAGCCCTGGGGTTAGAAGTCACCGGAATCAACGCCGTGAGAAACAGCAGCGCTGAACAGATTTTTAAGGAATTTGAGGATGTGTTCAGCCCCGGTCTTGGTAAGTATGTGGGTAAACCAATATCATTCAATTTAGACCCCAAAGTGGCGCCAATCCGACTTAAACCGAGACGAGTGCCTTTTGCGCTCCGCCCAAAAATAGATAAGGAAATAGATAAGTTAGTGGAGCAAGGAATCCTTGAGCCGGTAGATCACGCGCGCTGGGAAACGCCCATCGTGACCCCAGTCAAACCAGACGGATCAGTCCGCATCTGCGCGGACTATAAATGCACAATTAATGTCGCGCTACAACAGAGCGCATATCCTGTGCCTGTAGTACAGCACTTATTGCACTCGTTGGGGCCAGGAAAGGTATTTGCAAAATTAGACATGGCACAAGCTTACCAGCAACTGCCAGTTGATAGCGCCACAGCGGAGGCCCAAACTATAGTGACGCATAGAGGAGCATTCAAATGCAACCGGCTACAATTCGGCGTAAGCATTGCCCCAGGATTGTTCCAGAGCGTCATGGAACGACTTTTGCAAGGGATACCAGGAGTCGTCCCCTATTTTGACGACATCTTGGTGTCCGCTGCAAATGAGGAGCAATTAAACAAAAGAGTCAGATCTGTTTTGGCCAGAATCAGAGAAAAGGGTCTCCGCCTCAAAAAAGAAAAATGCCAAATTAACGTGCCTAGCGTAGAATTCCTGGGTTATAGAATCGATGGTCAGGGAATACACCCCACTTCAAAGAAAATTAAGGCGATCCAGGACGCCCCCACACCACGAAATCAGACCGAGTTGCAGGCCTTCCTCGGATTACTTAACTTCTACAGCGTTTTTCTGAGGCAGAAAGCGACCGTTGCTGAGCCACTACACCGTCTACTCCAGAGGAACGCACCATGGAAATGGGGACGATCCGAAGCTGCAGCTTTCGCCGGGGTAAAGCGCCTGCTCACCACTGACTCACTGCTTGTTCAATACAGCCAGACCCTACCGCTGGTATTGACCTGCGACGCATCACCTTTCGGAGTTGGAGCAGTCCTCAGCCACAGGATGCCCGACGGAAAAGAAGCACCCATCGCCTTCTACTCCAGAACTCTTTCATCGGCCGAGAGGAATTACAGCCAAATGGACAGGGAAGCGCTGGCTGCCGTAGCGGGAGTAAAGCGTTTCCACGAATACCTCTACGGCTGCGATTTTGAACTGATCACAGATCACAAACCGCTGTTGGGACTTCTGGCGGGAAACCGCCCCACTCCGGTCTCCCTTTCTCCTCGCATGACCAGGTGGACTGTTTTCCTGGCTGCGTATTCATACAAATTGATTCATCGACCGGGCTCCACTCTTGGACACGCAGACGCACTCAGCCGTTGCCCATTACCTGACATTCTGCCAGACCCCACTCCAGAAGTACCGGTATTGCTCATTGACTGTTTGGACTCGGGACCGGTTTCTTCCTACGATGTTGCAAGGTTCTCCTCTAAAGACAATTTAATAAAACAAGTTCAAACTTGGGTTTGGAGGGGGTGGCCGAAGGGAAATGTGGGCCCGGAATTCAAAATGTTTTGGTCAAAACGGGACGAGCTCTCAGTGCTACAGGGATGTTTGTTGTGGGGGGATCGAGTTGTTATTCCGTATGCTTTACGTAAAAATGTATTAGATGCTTTACATATGGGTCATCCGGGGATTGTTAGAATGAAGGCGTTAGCAAGAAGTTACGTGTGGTGGCCAAACATGGACAAAGAAATAGAGGAGTGGGTGGCCACTTGCGACCCATGCCAGGAATCGAGACCAGCACCCCCGGAAGCGCCCGCCACAGAATGGGAGAAACCCAAAGCACCCTGGTCGCGAATACACATCGACTTCGCAGGGCCATTCCAAGGTCAGACTTTCCTTATAGTTGTAGATGCATACTCAAAATGGCTAGATGTAGTCCTAATGACTTCAACCACGGCAGAGGCAGTCATAAAGGTTCTACGGCGACTTTTCGCCACCCATGGCCTGCCAGATCTCCTAGTATCCGATAACGGGCCCCAATTCACGGCCATGCAGTTTGAAACATTTTTAGCAGGTTTGGGGATTCGGCATGCCCTCGTCGCGCCATTCCATCCAGCATCAAACGGACAGGCGGAGAGAATGGTGCGATTCGCAAAAGAGGCCCTCGCTAGGATGGGTCCAGGTGATTGGCAAACACGCATTGACCATTACCTCCTAATTCAGCACATTACCCCAAGCGCAACAACGGGTAGGAGCCCCGCTGAACTACTCATGGGTCGCCGCCTACGGTCTCACCTGGACCGGCTTCACCCGAATTACTCTGCCACGGCTCCCCCAGACTCTACAAGCAAAATCCGGTCTTTCAGAGTAGGGGATTCAGTATACGCCCACAACTACGCAGGGGGAACATTATGGATGCCGGCAAAAGTCATTGGCATCACGGGTCCACGATCGTATCTGCTGGAACTAGAAGATGGGCGAAACTGGAAAAGGCACATCGATCAACTTCGGGGTCGCTTGGCACACTCCAACCTTCGAAACGAAGACGAGAGTTTCCTGTCTACAGAAAGTCAGCCACGCGAAAGCCCCATCATTGGAAACGACGACGCCGGCGAGCCAAGCGTGGGACAGGACAACACGCACGAAGCAGAGCAACCCCCAGACAACACAGCCGAACAGACTCCTGAACGCCCGAGCAACGAAGGCACAAGACCTCCAGAACGGGAAACAGGAAAAGCACCCGATCCTGCAACTACTTCGAACCAACCCGCACCCGGTCCTGCAACCACTTCAAACCAACCCGAACTACGACGTTCCTCCCGAGCAAGACAAACACCCACATACCTAAAAGACTATGTTACCTACCGCAACGTTCCATCTAGGAGGGGAGGGGTGTTAGATATTAGCATATATCGAGATAAGTCTCCCCTCTGGTCCGCTACTACAGCGGGAAACAGGTATCCCTCTGATTGGTCGAGGGGCGTACCCAATCCCTATAAAAGGGGAACCCTCCGACCTCAGAGCAAGCTGGATCACTACTACTACTAATAAAGAGCTGTTAAGTCACTTCGTGTCCGCAGTCTGTCTCTCGTTGTCCAGATCTAACAGTAATTCTCCTTTGTGGAACTGCTACTCAGGTGTTAGATCCCATCTGCAAATATCTGACACTGATGCAACAGCTTGCTGTTAACTTAACAGCAACATCTGGGAAGCACTCAGCAGAAGGAAGAAAACTAACCTGTAGTAGGCCTTTCATAGCGATGGTATGACCAATATTCAAGGCTTTGCTGCCATCATGTGGACATCGACTAAATTCTAAAGCAAGAATTTCTCTTTTCAGAATTGCAATTAATAGTTATACAATGCCTTAAAGGTAAATAAATGTGGAGTTTACAGGAGTTTTCTGTCCTTCGTGTGCATGAGTGACAGCCCCCCTTCATTCATTTTAAACTCAAAAAGAGTCATACAAAGGATTGCTCTGACAGATCTTCCTGCAAAAGTATATTATCAATTCACAAATGTTAATGTATAAAAATATTACATTTAAGATGTTAAGCATTGCTGATCAAATATAGATAGAGGTAGTACCTCATGCCATTGTCACCTCCTAATTGAACTACTGTAAAACAGTCTACATGGGACTGCCTATGAAGATCTACAATTGGCCCTAAATGCAGCAATCTGCATGTTGGTATCCGAACACTGTCGCAGTCGTACTACATTTGTGTTTTTGGCCCTACCTCACCAACCAACAGGTTTTCCATGTGCAATTTCTAAGGGGTTGACTTAACCTATAAGGTTCTATATGGCTTGGGGCCTGGTTACCTATAAGTGCTGCGGCCTGTTAGCTGCCAGCCCCTTTGCCAGCCAAATCAGATGAGAAGGCAGCGACGGAGTCAGGGCCAGCATCAAGGCAATCTGAGAGCTCTGAGGGGGGGGGGGGAGAGGGAATGGAGCTGGCAGAGAGATACAGAGCGGAGCCTAGGCCGTCCATCAGCCCTCAGATGGAGAGTCAACAGCTCCCAGATTTGGAGGTGGCTGATGAGGAAGAAGAACAGCTGGGTCCAGTGCCTGATGCGCAGAAGGCAGAGAAGAGGAGAGCAGTGGAAATCTATGGGCCAGTCCTTGGGACAGAAGAGCCACCACTGCTAGCAAAACCCCACCCTAGCTCTGGGGATAAAAGGCAGGGGGTGGAGATGAATAGGTATGGCAGACAACTATTCATCTCCCTGCTAGTCAGCCACTGATAGCCTGCACTTCTGAATCCTTTCTGTAAATTATCAGAATTCTTCTTTGAATCTGCAGCGCCTTCTGAGTGTGTGTGCGTGCGCGCGTGCCTGCCTGCCTGCTGCTGGAAGAAAGCGAGCACACCAGTGGTTGGATTCATACATTTTTACTACCGGTTATGTAAACCTGCAATTCATGTACTGGGAGGGACCAAGGTATGACCCAGAATCTTCCATCTGATAAGCTATGTTGTGCTATGAGTCATGACACTACAGGTTCCACCTTTGACTTGGTTGTTTTGGTGATTATAGATTCCAGGGCTGGTTGCAACTTAGAAAAATTGTGCTGCCTTTTACACATGGCATCTCTGATAGAGAGTATGCAAAAAAACTGTTATTCTATTCTATTCTATATCATGACTATATATTAACACATAGTTTTTTTGAAAATTAATTGTTGATTATACTCCAGCCCTATGTTGATTTTATTTCTTGGAATTCAAGAAATCAAAATGCCTTGGGGTTTTGTTTTTTAATTTGATTGTTCCTCTTCAGTAGACCTCATCATATTTTCTGGCAACAGGTTCCAAAGTCTTGCTGTGAGTTGAAAGAGAAAGAGAAAAGGGATACTTTTCTTTTGCCTGTCTTCTACTATGTAGTTTAAAATAGAATAGAATAGAATTCTTTATTGGCCAAGTGTGATTAGACACACAAGGAATGTCTCTTAAGTGCATATGCTCTCAGTGTACATAAAAAACCAAGATACATTCATCAAGAATCATAAGGCACAACACTTAATGATAGTCATGGTTACAAATAATCAATCAGCAAACAATATCAATATCAATATAAATCGTAAGGATACAAGCAACAAAGTTACAATCCTGCAGTCATAAGTTGGAGGAGATGGGTGATAGGAACAATGAGAAGACTAATAGTAATAGGAATGCAGCTTTAGTGAATACTTTGACAGTGGTGAGGGTATTATTTGTTTAGTAGAGTGATGGCGTTTGGGAAAAAGCTGTTCTTGTGTCTAGTAGTTCTAGTGTGCAATGCTCTACAGCGTCGTTTTGAGAGTAGGAGTTGAAACAATTTACGTCCAGGATGTGTGGGGTCTGTAAATATTTTCACAGCCCTCTTTTTGACTCGTGCAGTGTACAGGTCCTCAATGGAAGGCAGGTTGGCAGTAACTGTTTTTTCTGCAGTTCTGATTATCCTCTGAAGTCTGTGTCTGTCTTGCTGGGTTACAGAACCAAATCAGACAGTTATAGAGGTGCAGATGACAGACTCAATAATTTCTCTGTAGAACTGTATCAGCAGCAGTTTGAGCTTCCTGAGTTGGTGCAGAAAGAATATTCTTTGTTGTGCTTTTTTAATGATGTTTTTTTGATGTTAGGTGTTCATTTTAGGTCTTGAGAGATGATAGAACCTAGAAATTTGAAGGTATCTACTGTGTTGTCTAGTATTGTAAGAGGTGGTAGTATGAGTAAAGTCTACCACCATTTCTACTGTTTTGAGTGTGTTTAGCTCCAAATTGTTACGGTCGCACCATGAGGCTAGTTGTTCAACCTCCCATCTGTATGCAGTTTCATTGTTGTCTCGAATGAGACCAATCACTGTTGTATCATCTGCAAACTTCAGTAGTTTAGCAGATGGATTGTTTGAGATGCAGTCATTGGTATAGAGAGAGAAGTGGAAAGAGCACACAACCCTGGGGGGGCTTATGTGCTAATTGTACAGGCATCTGATGTGATTTTGCCTAGCTTCACCTGCTGCTTCCTGTCTGTTAGGAAGCTTGTAATCCACTTACAAGTGTGTTCAGGTACCGCTAGCTGATTTAGTTTAGTTAGAAGAATGTCCGGTATGATGATATTGAATGCTGAACTAAAGTCTACAAGGAGTATCCTTGCGTAGGTCTTTGGAGATTCAAGATGTTATAGGATGTAATGCAGAGCCATACTAACAGCATCATCTGTCAATCTATTTGCTTAGTATGCACATTGCAGGGGGTCTAATAGCGGATCCATGATAGTTTTCAAGTGGGACATCGCTAGCCTTTCAAAAGTTTTCAAATTACAGATGTTAGAATAACTGGTCTGTAGTCATTCAGTTCATTGATGGAGGGCTTCTTCGGCACTGGGATGATAGTGAAGCATTTGAAGCAAGAGGAAACATGGCACATCTCTAGTGATTTGTTGAAGATTTGGGTGAAGATGGGGGGCCAATAGGTCAGCACAGACTTCTAAGCAAGAAGGAGTTCTCTTGTCTGGGCCTGGTGCTTTTCCTGGCCTCTGTCTGTGATCAGGTGTTGTGAACCCAATGGGATGGGGTCAGTTGTAGGAGGTTTAGCTGTTGTTGGTGTGTCTGGGGTGGGGGTTGTGGAGATAGGTGGCTGTAGTTTCAATTAGATGAAAGGCTCAAGTTTATGAGAATGAGAGGTACATTTTCACTTCTACCTGGCCTGTACTAAGCATTATTTAATGATCATCATGTTGTGGATATACCACGTCAAGGGCTTATGCACTCTGTCTCCTTCTTTGTCAGATCTTACATATTTGTAAAATCTGATTGTAAAAAATGCATATTAATTGCTATTAGCCATAGCTGTGTTATAAATAAAACTTTCTTCACAAATAAAACTAGTAGAAGTTGGACTAGGCTAGGGAGATTCCTCTCTACTATATTAAAGAGACAAGATAAAAGGCACTTCACAAAACAAATCAGTTCTATCCTGTGGAATACCTTGGAAATAATTAGCATTGATAAAATCACCATTAGTCAATTGTAAAAGATAGTTGTCTACAAATAATAGTTTACATCCTGAGATGTAAATACCATCAAACAACATCCCAGATTCTTGAGAAGGGCTTCATAGATGGATAAAAATGCCAGATCGAATCTAAACTTCTGGCTGATTATGTGACCAACTGTAATCAGACAAAGTATAGCATTTATTAGAGGCTGCTTTCTGAACAATATTATTTGCTACCTGGTATACTTCCTTAATTTTTGTTTTAGATGCATTTCAATTATTGAGTTTCTTATACCACAAAAGGTGCCCTTATAGTTTTTAAAATGTGTAAATTAAAAGTTTAATTTTACATTCCCTTCTGCCTCTTCCATTCAGCCAAGCCTTTTTTAAAGACTGGTTTTGAGGATCAGAGTATCCTGTGGTTGTGATAACAGCAAACTTCTTGCCTTGGGGGCAAGATTAATGGCCCATTAAGATTAACCGAGCAGGGCATTTTTGCTGAACTCAAAAGAAGAATGCAAGAGAAAGAACAGAAATGGACTAAATCCTCCTGGAACTTTCTCCTCTGGTCTACAGGTTTTCATCAAACAAAGCACTGAGATCAAGGAAGTCTAAACCACCTTTGACCTGGTACCTCTTTGTATCTGGAATAGCTGTCCAGAGCATTGGTCTGCAAAGTCAACAAGCTTCTGTCCACCCTGTCAGGGAATTTTGAAGCAATCAGTCCTTCTCAAAAATAAATTTTGGATCAAGATTGAAGAACTATGAGCAAGTGTAAATTTGGACATGGGATTAATATCATGTACCTGCACAGATTTCTAACTGTATAATATTTTGCACATGCACTGTTTCCCTTTGGCCGTACGCCACTTCCACTTCAATGAGGTTTTTGTACATACATTGAATATTTCTTATCAATGCTTCATTTCTTATTCCACTGCGTATTGTAGTGGTGCTTATGGGTAATCACAAATATGCGACATATACATAAATTAGAAATGCTTCTTATGGTGTAAATAATTACAAATGACCAGATGGGAAGCACTGTTTCATAAATTACACATGTATTCACATGCTAAAATGTGAAAGTATATTTCATTTGCATTTGAATGACCTTTTTAACATTTTAAAATAACTTAAAATGTGGGGGAAATTCAAGGAAGCATTATGAGTTCTTATCTTATAGCACATTTTTATCCTCTGTTCTCTATGCTTTGTCACACAATGGGTGGTTACTCCTGTAATAGCCTTCCTATTTGCTTTTTCTTCCTTGTGTCAGCCACTCTTTTCACATTCCAACCACACCTAATCTCAGGCCTCTTTGACCTATAGTTTCTGAGCTGAAGACTTTTATTTTCAGCTGTAGAAGGACAGGAGATAAGCACAAATGTGAGAGTCGAAAACTACTCAGAACGAAAAGGCATCTTCATGGCTTGTTTTCTTAGATCATTCAAAAAAAAACTGGTTGTACTGTCCTGAGAATTGGTCGACATGCAAAGAAGTCAAGAGGCTCCAGGGCAGTCAGGGTATAAACAGGAGACCAGAGGAATTACTGAGATCAAGCTGGTAGTAATAGGAGATGGAGGTTGTGGGAAAACATGTATGCTCATGGTCTTTGCAAAAGGAGAATTCCCTAAGGTAAGTTTCTTTTAACCATAATATCAATCTCACCTATTGCCAGATCTTTCCTTTTTTCAAGATCTTTCCTACTCAAGACAAACTATTCAAATATAGTTTCTATAGAATAGATCCTATCAAGCCTCTGGTGCTATTTTTCTTTCATTTGAAATTTACCCATGTTTTAAATTCTCATAGCAGATATACTAGAAACTTTCTTCTTCTTTTATCATGGAAGCATAACTGAAGCATTGTGGAAGCAAATCTTTCTGGAGTTTTTCGGTAGATACAGACTCTAAACAAGTGTACTAATAATACTACTAATCTGTTTACTTAACTATAGAACTTTCTAATTGCCGTGATATACTAAGAACAGCAAAACCAGGTTTGGATAGAACATGAAATATTTGACTGAAAACATTCTGAAATAAAATTATTTTGACAAGTACAAACAGATTTGGTTATTGTAGAAAGAAAATAGAAAGAAAATCAATCAAGTTGTCTTTATTTTATTTAAGAATGGACTTGGAACCCTTGGGCAAATAGAATAACCTGTAATATTTAGATTAGATAAATATCTTAAAGTTAGATACTGTGTTGGTTATATCAAAGAAATAAGAATCTTGTGACACTTTAACATTAAGTTCACTCGTTACAATATAAAGTTTTATGGAGTAAAATCTATTTCATTAGGCTCATTGACATATACGTTACACGTATATGTGATGAGAAAATGGTAAGCACTTAGTCCATATTTTCTTACAAATATTATCTGACTCTGAGACACAATGGCTTCCAGTCGTCAGAAACAGGTTGAAGTGGCTCTCTCTGGCACCTAGTTTTACCCACCCCAAAGAAAACAGGGGCAGGAGGATGTCCAGCAACACTATACTTAAAAACATGTCCAGCTTTACAACTGATGGCTCTTTTTATTGCACATCCAGGTTCCTACTTTTCACCTGTTAAAAACTGACCAAAGCCAATGCTTTCTAGCTTTGGCAATTAGGAGCCAATTTCTTCTTGTTTCACATATCATTACTTCTCAAAGGGCAAAACTATAGAGCAAGTGAAGCCTCGCAGAAGCACTTTAAAGCCGTGGCTTCATATTTAGTGAACAGAGGCGAGGGATACTAATAAAGGTCAATATTTGTAGCTCAGGGTTGACATGAAAGGTCATTGGTGCTCTCTGAGTTTGCTTGTTTTCTTGCAGATGTTTCATTACCCAAACTAGGTAACATCATTGGTGCTATTAAGGAGTATTGTTTGCTGTCAGTTTATATTCTAGTGGCTTCCCTGTTAGTGTTGAGGAAGAGGATCTTAGAAATTCTTTGAGTGGACTGTATGCTTTTGGCTTCTTTGACAGTTTCTTGATTTGGGTATTGTTTATTTGATTGTTGGTCTGATGCTAATGCTGATCTTGGTGCTGGTTGATGGTAGAAAGGTGCTTGGGTGTTTTTGTTCCTTTTTGGGCTAGGTGATGGTCTCTTTTGCATAATCTATATATGTTGTTAACAATGTGCCTACTGATGGCTGATATGCCAGAGTGCCAGGCTTCTAGAAATTCCCTGGTGTTTTTGAACTTGGCTTAGTCTAGGATGGTCACATTTTCTCAATTGAAACCATGGTTAAATCTGTCTATGTGTTGTGAAATTAAAGAATTTTCATCATGTCTTCTGATTGCTAGTTGGTGTCCGCGGATGCGTTCTGCCAGTCTTCTGCCTATTTGTCCTACATAGTGGTTGTTGCAGTCCTTTACATTGCACATTGTAGATGTCTCATGTTTTTTTTTCTTTTGGGGTTGTTGAGTCTTTTGGTCTGCTTAGGGTGTTTTAAAAGGCTTTAGTTGGCTTGTGTGCTATGCTGATTCCATGTGGATGTAGTAGTCTGTTGGTGGTTTCTGAGATATTCTTGATATATAGCAGTGCAATTCTTTTTAGGGTTTGTCTTGGTTGTGTTGGGTTGTGTTGGGTGGTCAGGGACGTTTTGATAAAGTTGTGTGGATATCCATTTTTGTTGGAATGCATTGAATAGATGCTCTATTTCTTTTTCAGCTGTTCCGGGTTGCTGCTGGTCTTGTCTAAATAAAATTCTTATGCATCTTGTGGGAGGTTGGGTTGTTGCTTTGGTAGTGGAGCAACTGATTAGTATGGATGGTTTTTCTGTATATTTGCATTTCTAGTTTGCCATTGTGGTCTCTGCTGATCTAGATGTCCAGGAAGAGTCTAATTGTTGGTTTTCTTCTCTAGTAAACTGGATTCCTTTAAAAATGTTATTGATGGTTCTGTGGATGTCTCTAATCCTTTTTTATTATGGTGAAGGTCCCCTCTAGGGGGAGTGATGCACTCATGGGGGGGGAGGGCGTGCAGTGCCTTATTTCAGAACCTGCTAGCAAGATGGAATAACTTGGAAGTCAGATTTGACCCATAGGACTGAATTCAATATCCTTGGCATTAATAGATGTACATTATCATTCAATTAGCTATTAGCAATACAATTTTTGAAAATTATAAACTATCAATATTAAATTATATAGCCTGCATCAATGAAATAGTTTATTACAGAGGTGGTGAGTGACAGTTTCATATTAGAGTCTCCCTTGAAAATTATTTGTTTAAAAATAACTACCAAAAAATTAGGTCTCCAATAGAAGAGAATATATGTTGGTCAAGGTGGAATTGTGAAGTCCTTGATGCACTCTGAGCTTGGTTGTTTGCTTGTACTGATGATGTTATCTAGTTGGGTAATGAAACATCTGCAAGCAAACAATCAAGTTCAGAGAACACTAAGGACTCCACAAATCAGCATGTATAAGCTGAAAGGATCCTATCTTGGTTACTTTTACCTATATGTTGCATTAACAACTGAATCATTTTTATTGCAAAAATAAGTCAATGTGGGTTGGTGAAATGTGGCAGAGATAGAAAAGAAGGAAAAGCAAAGAAATGACTTCCCTATAGTTTTGTGAAATGAAAGAATATCTGAAAATATCTGCCTCTATATCCCTGAGGATTTTGCTTTACCAAATGTAACCTAGAGTCAGATGAAGGTTAGCTCCAGATTTTTCATATTAATTCAGCAGAAGTGGATAATATGCTTTCTCCCTCAAGGATTGAGCTTGTCTAGTGGCAGGGAAACCATGGCTGAGAAAATAGCTGGGATATGGACCACTTAAAGGTGCCCCTATAGGCACCCTCCCAGAGTGAGATTTTAATCAGGTTGGGCCAACTGAGAAGGGGCCTTTTCATTGTTGCCTGTACTCAAAGTTCCTTGCTATGCATTTATTACCTTTTTAATATAGGAAAATACGCTTTTATTTCTCCAGACTTTCTAATGCTAATTTTCTCATCACACTCCAATGGAGCTTTTTAATTTATCTGTTTTTGTTAGCTACTGGCTGTTTAAATTAGTAAAGATATTGTTTTGGTAGATGTGTTGTGTATTTGTTAGCTGTTTGGTGGGTTTGTTTTCTGATGCTGTTAATTAATTCTAGAATTTTTTTGAGAGAGAGGTTAGATATCGTTCTTCAAAATGTTCTGAAGACTTTGTAGGAAAAGATTTGTTTGGAAAAGCAGCCTACATATTCTTAAACAAATAATCTGAAAGGAAATAGATGCTGTGGAAGAAAAAGCTCTGCAGGGATGGTATCAGATCAACCAATCCAGTAGTGGGTTTCGGTTCCCGTTGCAACTGGTACGCTGCAACGGGAGCCTGGCGTACATCATGGACACACGCGCTGCACACGCATGCGCACACACCGCCTGTGATGCTCCAGCTCCTCGGCGGAGCGTCACACAGGTGCTGTACGCTGCACATGCGTGCGCAGATGGCCTGTTTCCTTCAAATACAGGTAAGGAACGAGGGCGGGCAGGTGGGCCCTCCAAAGCACCGTTCCGGTACAGTGGCTGCTGCTTCTGGCAGGCACCGGTACATGCCTACCAGGGCATACCGCCTGCAACCCACCAGTGAACCAATCCTTCAAGAGATGTTCAGTTAAGCAAAAATGTAACTTTCTTCATCATCTTCTTCTAGATTTATGTGCCAACAGTTTTTGAGAAATATTTTGCTCCCCTTCGCATCAGTGACAAGCAAGTCCATATCAGTCTTTGGGACACAGCAGGTAAGGCCTAGGCAGCCAAAACAGCAGCATTATTCTACAGACAGATACATTCACAAAATAAAATTCTTTCCAGTGAGATTGTGTTAGTCGAGGAATGAACAAGCTTTTGCCTGCATAGAGGCCATCTTCCAGAAGGAAGTTCAGTGCAGCTGCAGTTTGCCAACAATTTTGGGCTATTGATGGAACACCAGCTAGTCAGACAAAATTATTTGCTTGAAAAAAAGCAATCTAAAACATAGCAAGGTGGGGGTGATTAAATGAATTTAATTTAAAGATTTGTTGGAAGAAATATCCCACAGAGTTATCTTTCAGTACTGAATTAGCTTATTTTAACATAGAACTATATTCAAATATAGTTGCTCTCTTTAGCAAGTATGTAAAACACATCACAATCTTTGATCCACATATGGACCAAAGATTGGATCCACAATAGGAAGCCCATAAGCAAAAAGCTTTCTGCTCTTTTGGGGAAGGGAGTATACCCTGATCTCTTTATGCCTCACAATGTTTTGCCAAGAGGGAAAAGTATAAAACTTGTGATGATGTACCATACAATGAACACTTTGCTTTATCAAAGCTGGAATCCCTCAGATGTACTGGGCTTCACTTCCTACATGCTGATTAGGGATGATGAGTGAGCTTAACACATCTGTCGAGACAGACTGCCCTGAAGTTCCTCTGCATGGGTGAAACTGTTGTGGCCTGCCAGCATCCAGCAGAGCTGGCAGCAGATTCAGGCAGTGAGGAGGTTGGGGAGGAGCATGGGCCAGTCCTGGAATCTGGGGAAGGCTCTGATGAGGGCTCTGTGATGGAGGCAGAGAGGGGGCCAGAGCCATATGCCAGTTATCAGCTGCCTTCAGAGTCAGACATCAGTGAGGCAGATGAACAGCTGGAGCCTGTTCCCAGTGTATGCATACACAGAGTTGCCAGACGAAGCGAACAGCTAAAGAACAGGGGTTGACGTGGGAGTAAGGCCAGAGGAGGACGATGAATGGCCCCTCCCAGAGGAAATAAAAGAGGAGAGAAAGAGGAGTGGAGTTTGCAGGCGACAATTAGTTTGCTTAATTGGTTCGTGATTCCCCGAGACTCCTTGCCAAGTTTTGCAGTTATCGGCTTGTCAGCTGTCCAAGCCAGATAAGCAGTGGTGGGATTCAGGCAGTTCGCACCACTTCGGGAGAACCAGTTGTTAACTTTCTGAGCAGTTTTGTGAACTGGTTGTTGGAAGAAATCATTAGGGCAGAGAACCGGTTGTTAAATTATTTGAATCCCATTACTGTGACTGTAAATCATCCCTTGAAAGACTTTGCTGGATGTGAATGAACAGAATTCACAGTAAATTAATAAAAGGGGTTTTGTCAGAACATGGAGTTTGCTTTATGCTCTTGGAAAGCCTAGCTGAGAACAGAACCAAACATTTTGGCTCTTACAAATAAGGTAGGTCAGGATATCCTGTAATCTTCCCTTCCACGGTCACTTCATAACAAGCAAGTCACATGCATTACATTTTACAACACATGTTACAGTCTTGGTTGCCCCCCCTTCCCCTGCTGCCCTGTCTATTGACAGGACTGAGATCTCACTGCAGAAGTTGTATTTCAGAAGCAGACAAGTATACTCCTGTAACAAAAAGCCCCTTTCAATGCTTCCTTTCATTAAAATATATAAAAATAAACAAAGGTGGAGAAGGAGCAAATGTCAAAAACTCCCTTACGGAGAATCTCAGACAATCTCCCAAGAGTTCAAAGGGGTCATTTCTAGAACCTTGAAATTTCCCTAGAATATCAGTCCAAAGACACAGGATGCTATTTTCTAGAGATGAAAGAAATACTTTCAACAGAGCTGAAAGAACAGTATTTCTTTCATCTCTAGAAAAAATACCTACCACTTCCACACCTTGAATCCTGCAGATTATGTTGCAGAGAGAGAGAGAAAAAGACTGCACAGTACGTTAGCAGTTGCAATTGTGTTTCTCCTAGATTAGAGAAGAAATAAGAGAAAGAGTGGCTTTTCTGCCAGCTTTGAATTTCTAAAAAAGAAATCAAAATAAAGGCCTTGTATAGGTAGACTGTCAGCTAGGGTTTTCTCCCAGCAGTCAACTCAAGCATGAACACATACTCACATGATCATGTACGATTTGATAGCTTATTAGTAACCTTGACTCACTGTGTTATATTCTTTGATTCTTGATGAATGTATTTTTATTCTCCTTAAGTACATTGAGGGCATATGCACCAAAAACAAATTCCTTGTGTGTCCAATCACACTTGGCCAATAAAGAATTCTACTCTAGTCTAGTCTAGTCTAATCTAGTCTAGTCTAATCATTTGAAGATAACAGGAGGCCAGTTCATCTCCTGATTGTTTCCTCTCTTTCTCCCAATGCTCCTATGCACAAATGAAGCACATTGGGAATGCTAAGAATGAGTATATATGTTCTTTACAGGTCCCTGAAAATGAACTATTAAAACAATCACAATATTTTATACATTTAACCAGAAGCAAACTCCAATGAATGCACTGAGAAGACAATACATATTAGACTGTACTATTTAATTTATTATTTTTTACCCTGCCTTTATTATTTTTATAAATGGTGGCAAGGGTACCTAATACTCTTTCCTCCTCATGTTTTCCCCATAGTAACAACTGTGTGAGATGGGTTGGGCTGAGGGAGGGTGACTGGCCCAAAGTCATCCAGCTTGGTTTTTATGTACTTTAAATTACTTATGGGTTATATATAAGATAGACCACCTTATATATTAATATGGCTATTGGTGGCTCTTATGGAAAGTGAAATGCGCTAAGAGACTGGGAGGAAGCTCTTGAATAAACACTTGTGCATACAGTATATTGTAAATGATGCTTATATATATATTGGTCAATGCAAATATATGTTACATTATTCCATACAGGACAGGAAGATTATGACAGACTCCGCCCTCTCTCCTATAATGGGGCCCATGCAATTATCATATGCTATGATGTCACCAATCCCATCAGCTTCAACAACATCCTCACAAAGGTAACAAGGCCAATAGTACCTCAACATAATATGTGAACTCAATGAAAATCGCTTGCCTTGGCATCTATTGAAAAGGTGTGATATCTTACACTAAATAAAAGTCAAATTGTTATACCAGAAAAAGTTGCAGCTCTTTCAAGGACACCCATGCAGCTTTTGAGTTTGCTTCCTTTTCTTCCATTTCACTCCATTTTGACCTGCATAATCATTTTATTTTAATCCATCATCTGGTTTTATCACATGCCTAAAGTATTAAGTCTTTGCTTGCTGAATGCTGGAACAGACCAGCTTTATTTGGTCCAGAATTCAGACTGATTAGTTATTCTTGCAATCCATGGTACTGTTGACAACCATCTCCAAATCCAGAATCTGAAAGTGTCTGTTTTCTTTCTTTTGTTCTTTCTCTGTGTCCAGCTTTCACAGCTGTATGTTCTCACTGAAAGGTCATTGATGAAAACAAATTCCTTGAGTGAAAACTCATTCATTCTAGATATTCATCTTTTATAGAAGGCATTTTACTAGTTTTCAGAGATGTAGTAAAAAGAATAATAAAGCTGGTTCTATATACCTGAAAACTGTCTACCTTTGATATATTTTAACTCCATCTATCTCTCATTTTAGTGGTATCCTGAAGCAAACCATTTCTGCAAAGGGATTCCAATTTTGCTTGTTGGTTGCAAAACTGACCTAAGGAAGGACAAAGTTCTAGTAAGGAAGTTACATCAAAACCAACTGGAACCCATCACATACCAGAAGGTAGTACAATCAGACACCCACTGTTCTCTCTCTGTGTGTGTGTTATCATGTTGCGCTATCCAATTGCAAGCTTTACCTCCCAAAAACATAATACATGAGGTGACTTTCTGCCAACATTCAGTCTCATCAAAGCTAACAAAAGATGTTGATAATAGCATGGCTGAACAATCCTTCAGAAATAATAAAGAAATAATAAGGAACATACATTTGGAATGTATGAAAGTACAAAAGAACATGTCTACAACTCCTTAAGGCTGCTGCTTCTTTTCCCTTGACTGCATGTTATGCTATCTACAGCTGCCATGTGATCCCCGGAAACGATGCAGCTACTTCAAAGAATTGTAGATTTATGGCCCTCCGTGCTTGGAAGCACATTTTCAGAACCAAATCTAAAGCACTTTCCGAATATTCAGCCAAATCCCATCACGTTGGGCTTGATATCTGGAAATTACATAGACAAATGGTTACCATTTCATCCTCACCTTGAAATACCATCTGTGCTTTGTTGTAGCTCAGCATTGTAAATATGTTGCCCTTTACTGGTTCTACCCATTCCTTAAATCAGGAACGAGCAGCAGTTGTTGAATTCCAACTCTCATTACCTGTGAGCAGAATGGCCAGTGGTACAAGATGATAGGGTTGCAATCCAAGGGCTAGAAAGCGACAAATGCTCTATCCTGCCCTAATTTTAAGAAGATAAGTCAATGTTGTTCTATTTTCCCCCTTCTCATCTTCTTTTTGTTGTAGGGAGAGGCTTTGGCGCGGAATCTCCATGCAGTTGCATACTTTGAGTGTTCAGCACTGTATCATGAAAATATTACTGACATATTCACAGAGGCTTCAAGAGCAGCTTTGAGTAGGATGAAGAAAGAACAGCAGAGGCAAAGGCTCAAAAGGACATGTCTCCTTACCTAAACATCCTTTGAGTGACTCAAAATTTTTTTGCAAAATTTCCTACCTACCCAGAGAGATGAAATCTCTTAGAATAAGTTGTGCAAAAAATAAATAAAAAATAAAGATGTTGGGAGACTTCCCCAACAGAGATGGACCAATATGCAAATACATAGATCAAGATTGCATAGATAGAATATCAAGCTTCCTGGATCTAGCGGTTCAATATTCCAGCTGCTGTACAGCAGTTCACCTTCAATAGTAAAGAAGATCAGAAGATCATTCTGATATTTAAATCAAAATGGAATACTGTCAATGATAATGTAGAAAACTCATCATATATTCTAATATTGATTACTGTAGGCCTACACCATGTAATATTGACAATGCCTATTGCTACATATCAGAGTTCAATAGTACTCTATTATTTTGCTAAGATTGAAAAAAACAGTATTTATTAAGTACCTGGCAATTCACTGTAGTGATTAGTTTCAGAAAATAAACATATTTTTTCAGTGTTAGACGTGTTCAAGTTGTTTGCCCATAATGTCTTACTTGTTGCTGTTATTTGTCATCCACATTACGCTTACTCAAAAAGTGTTTCCTAAGAAGCTGCAATAATAGATACGAATTGCTCAAAGTAGTTCTAATGCATGTCTGAAATATTATTTAGGGTGACTCCTAAAAGCATTATTACTATTATTCCAATGTTTCCTTCAATAGCACACAAGGGAAAATTCTAAACCCATCTACTTTGGATGATATGAATAGAAAAGTTAGAAGAAACTCTTACAGGAATCCATCAAAGTAAAGAACAATGGCATTATCCTGCAGCTAGAAATTATGCTGAAGGCATTTATATTGGATCTTCATTTCCACATATTGAATATATATAGTTAAGATGTTCTAATGACATTTACAGAAGTGGTATATTGATTATCCTATCAATATATATATATATATATATATATATATATATATATATATATATATATATATATATATATATATATATATATATATATAATTATGATTTCATATTCACAACAGTTACAATACAGACTGGCTTATTAATCTTATTTGGCCATTAAGTGTTGTATGTGTGATGGCTCAATCTTTTACAGATAAAGCAATTTGCTAGAAATAGGTAATTTTACCCACATTTGTAAATTGGATGGCCGCCCAAAATGCTATTTGTATGTATTGTTGTTGTTAGAGCGGCGTTGTAGTCTAGTGGAAAAACACTCGCCTCCCACTCAGAAAGAATTCAATCCTAGATAGTGGCAGATGTTTTTCTCCTAGGGCGCAAAGAAAAAATATATGCTGCAAACTCCATGCCAGGAAGAGCATCTGGCCAGTAAACGCTCAGCTCCATCCAGTTGCCCGGACCCTACCCCAGATTAGGGGATTAGGAGATTAGGGGATTACAAGATCGTTAAAAAAGGGAGTTGTTGTTGTTGTTTAGTTAAAGTTACCCATGACTAAAGAAGATATGATGGAAACTAGATTTGCTTTTTGTAAAGAAAAGAACAGCAAATGCAATCACAGACTACATCTGATAATCTAGGAACAAAGCCAGGAGGAGGAGCCCACCCAGCCTGCAAACGTGGTTCTTCAAGTTGAGTACTTTTCCATCCCAGCTGCACACCTAATCCTGCGGCAACGGGGTGTACAGTACATCATGTTAGAAGTCTGCTTTATTCCTGTGACTTTTAAATATGCTGCTTATTTTTTTAAAAAAGATGTTGAAACGTTTTTTTAAAAGCCTTGAAACCCATGATTTAAAATTATCTAGCTGCACCTTTGTCCAGCGTTTTCAAATTAATTAGTCTTAAATTAGTCTTTAAGATACAATAAACTCTCAGAGAAAGCCAGTTTTGGATGTGCCTGAATGTGTTATTTATTCATAGACGTGTATTAACAAAGAGAAAGGAAGTATTGTGTTGCATATATAATTCAATTTGTCTACAGGCCATTAGATTAGGGAAGACTGCCATAGGACAATGTCATAACTCATCACCACATGTCAAGATTTATTTTCTATACAAAACTAGAAATAACACAAATTGTATTTTTCAGCGCCAGGACCACTCCTACCAACTAGCACTAAGAATGCCAAAAACCTGTAATTTCTATCTATTCAGTTATTGAAGAGGAAAATTGAGGTGTTGTGGGGAATTAGAAAAAATTCACAGAGAAAGAGGGAATCCCACCATTTGCTTAACAAATATTTCATTGCTAGGAGAAAAACTGTGACACAGTGGAGGGCTCATTCTGAGCTTTGGCTGAATTATAGAGTTTTTCCAATATGATGTATCATAAAACATGTAAAACAACAACAATAATTGGAAAGAAGGTGTGAAGGATTCCAGCCAAGAAACCCTATTTCCAAAATAGCCTGCTTCCTATCTTCTCCTTAACCTTTCTCAGGACTTACACAAGTTTTTCTTCCAATTAACTCTGCAAATCTTAAAGTCCCAGAACATTTTAGCTTTTCCATTTTCTATTACTTTGCCTATTTTACGGTCCTAACACTTTTTGTTTGCAGGCAAACACTATTGCTTACAGGTATTCAAACATGTTGTTATTACAGTACTTTGTGAAGCTGTTGTTTGTAATCAGTCTTTGCAATTTGCTTGCAGCAGCTAAGTAGGTGGCCCATTGTTTCTTCAGCTTCCTTATTATTTACATTTATGATGACAGTTCAATGGACTCTGGATAACATCTAGGTATGTAATTAAAACAATTAAAAATATAAACAACATGGTAGTCCAGACTAAAAACAACCATAACAATAAAACATGACTGGGGAGGAGCCACGCGTCGCTGCGCTACCACGGGTTTTCTGGTTACTCCAGATGACCCGTTGAATCCTGATCGTTTGGACGGTCCATTGGACCCAAGCTGTCCCGAAGAGACAGTGGGAGGTAAGGGGAAATTCCGGGGGACCCAGAGACACTCGCAAAGTCTCTGGAAACCCTGGTGAAACCCCTTTTTGCCTGCGGTCAGGAGCCAGCCCCCGGGCTGCCAAAGCGGCTGACGGCTCCGTGAAGCAAGAGCAGGAGAGAGAGAAAGCATGCCGTGGTTTGGTGAGAGTACTTGAAGAAAGTTTTTCTTTTTTGCTTAAATTATACAGAGGACACCCTTAATTTGGAAGATTAAAGGAAATAGAAAATAACCGAAGACTTAGCGGCGGGTTTGAATAGAGCTAATTGAAACCATTTGGGCTTTTTGTTCTTCCCTTTTTATTTACTGGAAACCAGACGGGACTTTCATTACTGTTGTTACAATTGCGGTTGAAGCTCTCTTTATTTTTAACTCCCCCTTCCTTATTTTTTCTTTTTTTTTAAAGCGACTTTATCAGAGCCTTTTTTCTTATATACCTTTTAATGCCTGAAAGATTTTTTTTTCTCTTTGTGCTGAGCTTAACTTTCTCTTTTAGGCAGCGCTTCGAGGGGCTAGGGACTGGATACATTTTAACACTGTTACTTTAACACTGCCATCTAGCGGACTTTGAAACATTGTTGCCAATTCCTACAGCTGGGATTATTTTGAGAAAAAGACATTTATTCAAGGTCAGGACCTGATAAGAAGCAAGGAACACAGATGTTTATTGCAGGCTGTTCCTTGTGGAGCTGTAAGGTCTGGAAACTTATCTTGGAAGACTTATAAGAGAAAACTGGAGTGACTTTGGAAATTACATCAAGTGTTTATACTATTCTCCTGGGGATGTGATGACTTTTTCCCTTTTCTAGTTGGTGCGTGTGTTGTTTGTTTCTTTCTTTTTTTTTTCTGAAGTCCTGGAGCCTGGAAGCGCTGAACAATTTTTTCCCTCTTTTTTTTTTTTCTTTTTTTCCTTGGTCTGCAATTTTTTCTTTTTCCATTTTTCTTATTTCCCCTTTTTTTTCTTCTTGAAATAACAGAGATACATTTTTTTTCTTTCTCTCCTCCCGCTCCATTTACCCACCCTTATTTTTCTTATACAGATTGTCTTTTTCTTTCCCTTTTCACTCACTTTTTCTTTGTGCCCCTCTCCCTCTTCTACCTCTCTCCTATACCCTATATCAAACCTTGCTTTCTCCCCCTATTACTTTTATCTAACTACCATACACTCTCTTCCCCTATTTCTCCCCCCCTCCCTCTTTTCCTCTTTCTACCTTCTTTTTTTTTCTAGTGTTAACTGCAATTGGACTGAACCACAAAACGAAGAAGAAGAGAGAGTAAAATAGCAAGATGAGTAGAAAGCCAACACCAGTGGGTTCTACAACAACAACCCCTGCCTCCTCACCGGCAGGAGGACAAAGATCAATACAATCTATGATCCAACAGGAAAAGGAGAAGACCATATCATTAGATTCAATTATGCAAGCAATACAGAAACTTCAAACAAGCTCTGATGAAAAATTTGATACACTTGTAAAGAAGTTGGACAATGTGGAAACGAAGATGGAGAACATAGAAAAAAAAACAGATGAAGCAGAGAGAAATATAAAAGATATACAACAGTGGGTCAAAAAACAAGAAGATGTTATGCAAAAAATTGCTGAAAGAGAGAAGCAGAGAGAGAAGAGGGACGAAGAGTTTGATTCCAGATTGAATGAAGTGGAAACAGAAAGCAGTGTAATAATTGGACTGGAGATGGAGCGCTCTGAATATTTTTTGAGGTTTCAAAATATAGTAGAAGAAAAGGGTGAAAATCTGCCACAAATAATATCCGAAATTCTCATAGAAATATTAGGGATACCTGAGGAGAAGATAATGGACGGGATAGATGAGACATTTCGAGTTAACACAAGATATGCAACGAGGAACTCCCTCCCAAGGGAGGTCCATGTAAGATTTACGAAAAAAGCACTAAAACTACAAATCCTGCAAAACACAAGAGATAAAAAACTGCAATACAAAGGCAAGGAGATTGCAATTCTTAAGCAAATACCAAGACGGGTGAGAGAGAAAAGAAGAAAATATCAATTCTTGACTACAGCCTTACTTAAAATAGGAGTTAACTATAGATGGTTGATTCCGGAAGGCCTCATGTTTGTATGGAAAGGACAGAGATATAGAATTGATACAATTGAGAAGGCAGAAGCTTTCTACACAGAACATTTGAGAGGAAAGCCAGAGAAGCCTGGAAATGAAGAGCCACCGGTGCAATTGCTGGATCTACCCATAACCGAAATTGAGAGGACAGAGGGTGCTGTAGGTGGAATTGACATTGAAGAAGGTGCTGTTGGGGGTGTAGAGAGTAGAGCACAACGGGAACCAAGATCAACTAGAGCTATAAATCCTATATATAAAACATAAGGATGGAAGGAATAAAATTACTCTCAATTAATATAAATGGACTTAATTCGCCATGTAAACGAACGAAAATATTCCACAAATTAGGAAAATTAAAATTAGATATAATTTGCTTACAAGAAGTACATATTCAACAAAGTAATAGTCATTTATTAGTACAACCAAAACTGGGAAAAAACTTTACTTCGTTAGCGGACTGTAAACAAAGAGGTGTGACCTTCTACATTAAAGATAAAATCCCTGCGAAACAAATCTACACAGACGAAGATGGAAGAATTTTAATGGTGGAAATAATGGACAATGCTAGGAAAATACTGCTAATTGGAATTTATGCCCCTAATGAAAAACAAGATGACTTTTATAAAAAAATCCACAAGAAAATTTCTGATCTAGACTATGCTGACATTTGCATGATGGGAGACTTCAATGGTATTGTAGACCAGAAACTGGACTATAAAACCCACAAAACAACAAAACAAAATAGAAAAACACTCCCAAAGTCCTTCTTCAGGATGATGGATGAAATAAATCTAAAAGATGTGTGGAGAGAAAGGAACCCCATTAAAAAACAATATACCTTTTATTCAAATAGACACTCATCGTTCTCTAGAATTGATATGATTTGGGCTTCAACGGGCATATCCAGCAGCGCACTAGATGTGGAGATTGAACCAAACATCTGGGCAGACCACAATCCAATGGCAATAGGTTGGAGACAACAAAGAAGAAGATCTAGATGGACACTAGATAACAGGATATTGAAAGAGAAAGAATTTGTAAAGAAAATGGAAAAAGAATTGACTTTCTTCTTTAAAGAAAACAAAAAAGAAGATACGTCTTTACAGAATCTTTGGGATACAATGAAGGCCTTTTCTAGAGGTTTGATAATAGACTATATAAGAAAGAGAAACTTAAAGAAAAGACAAGTGTCTAAGGATCTAGAAAAAGATTACAGCACATTGGAAAAAGAACTACAGAAATCTCCACAAAAGAAAGAGATTAAAATAAAGATGGACACAATAAAACACAAACTTGACCTATTGGAAAAGGAGGACCTGGCCCAAAAAATCAGAGGCGCCAAACAGAACTATTTTGAAAATGCAAATAAACCAGGCAGATGGCTGGCTTATAAACTGAGAAAAGAAAGAGAGACCAAGAAAATACTACAACTAAGAGATGAACAAGGACAATTGCATCATGGAAATATGGAAAAAAGGAAAATTATTCAAGATTACTATGCCAAGCTGTATGAACAAGAGAACATAGAAGAGAAAGAAGTGAAACAATATTTACAAAACGCCAAACTCCCCCAAATACCAAATGATACTAGAACTATATTTGAAGATAAAATAACAATGATGGAACTAACTGAGGCCCTTAAAAGACAAAATAGTGGGAAGGCCCCGGGACCGGATGGCCTTCCTGTGGAATTCTATAGAACATTAGAAAAATCCTTGGCCGTTCCATTACTAGAAGTCATGAATGAAGTAATGATTGAAAGTAAAATACCTAATTCATGGTTGGAGGCATATATTACATTAATACCCAAAGAGGAGGCAGACCATACGCAAATTAAGAACTATAGACCTATCTCCTTGTTGAACTCAGACTATAAACTATTTGCCTCAATACTGGCAGAGAGACTGAAAAAATACCTAAATGGGTTTATCCACCCGGACCAAAATGGTTTTTTACCAAAGAGGCAAATTAGAGACAACATAAGGACAATTCTAAATACCTTAGAATATTATCAGGTCCACTCTGAGAAGCAAATGGCTTTGATTTTCTTGGATGCGCAGAAAGCCTTTGATAACGTGAATTGGACATTTATGACTCAACAAATGGAACAAATGAATTTTGGTAAGAATTTTATTCAAGCCATACAAACGATATATCACAAGCAAACAGCCAAGATAATGATAAATGGAGAGCTGACGGATCCAATTGAAATTAAAAGAGGTACGAGACAAGGCTGCCCACTGTCACCACTGCTTTTTGTTTTAACATTAGAAGTACTAAATAGAAAGATTAGAGAAGAGGAAGAAATAAAGGGAATGACCATTAAAAAGGAAGAATACAAGTTGCAAGCATTTGCTGACGACTTAGTCTTCATTCTTGAGGAGCCATTTCAATCTGCACCTAAACTGATAGGAGAAATCGAGGCGTATGGAAAAGTTGCAGGTTTAAAAATAAACAAAGACAAAACAAAGATTTTAACAAAAAATATACCCCGAAAACAAAAAGAAGAATTGGCGGAAAACTTGGAAATGCAAATCACAAATAAAGTTAAATATTTGGGGATTCACCTAACAGCCAAGTGTAGCACTCTCAAAGAAGATAATTATCTTAAATTGAAGCAACAAATTGTAACAGACTTGGCGAAATGGAAGAATCTTCAATTATCAATGATTGGTAGAATCGCAACAATTAAAATGAATATCTTACCTAGACTGTTATACCTGTTTCAGACTATTCCAATTAAGTTGGGGAAAGGATATTTTGAAGAATTAAATAAAATAGTGTTGAAATTTATATGGCAAGGGAAAAAAGCAAGAATAAAATGTAAATTGTTACAAGATTCCAAATCAAGGGGAGGGTGGGGTTTACCTGATTGGGAGTTATACTATCAGGCAGCTAGTCTGATGTGGATCAAGGAATGGATAATGCTAAGAAATAATAGGCTTTTGAATCTAGAAGGTCATGACTTGCTGTTGGGATGGCATGCATACTTATGGTATAAAGGAACTAAAAAACATGGTTACTTTAGAGACCATTCTATAAGAGAGGCTCTGTTATTAAACTGGCAGAAGGTTAAGAGGTTGCACTACTTGAAAATTCCAGTCTGGATATCAACTATTGAAGCCTTTTCATATCCAATAATATTTAAAAGGGAAGAAGCAGTTAGATATGCTGAATTATTGAATGCAGAGGGTGAACTTAAATCTATACAAGAATTGAAACAAGAAGGTATTGAACTCAATTGGTACTCATATGTGCAAATACATTCTAGATACAATGAAGATCGAAAAAACGAGGGTTTTTATGATAAACTGACTGAATTAGATAAAATTTTAACAGGTAACGATGAAAAATTAATTTAAAAATTTTATGATTATTTATTAGAGGTGAAATTATATGAAGAACAAGTGAAAGGAACTATGTTAGCCTGGGGAAAAAACTTTGGACATGGGATTGATTTAGAAAAATGGCAAAAATTGTGGACTCAAAATTATAAAATGACAATGTCAACTGCATATAAAGAAAATTTGTATAAGATGTTTTATAGGTGGCATTTATCCCCATCGAGAATAGCAAGAATGTCGAAGAATAAGTCTGAAAAATGCTGGAAATGTCAACATACACCGGGCACATACTACCACATGTGGTGGACTTGTCCTGAAGCTAAGAGATACTGGACTAAAATACACATGTGGTTGGAGAAAATGATACATAAACATATAGACTTGAAACCAGAACTTTTCTTATTGGGAATAATACCAGAAACATACAATAAAGACTTGAAATATTTGATCATAAATGTGTTAACAGCTGCTAGAATTGTATTTGCTAAATACTGGAAAAATGAGAAAGTACCAACAGAGGAGGAAATTGTTCGGAAGATAATGAACTGTGCAGAAATGAGTAAACTTACATTTGAAATTAGAGAATTAGAGGATGAGCAATTTTATAAAGTATGGGACTTGTTTTATCAATGGTTGGATAAAAAAACTTGGAAGTGAATCTTTTCTTTTTCTTTACCCTATCTTATATGTAATAATAATAGAAAGTTATACTTAATGTTTTGAAAAAATCTCTCTCTTTTTTCTTTCTTTTTTTTTTCTCTTTCTATACATATTAAGCCTTTATTATGAAATAGACCATTTACTTATACGAGATAAGAATAATAATGTATTTAATATATAAGAGTGAGATGATTTAAATTGTTAGGTATGATTATGGCTGGTGACTATTTTATAATATAAAATGGAATAATGATGATGTAATGAACAATGGATGTGAATATAGATTAAAATATTTAATGACTACATGGATTGACAAATAATAATGGGAAATTAAATTTGGAGTTGAGGATGAGTGGAAACTTTAAGATTAATGGAAAATAGAAATGTCTTATATGAAGTAATGAGTTTCTTTTTTTCTTTGACTTAATCTCCACTTTTATTTTTGAGAGAATGGTGATACAATTTTATAAAGACCTATTGCTACCTAGTACATAATTGTAGAGATAAAGAAATAAGGGTTGTCATAAAAGAAAGAATACTATGGTAACTTGAACATGCAATGCTCAATGAAATATTTAACTATATTTAATGGATAATTAGTGAACGCATCCTTAATTGTAAAAACCATCGCACAAAAACTTGTAACCAAACGACATGCTTGATGAAAATGTGTTTTTTTTTTATTTCCCTGCTCTTGTACCTTATGTGTTGTCTTGTCTTTTTAAAGAAAAATAAATAAACATTTATAAAAAAAAAAAAACAATAAAACATGACTGGGGCCATAAACACATTAATCCTAGGGCTGGGAACACAGGTAGATCTCCAGCTCCTTCTGGAACCCCAGGAGAGTGGACACTGCATGCACAGAATCTCTGGGGGACTACTGTTCCAGAGGTCAGGACCAGCACTAGAGAAGGCATGGTTCCTTAATCCCACACAATGACATCGTTTCATTGAGGGGACCTGGCACATGCCCTTCAGACCAAATGTTCCAGACAGACTGAAAAAGGTGTGGTTTATTGCACTCAACAATGAACTAAAGGGCCACCATCAGTGAGCTATTGGGCAGCACTACTTGGTCTGTTGTGTGGATGTTTGGGTGGTTTAGGGGCAGGGAAAATTTTGGTGGGTGGGGGTGTTTGGGGATTGTTATGTGTGTTGGGCCTGGTTTCTGGGTGTTATGTGAATTTCATTGTATGTGTAAACTGTGTATATACATACAATGACAGTAAAGTAAAATAAAGTAAATGTTTATCATTGCATTCTCCCATGCAACATGAAATGCCATTGCCATTAAAGCTATCAACCACTTTCAGCATCTTTTGATATCACTAAAGCCTAGTTGCACTTTTACATCTTGAATGGCCCTGCTGGGATTATATGCATATACTCCTGGCATTCTTCGCTCATCCCTCCTAGAAACATCATCCCTATCCTCCGCTATGAGAAGGCATCATAGCATGACTTGGGTGAAGGGATTTGCTGTTTAGTGTAATCCGAGGAAGGGTAGAACGCCCAATGTTTCACAAGCAGTCCTGACTTGTAGGATTAAAAGGGAAATCTTCAAAGTCGGAGAGTGCTAATAGTGATCTTTAAATTCTCATGGTTTTTTTTCTTTTCTGTCTTTTAAAAACTTAAAACACGTGTATGCCAATAACCTTCACAACATTTTTCTTCAAGCACTAGTTATTACAATTTGAGGTCAGAGAAAAGAGAATCGTAAAAATGAACGTGATTCTTCTGTTCTTCTAACTTGATGCCTTTCGTCATATTATTTCAGGGGTGGGTTGCTGCCGGAATTACTGCTGGCTCAGTGTGCAAAAAAATTAATTAGCTGGTTAAAGTAGTGTCAGTCTATGTATCCCGCACCCACATATAATGCTTTATGCAGAGATTTTAAAACATGAGGCTTCCCCCCCCTCTTGTATCACACTTACTGAAAGCCGACTCCACACCAAAGGTTCTCTCATTGAGATCCAGAATTGTGACAAAAACCGGCTATGGCCTATCAGGATTGTTGGGCAAGAGAACGGGTAGCAAATGCAAGCCAGTCAGAGCATTTTTTTTCTTTATTTAATAGCAATTTTCAAATTGTCCCCTAGAACTTAAAACGATGCGGTAGAATCAGTTATTTGTCAGTTATTTTAAGAAAAGCAAAAGTTGGAGAGAGCGGCTGCCCCACCATCCCCCTGGACTCTTCAGTAAAGATGAGGAGAGAAACACGAAGGGTTTTTTTTTTCTAATAGGATACGACCCCAAGCACACTTTTTGCTAAATAGGACTAGAAATGCCTTTAATGCCCCTCATCCTACTTCCTTGGGGATCCGCGTCAGATAAAGCTTCTCTGAGCAACATAAAGTGCGAGAGAATTAGCCTGCGGGCGTAACATGTAAAACAGAATCCTTAATTTCCATATTCCGGATCAGTTCCACGGAGATCAATAATTCTTATCCAGAGTAACACCAGATCGAACGTTCGCCTCACAGCACTTTCTCCCTCCGTGAAGCAAGGAGACGATCATTGCGCATGCCTCGGAAATTGTAATATTCCGCTAGGTGGCGCAACAGAAAACCTCAATTTTACGTAGAGCTCCGGCCAAATCAGAGGACGAGAGAAGAGAGCGAGGAAGGGAGATAGATAAAGTAGAAAGATAGATAGATAGAGTAATAAAGAAATATTACGCATGCGTATCCGCTGGTCAAGTCTAGGCCAAAAGTAGATTCCGCTTATACGCGTGCGCAGTTAGAAAGGGTTCAACTCCAGGTGGAGAAAAGCGCGCGTGCGCATGGGGAGGCCTCGCTTGTTGGGAGGGGTCAGAGAGGGAAGGGTATGCCGCGCAGGCGCAGTATGGCGGCCTAGTATGTGTGTATGTGAGAGTCTGACGGATTCAAAATGGCGGCGGCGGCTGCTTCTATGTGAGGGGAAGAATCTGGGGGCGGCGGGAAGGGAAGGAGGGCGAATGTCGGTGGGGTTGAGTGATTGACCTATGGGGCGCCACCAGGCCCCGAGAACCGACGCGAGGGTGCCTAGTGGCCCTTTGTAGTGGGAGGCTGTGGCTGTGTCCCGGGGAGGGGGGGTGATAGAAGTGGAAGCGACAAGGCTGAGGTTTGGGTTCGAGTTCGGGGCCACCCTGAAAACCCCAGGATGGGGCCGATAGTCACGGGGGAAGGGGGGCGGGTTAAGCTCGCTGGAGGCATTTTGAGATGAGCCAAGGCTACTGAGGTGAGAGTCGGAGGGATGGGCAGAGAGGCAAGTTGAGAGACTGGGAAGGCTGAAGGTGCGTGTGGGCGAGACTGGTCTTGAATGGGGGATTTCCAGGGATTGTGGGGACAGATCGATAGGGGAAAGCTCAGCTATCTTATTATCAGTCGGACCTGGGAGAGAGTTTAATGTCGCGCCAGGGACTTTGTGGGAGTTTTTTCCCCCCCTTCCTTGCGTCGAGTTACTGCTTCAGAGTTGATCGTTTTGGGAACTGAGGTGAAGAGAGGTTACAGTTCTCGGGACACCCTCCCCCCTCCAAGCCCGGCCTTGTGGAGAGGAGCCGGGGTATAATATGCCCTCCAGGATCCCCCTGGCAACCCCCACTCCCCAGAAGGAAGTTGGTTGCTCTTTGTATTTGAAGGCTTCCTGCCCTTTCTGGATACGAAAGTTCTCCAGCTTTTGAAGACGATCGGGAATTAATTGATTTTCTTTCTTTTCTTTTCTTTTTCGTGCCCTAGAAAGGGGCAAAGGAAAATCAGAGACCTGGTAAGATCTAACTTTGGTTATATTCTGTAGTTTTGTAAAGAATGCTGTATTTGATACTTTCCCTTCTCCCTGATGAAAACCAAGGTGCCTCTGCATTTGTGTCAGTGCAAATTATGTAATATGCTTAAAATCCAGATCATTATTCTCCCTAATTTCTGACTCCTTTTAGCAGTATTATTCTAAACTATTTTATTGGCTCTGGGACTTTGGGACAACAAGTGAGATTGGTGTTGGGAGCAAGTAGACCTCTTTGAATTTTCCTTAGTCCACCCAATTCCTTCTTGCTATTTATACTTCATATCACCAAGGCAGAACTTAACTCTTGTTAGTTTTCAGACTGTGACTAAAATAAGTTAGGCAATTTGTCTTAACATGTATTTTTATTTAAGCAATTTTTAAATGTTACTATTGTATACTGTTTCCAAAGCCGGATTCCTGTGTTACTTATAAGATAATGAATCCTCTCTTCATCACTTTTGCTGCTTATACGTTATTATTCTTACATAGGCTTTAGTGTCAGGCAGTTGTAATATCAGAATTATCCTGCTGTATAAACTATTACAGGAGTCCTTTTATAATTATGCAGCAAAATTATGGGTATGGTACATATGCTTCACAATAGTGCTGTAAAGAAACATCCAATTGGCAACACATAATGGTTGAAACCATAAATTGTGACCAGTCTGATATATCTTAAAGTACTAAAAATAAATTTGTTGCTGCTGTTGTTGTTTTGGCTGTAACTATCTTCTAAATATATTACATAAATATGGATTTAAATCATGGTTAGATAATATGTGGCTCTCCGAAATATAACTCCTTAGATTCCTCACCTTAGTTATGCTTTAGAGAGTAGAAGGGCAACAGGTGGCTCACTTTCGGTTTATAGTACAATATAAGTCAATGGATCACAAGCTTTGCATGGTAGCACCTCCCATCAGAATATTATGTTAATTTGTGCAATTTTGTCCTCATGGGTAAAAATAATTACAGTGATGTTAGGGTTGGGCACGAAATAAATGAATTGCTTTTACTCATTGCTTTAAACCATTATTGTAGGGGTTCTCATACTTTGCAACTTTACTCATACTTTATTGCAGCTTCCCACTGTGAGCCTGCCTTGACAAAATTAGGAGCAAAGTCCAGAACAAGTTTTTACAGTGTTCTCCTTTGCCTGAGCAAGCCCAATGAAGTTTTTTAAAGACACCCCTCTAAGTTGCTTGTGATTCTTTTGGTGATCCTGACTCACAGTTTGAGGACACTTGATATAATATTAGAAATTGCTTTATTAAATGTTTCTCAAGCTGAAAAAAGATACTCTCCTAGTAGTATATCATTACAATACATTATAAGTCAAACTGGAATTATTTTACAGGTAGCATAGTAATTATAAGAACTATCTTTATAATCATAGCATTAGTATTTTGAAATGCTTTCTATAGATAAATGAAAATATCTTTGAATTAAATTGGGCATATTTGTTCTTAAATTGAATTTTCAACCCATTTAAAAAACAGAGCTTATTGTATGCCACAGTTCAACATACATCTGTGCATTAGCACTGGACAAATTATGGAAGACCTCTCAGAAGCAGTTGATTTAGAATGCAGTAGCACAGGCAGAATGAAATGTCTGTTTCATAACCAGCTGCACTGGTTTTCAGTAAACTTCTGGAAGTGTTGATCACACTTATAAAGTCTTACTGGTATAGGACTTGGTAATCTGAGAACAATCTGTCTTCAGCCATTTCTGCCCCTCTTGTACAAGTGAACACAGTTGATATGCTCTCAGTTCCCATTGATCAGTATCACCTGATGGAAAGGAAGCCTCTGTCACAGCACCTGCTATGTGAATTCATATGGCCCTTATTCTACCTTTTAAAAAAATGATTTATTTATTAAATTTATATGCTACCAGATTCCCAGAGATCCCAGGTGGTTTAAATATGGCTATTCTCTCAGGCCTTAGACTATGGTAGGTTTTGTTGCTATGTCCAGACAGTACTGTTCTCTATTATTTATACCATTTTAGTGTTTTATGCCATCCAGAATCATGATGGAGTTGCAATGTATTTAATAAATACATTGATATGCTTCCCTTATGCAACTGCAAGATCATACTTAGATTGCAAACACTGTAGTTATCTGAATGAAATCTACTAAAATATTTTCCGATCAATATGGGTGATGGAAACTAAAATTCAAAACATCTGAAGGTGTAACATGTTTTGGAAGACCTAAGGAAAGTGTTGAAGGGGAATCTCTGATATACTGTTTCCTTTCTCTTATCTCAAGGAGGAAGAGGAAGAAGATAGTAGTTCTGATATATCCTTCTCACTCTCATCAGAAGAGTCTGAGATGGAGCCTGAAGAAGAACGGATCCGTTATAGCAAACGACTGGTTAGTGTGCGCTCTTTTTATGTTTCATTTACACATATATACTATGATGTTCAATGCATTCATTTTCAAATGTGGTGGCTTTATAGTTGCTAGAGATTAGTCAGATCACTTTAACATAACTTGTACTCTACTTACCAATATAAATGGTTTAGGTATACCTTTTGAAGAATACTGGGAAAGTTGATGTCACAGTGTTTGGTAGTGTATAAAGAAAAAATTAAAATATAGCAATGCACGATGCTTACTTTTCTCAATTTAAAATACTCTCTTACACTTTTCAGAACTTTGAAAAAGTTGTAATAAAAGGAATGTTAACTTATCTTGGGGGGGGGGGGGGAATAAGCATGGTTATGTTGGTTCATACTTCAAAGAAAAACTACCAGGAAAGGTCAGGGTTTTAGACTGGGAAGTCAAAAAAGCCTTCCTTGGAAGTTGATCGTATTTGTGTTCAGAATGATTTGACTCCATCTGATGAGTCTTGATGCTATACTTTGAGTATGCAATGATCTGGAATCAAAGGAGAAAAAGTGATTCGAAGCATGTATCGTGTTCACATAACACTTCATGGTAACTTCTTTAAGAAATTGTGTCTTTTCTTTACAGTCCTAAAGAAAGACACAATTGATTTAAGGAGCTGTCAAAAGGTGCTGTATCTGTGTTCCTAATCTTCACTTTTGAATTTGATCACTGTCAAGCTGTGTTAGACTACTATGGTTTTTAAACTGAAACTTTCCAACTGATTTGATATGCAAAATTTTATTTTCTTGAGTGGAATGTGTTGCAGAGAGCATGCTGTACTTAAATGTATTGGTTCCATTACCTTCTAGGAATAATGTAATGTGATGCTTTAAACCCTAAAAATCATGCACTTTACCTCTACATTCTACTTTTTGTAGTAATTCAAAAGATGACTTATGATTATACTTTTACAGATCCCAAACATGCTTGATCCAGTATCTGTGAAATGTCTTTTCATTGGAGGTTAATCAAAGTTCAGGTCCAGCTTACATTCTTTAAAAGCAGAAAGACTGTGAGTTACAGTCACAGTCTAGAATTACAAAAGGAAAGAATAATCTACATTCTAATAAAGCATTTCCAATATATAACTAAGAAGAATTAGATGCTAATTCATCTGAGTTTTTGGGATAAACGTGCTAGTGTAATACCTTAATAAAAGAACTTACATATGGTAATATCAGAAGAGTATAAATTCAGGAAAGAAATGAAATACCATATGGAACTGTGATTATTGCTTGTCCTATTAAGTTTGTGATACTTTTAAGAGGAAAGTGAAAGTATGCACTTGTATACTCTGAACTGAATATGGCTATATTTTCAGATAAGCGGTTAATGAATAAAGTGATCACAATGGCAATTCTTTATCAGGAAATAGTATTCACTGGATTGTAATTATGCCTTTCTATGAGGCAACCTTTATATGCCTTTTCTTGAATCTTCGTTATAACCTCCTAAGGTTTATTCACTACTTTGCAGAAGAGTAGAAGTCTAGATCTATTCACAAGGGCTGTAAAAGTTTATTCATAAATAATTTGTTTTAGAGTGGTCATGTAGAGAACTGTAGACTGTAAGCCATAAGATTCCCTACAGATTATCTAGAGCAGTGTTTCTCAACCTTGGCGACTTTAAGTTCTGTGGACTTCAACCCAGAATCCCCAAGCCAGCAGCTGGCTGGGGAATTCTGGGAGTTGAAGTCCACAGGACTTAAAGTCACCAAGGTTGAGAAACACTGATCTAGAGCAATCCTCTGCCTGGTAAAGGAAAACGTGACAACACATTCCCAGTAAATGGCACTGCCCTCTGTTGTGAAGGAGAGTCTACTTTTCTTTCATTTTTATTATCTGTATTTGTCACTGCATGGTAATTTACAGTTATAAACAAATAATCTTAAAGCAAAGTTGGAGGGCATATTTTAAGATAGTTGTTCAACTTGAGCTTTCAACGGAGTAGGTGTATGTACTTAAAAGTTAAGCTGGGCCACATTTCAGAAAAGTGTAGTTTGGTTACATGCTAGTAATTTTGAATAACTTACATACTGAACAATAAATAATTGCCATTCTCTTCCTAAAAATGTGGATCAGTTAGTGTTAAGTATGCTGGTCCTGTTTGGCTGCTACTAATTGTCAGCATCATCATATTTTAAAATTAGTAGGAGGCTTGACTTTTCTTTAGATACTAAAGATAGAAGATTAATGTTTAAAACAGCACTAGTTGTGACTGTATTTTCTAATAATCTTTTACTAAAAGTTTTCTTACTAATTTTAATATATGCACATTCATTGCATGTATACAGATACAAGTTAAGATTTTTAGAGTTGTTTTTAAGTTAATAACATTAGACTGGTTCACACATAAATTATTATAATGAGTAGGCCGAGCTGAAAACAAATATCTCTTTAAAGAGAGCCTTTGGACTTGTGTGTGAATACAAGTGCATACAAATACATTCTATTATTTGTTTTCAGAATTCATCCTCAAGCATTGTAGAAAGAAGAAAATATAAAGGGGAAGAAAGAATATTTGCTACTGAAAATAATTTGTTTTTTAAAAAGCAATATCAGTTACTACTGAAGAATTGGAATTCCAAAAATAGTTGAAAAGCACTCTTTGGCTGCAGTTCTATGTCCCTGAGACCATATCTCAGAAATGTTAGGATATCTTAGATGTCCCCATGTGAGGACAGCAAGAAAGCGAGGTCTGTTCTTAGATATTATCCAACTTTGTTGCCCTTCCCAATTCCCATGCATGCCCATAGCCCTGTAGCTAGTGTAGCTAATTCTCCTCACTGATTGCACTTGGAGAGGAATATTGGAGAAGGAATAGTAAAATCTCTAAGTTCTTCCTTTTTCTGTCACAAGAAGTCTGGCAGAGTTTAGGATAAGGCACCAATTCCATCTTTGGCAGTTTTTCCTCCTGTTGATAAACTTGTTCTACCTGGGGCCTTATGACATACTGTTTGTTTTAGATTTTTTTTATCCTGTATTTTTTTATCCTGTATTATTTTTTTCATAGATAGCTTAAGGCAGTAAACATACCATACCATCAGGAGTATTGGGTGCTCCATCACTGGAGGTTTTTAAGAAGAGATTGGGCAGCCATTGAGCAGAGGGTTGGACTTAGAAGACCTCTAAGGTCCCTTCCAACTCTGTTATTGTATTGTCGCCTATATCTAATGGGAACAACAAAACTGTTGGTGCCCAACCTTAATTTAAAATTCACTAGGTTTCAGAAGTTTGGAGGAAGTAAGTTTAAGATAGGAGGGGTATATTGTATAGAATGAGTTTAGGGAGCAGATTTTATTTTAACGTGAAAGAAGAGTTGAAAAAAATAAATGTCTGCAGATAGAGCTCTTGATTGAAAAGGGTGAATGTAGACCATTGGTATGGAAACTAATTACAAAAAATCCTTTCTTCATAATTTGTTTGCTATACAGTTTGCTGTAGTGTGTGTTTAATCATGAATTTCATTGCCTTATTAGTGTTAACTTTAAAACAAAATAAGATATTACTACAGATGTAATATCTAATATAATAGTGGACTGGGATGGGGAGAACTTTATAGAAAATATATAATGACAAGGTAAGCAACTCAACAAATTGTATGTATGTATGTATGTATGTATGTATGTATGTAATAGAGCCAATTCAAACAGGATCAGAGAATGTAGTAAAATCTCTGTTAAATCTGCATGTGCTTAAAACGTATCGAATCATATATAAATTTATGTACGGTAAATTACTTAGCAAAAAAATGAAACTCCCTGTGGGAATGACTGAAGTCAAATTTTATCTGTTGCATCTGATTTCTACTGAAATTCTGTAAAATTAAAGTTTTATTATGCATATACATTTTAACTACTGCAAATGAGCAGACTCGTTTTTAATATAATAATTTCTTACCTGCACGCTTATACTCCAAACACATAATTGTGAATGGCTGCAAACTCTGAGCCATAAAGTTTCTGGTTTATTGCTTATTCAGAAAACATATAAACAAATTATAGATTAGTTCATTATGTGAACACAACCATTATTTAAGTAGTAAGTACAATATAAAGAGCATGGAGAGGAAGAGATCATACGTATTTAAGGGTCTCTAATGTTTGAAATACTTTTTTAATTCACATGGCATGGTTTCTCTCAACTGTAGTCACTCACAGAAATTGAAGCCTGTTATGAGTTTGACATCACTTTTTTGGCTGTTTGCTATTGCTGACTTTTACAACATAGTACTCCTCAGGTGTATTAGACTACAACTTATGTCATAGTGACTAAATAATAAGAGTTGTATCCCAAAAAACTGTATTTATTGACAACTAGAGACAGATCGGAAGCATGCAAACCTTTGTATGAGCAGGGAAGGCTTGCTTTTAGTAATTTTATTGAATAATCCTTTACAACAGGGGGGAACAATATTTTGTAAAAAAAATACTGCATTATATTTCTTTTTGATTATTGTGATCATCTGGAGGGCAGAATAAATTGATAATTATGTTATAGCTGAAAATATATGATCTGTTTTTCTGGGGGAGGGAACATTTGTATGCTAAATTCATTTCTTAAGACTTTTCTTAATTTGCATGTTTTCAAAGAAAAACAAAAATGAAAAAGCACGTTGTTGAACTTTGATGGTGCAATAAGGAATTAAAGAATGGTTATCA